>NW_004444080.1:3244815-3288049 GCF_000243295.1 Trichechus manatus latirostris | reverse complement strand
CGGGCAAGGAAGAAGGAATTCAGGTAAACAAGTCAATCAGTAAAGGGACAATAGGGTTTGGGAGAACACATCTGGACAAGTCTCGACATGTTGGAGACAAGTCTCAACATGCTGTGCAGCATAGAGGCCTGTGGTGGCTGCAGTTGTCAATAGTACAGCCATGTTTAAATGGCATATATCCCCACATGGTTCCAGTTGAATCCTTAGAGGCTGTCACAATACACCTGAAACACATTGTTGTTATGTACCATTGAGTCGATTCTGACTCTTAGTGACCCTTTAGGACAGGGTAGAGCTGCCCCATAGGGTTTCCAAGGCTGTAATCTTTATGGAAGCAGACTGCCACATCTTCTCCTGTGGAACAACTGGTGGGGTCAAACTGCAGACCCTTCAGTTAACAGCTGAACGCTTGACCACTACACCACCATAGTAGGTAAAAAATTAATGCCTCTAGAGCGTTTGAGAGCAAACGTTATTTTCAAGATAAAAAGACTTATGTTACCTTGAGGAAGCAAATCAGCGTGTGTCCAATAAACTTATATCTGTATCTTAAAAAAAAAAAACTTCTGGGGAAAAAGACAGCAAAAGCACATCCATGCTTCACCTTTATTTTGGTTGCACTTTGTCCTTCTTTCTTCAATAGCGTTGCAGTATTTCATTCCCTAGCACCTGATAATGTACTCTGCTCAGCACACAAAGCAAGAGACACTGGAAATCTCAGTGAAAGCAGGAATTAACAGAGAAGTCAAACTGTGTGCATGGGGTGAGGGGAGTCAGATTTAACTTAGATATTTAATAGGAGAAATTTGCATGAATACTCTCTCAAATTAAGTTGAGGATGTCTTCAAATAAGTTATTTACCAAAGACAATCCTACTCTCCCCAAAATTCTAGACTGTAGCATAAAATGGCGATTTTTCCAGTGCCCATGCATTTGATGATAATTCATTCTTCTGGAACCCTGGAACCCTAGTTATTTCAGCTACAATATTTTGGGTAATTGATATTTTTTTTTTTTACCATAAATTGAATTATTTATCTTTCTTTTTTATATTTTATGTCCTATGTTTTCCTGGGTTACAACTAAAGTATAAGCCTCTCAAGGACATAAAACATGTGTTTCCAGAGACAAGCATGATTTGCCAGATTATTTGGGATTTCATAACACAATTCTCCTTCATTCAGTTTGAATGCTTAATAGGCTTCTCCTTAAAGATATGTCCATAATATCAAATTAAAAAAAAAAATCCAGGCACAGATAGGGAGATACTTTATTCTGAAGAAAGATTACTGTAATGGGGAGAATGTTCCAGTCCCAGAAATCTGCAAGTGTCTCAAAATCAAACAGAAAAAGACGTATTTTATATGGTAAGGAGGGGTAGGTAAAGATTAGTAAAGACTTTTTAAGGGGAAGGGAAAATGACCAGTGATGTCTGATAGAAAAACTGTCTCACCTTGGAGTCCCTAAATGATGTAGACAGTTTACGTGCCTGGCTGCTAACTGAAAGGGGTTGGAGGTTTTAGTCCTCCCAGAGGCATCTTGGAAAAAAAGACCTGGAAATCTACTTCTGAAAAATCAGCCATTGAATACCCTATAAAGCACAGTTCTACTTTGACATACATGGAGTCACCATGAGTTGGAATCAGTTCAACAACTCGTTTGGTGGTCAGCTGATTATCAGGACAAACTGATACGGGGTGATGTCCTGCTTCCTAGTGGTTGCTCAGGCTTGGGGACAAGCAGAGTTTAGGGCCTGCAGAAAGGAGAGAAGCCTGACTAAAAGATTGGTCCAACAAAGTGGAGGGTAAGAAATTGGCAATTGTGACTGTTTGATCAATAATATAGGCCTTAGCCTGGAAAGAGAAAAAGAAAGAGTTCAGACAATTTTTTAAAATAATTTAAGTAAGGGTAAAATTTTGTTAGTTTTAGAAAATGGGGGATATTTAGACGCATGCATCTTATTCTTGAACCCATTTACCAGACATCCACTGGAAACTCATCCTATCACTCCATGCAATACAGCATCTGTTATGTCCACCTCCATCCCCACCTTTCCCTCAGCAGTATAGTTAGTAAGACTGGCCGTGCAAATAAAAGTTTAAACAATATAAATAGATTTTATTACCAAATGTATGTTAGAGACAAACTTATTTTGAACAGTTTCAATAGGTAGATTTTTAAAAATCAAATAATTTCTACTTCTTGCTACATGAATCCTCCAATGGCCTTTAGAAAAAAGAAATAGCATTCTGTCCATAAAGATAATCACTACTCCATTTAATTTACTTAAATGGGCATGGCCTTAGGATTCAGATCCAGGAGCTGTTAGTCTAGGATATTACAAAGTACAATTATGTATTAAAGAAATAAGCCAAAGAGAAGACAGATGGTTTTTATGCTTCACTGATCCAAACAACTGATCTTCATACTGAATCCCTAATAATATCTTTTCCTGATAAATACAGATAAAAATTGATAAATACAGATTATAACTTATCATTAAGAAACATAATATCTAAAAGCCATCAGAGAAATAAAATGGTCACTTTCCTCAAATACCTATTCAATATATTGTCTGATACACAGGACAAACGCATGCCATATATTATAAAATGCTAGTATTTTCATGTGTCTCCCTGCTGACAGAAGAGCACAGCAGGAGAAAATCAATAAGGCAAGTCTCTTAACTTCCATCTTTGCTGTCCACGTTTGCAAGAACATTTGTCTTCTAGGCATTCGGGCAAATTATTCTTTCTGTCGGGTTTCCTTTGTCCTCATAGAAAGTGAGTGCGAAGCGAGAAAGATACTAATTTATCTGAACAAAAACTAGTTTTTGGTGAGCTGAGAAATAGAAATGACTTTTATTGTATGTTTTATTTCACTTTATTTTTATAATTTCTGCACTCCATCAGATTCGAAGGATATCTATGCTTCATACAAAAATCCACCAAATTATAGGTAAAAAGGTACCCACATTCTATTACTCCTGCAAATTTTAATTTTACTAATTTCATTTGGCAAGATTAATTTTAGTTTAGGAAATTAACAACCATTTGTAAGGAAAAATTCTACTGGAAAGAAATCAACATTGAGAGCCATTTTCGTCTGTTGTTTGCTTCCCAAGAATAAGGGTAGATGATGCTGCTGATAATAATGGTGATGATTATCATGATTTGTTGTTGTTGTTGTTCATTCATCTTAGCACATCAACAAATACCATCTCTTCCCCACCAGCATATAAAACTTGCCTGATTTCCTATATAGTCAATTTCCCCATATTCGGAATGACAAAATGCCAAGCTTCTGACCTTCTATCTTACAGATGAGGAAACTCCATCCAAGAATTAAGAATATTATCCAACATGATATGATAATTGAATGCTATGGCTTAGATAAGACACCAGATCTCCCAACTCCTGTCTCAGCATTCTAACCTAGATGGTGTATACTACATCAGGAACATATGCTGGGAATAAGAACAGATAAACAAAATGTATACAAATGTAGTTTGAGGCATGGTTTCTAATGATTATTAAACATGAGTTCTACATCTGCTCATGGGCTTCATTTCTTCAGTTATTTTCTCTTTTAAATCATCAGTTTCTCCCTCTCTACTACATTATTCCAAACGAGCCCTTCTTAAACAACAATAACATCAGCAGAACAATAAAAAATTTCCAGTAACTCCATATTTCCTTACCCCAATCTCCCTGCTTCTTCTCCTTTGAAATATTAGTCTATAGCTACTGCTTCGGTATATGATCTTTTCAAAACTAACTCCAACCTAGCTTCTGGGCTCACCACTCTCTTCATTTTATTCTTGTGATCATCAATGACTTCTTGCTGCCAGACTCAGGATCATTTCTTTAATTTTATCTTACTAGACATCTCAGTGGTATTCTCCACAGTTCACTACTTCATCCTTCTTAAAATGCTTTCTTCTTTTCGGTTTCTTAACACTATACTATTTTCTCTATCCTACATGTCTTAAGCTGGGTTCTGTAGAGAAGCAAAACCAGTGAAGTGTATAAGTATATATATAGACAGATTTATACCAAGGAAATGGCTCACACGGTTGTAGAGTTTGGAATGTCCTAAGTCCACAGGTCAGGATAGAGGCTTCCCCTGATTCACGTAGCTGCAGTGACTGGCGAACCCAAGATTGGCAGGTCTGAGAGCAAGGCTCTTGCTCTCAGGCTGAAAAGATCAACAAATCCCAAGATCAGCAAGCAAGACTACAGGTAAGCTGCTAGCTCAAGTCCCAAGAACCAGAGGTCAGATGAACAGGAGCCAGCTGCAGGATCCAGAATGAGAAAAAGCCCACGAGCCTTGCCAGAATGTCCACTTATATTTGATGCAGGCTACATACCCAAGGAAACTCCCTTTCAACTGATTGACTGCTCACAGCAGATCCCATCATGGAGGTGATCACATCATGTCAAATCTCATCATGGAAGTGATCACAGCATCCTACGACTGCCAAACCACTGAGAATCGTGGCCCAGCCAAGTTGACACACAACCTTAACCATCACATCACCTATAGCTTCTTGGGCTCCTTTGCTGGATCTTATAAATAATGAGATTGCCCAGAGCTCTGTTCTAGATACCTTTCTCTTCTCTGTGTCTGCCCTCTCTCTAAGGCAATGTCTAGCTCCTAGCTTTCACTAGCATCACTGTCAAAATTGTATCTCAAAGGGGTGTCTTCTCCCTAGACTTGTATACTACCTAGTCTGCCTGCATTTCCACTGGTATGTACAATAACCATGAACAACCTAAAATAATCCATGTTGCATTATTGATTTTTCCCCCCAAACCCATTTCTTGCACAGTCATTTCACTGAGTAAATGACACTGCAAATCTGCCAGGCTGAACATGCTAAAAATATGCATGTTATTATATACTTTTTTAATTTAAGATTTTTTTGATTCCTCTTCTTACTTTCCATCTTCACGCCTAAAACAAAGCCTAATTTATCAACTTTATCCTGAAAACGTACCACAAGTTCATCTGTTTCTCTCCATCTCCAGCACCACTCCCATCTTCTCTTACCTGAATCAATGTGATAACTTCCTAATTGATCTCTCTGGCCTGATCACCTCTCCAATCTTCTCTTGTACTTTTTCTAGTGTGCTCTAGACACATTGGCCTTCTTTCTATTTTTGTTTCTCAACTCACCACTCACCCTCATCTGTAAGATGGAGGGTCAGAAGCTTGGCATATCCAGATTTAGGGCCTTTGCAAGAACAATGGTATTAACTAACATTTATTAAGTACTTAACTATGTACCAAACACCATTTTAAAAACATTGCATGTATTTTTTATTTAATCTTCCAATAACCGTTTGAGATAGATAGTATTAGTGTTGTTACTCAATAGACACTGAAAGGTTAAGAAACTGTTCAAGGTCCCGAGAAAGTAAGTGGTAGAATCAGGGTTCAAATCCAATAAGTCAGACTGCAGAACCCATGTCCTGAATCACTTCAAGATGCTGCCTTCCACTGACTGATCCACTACCTGGAATGTTCTTCCCTTCAATTCATGGTCCAGTGGCTGGATGATTAATTATCATCTTCCTCAAGGGATCTTCCTCACCCAAAAAGCTAAAGTAGCTCCCTAGCCACTCTTTATCAAATCACACTATTTAAATCTCTATATAGGATTTATTCCTACATGATATGTTCAGGGTGTTTGCTTTTTATTTATTTATTCTCTCTTCCCACCAAAACGTAAGCGTCACCAGGATAGAGATATCATATCTTGTTCACCATTATAACTCTAGTACTTAGAACACTGTATGCTACTTAATAAATCTTAGTTGAGTGAATGAATAAATGAGTAAGTGAATGAAACAACCCTATTGGAAGGGCATATCGAAAGGTCTGTCTTAAAGCACCTCAGGGATCACTTTCTGAGGTAGAAATGATGAGAGCAAGAATCAATTACTCCCATCAAACCAGATAGAGAGTAAGAGTCAATCAGCCACACTGGTCACCCAAAGTGGAGGAATTCTGTACAAAGCACTTTGTCCACAACTCTGTGAAAGGTAAATAACATTTCCATACATAATTAGCATAGGCCTTTTTTGAGTTGTAAGCAAGTTTATTGCCATAAAATCTAAAGTTGTCAATGTACTGACTATTTCATATTAGGAAGCTGAAGGACTCATTTAAGATGTAGATATTATTCGTAAATTGTTAATACTGTTGGTCATTAACTCTTCACTTTAAGTGTGCTTCTTAGATTGTTTTTGTTGTTGTCGTTGTGTGCCATCAACAAAAATTGGTTTACTCAAAGGAGGCGACTCCACAATAAAAAATTGTGCCAGACTGAAGTCAAATTCAGGACAGTGCCAGGAAGAGAAAGCCTGGATTTACACATGATGAGCCACTGGGCAGATGGGAGATCGCTTATGGGTGATAGAGGAAGAAGGTGGAGAGAGAAATATATGTAGGATAATTAAAAATGCAAAACACGAAGTTCATAAATGTTCATAGGATCTTCCCTGCCAGAGACTAGATACAAAAAAGCTTTATTTAGAATTGGAGCTCAAATAGTTTTACATGCATATTTTGAAAATGGTTTGTATCTAACTTAAAAGCTATTCACTGAAAGCTCACAGAGTTAAAGCTTATGAAATTATATTGATTTATTAGATTATAGGGATAAATTTCCAGCACATAAACAAGACATTGAGACAAGTTACCATTAAGACACATGCATAGGACCAAATCAATGATACATGATAAGAAGTATAACTGTTGTAAACTTGTTCTTTCTAGCCCCTCACAACCATTTTTCACAGAAAACTTTGTTGTTGTTAGGTGCCAATGAGTCGGTTCTGACTCACAGCAACCCTGTGTACAATAGAAAGAAACACTGTCCAGTCCTGCATCATCTTCACAATCGTTGTATGTTTCAATCCATCATTGCAGGCACTGTGTCAATCCATCTCATTGAGGGTCTTCCTCTCTTTTTTCTGACCCTCAACTTTACCAACTATGATGTCCTTCTCCAGGGACTGGTCCCTCCTGATAACATGTCCAAAGTACATGAGATAAAGTCTTGCCATCCTCACTTCTAAGGGGCATTCTAGATGTACTTCTTTCAAGACAGATTTGTTTGTTCTTCTGGGAGGCCATGGTATATTCAATATTCTTCACCAACACCATAATTCAAAGGCATCGATTCTTCTTCGGTCTTCCTTAATTCATTGTCCAGCTTTTGCATGCATCTGAGGTGATTGAAAATACCATAGCTTGGGTCAGGCACACTTTAGTCCTTGTCTTAGTTGTCTAGTGCTGCTATAACAGAAATACCACAGGTGGATGCCTTTAACAAAGAGAAGTTTATTCTCTCACAGTCCAATAGGCTACAAGTCCAAATTCAGGGCATCAGCTCCAGGAGAAGGCTTTCTCTCTCTGTCGGCTCTGGAGGAAGGTCCTTGTGATGCATCAGTCTTCCCTTGGTCTGGGAGCATCTCAGCACAGGAATCTCAGGTCCACAGGATGTGCTCTGCTCTCGGCATTGCTTTCTTGGTGGTGTGAGGTTCCTATGTGTCTCTGCTCACGTCTCTCTTTTATATCTCAAAAGAGATTGGCTTAAGACACTGTCTAATCTAATCTTGTAGACCTCGTCAGTATAACTGCTGCTAATCCATCTTATTAGATCATAGTGATAGAATTTACAACACATAAGGAAATCACATCTAACTACAAAATGGTACACAATCATACAACACTGGGAATCACGACCCAGCCAAGTTGATAGATACTTTGGGGGGACACAGTTCAATCCATGACAGTCCTCCAAGTGACATCTTTGATTTTTAACATAGAAAACTAAACATGGGAAATTAATTAAATTTGCTTGTTTCTTTCAATGTTTGACAGTTTATGGGTATGTTTGGTAAGAAGACTGGAGGAAAATGTGGCTTAAAACAAGATATATTTGAAGTTATCTAAGGAAGTCCGTCTTCATGGAAGAGATGCGATTAGGGCTGAAGTTCTATAATCTAACATCAACAGATATTCATAATAGAGCAGTAACTCAATGCTACATTGTTTTCATCTTAATATAGATTGGTCTGAAATAATTTCTTCACTTAACTTTCTGTGCCAGTTAATTTCAAAAAGAAGAAAAAATAAAGGAAAGAGAAAGACAAGCACAAGCAATGGTATTTTGAGAAGCTACAATATAGGAACTTACCTTGTCTCCTTATTTGCCATATATCCCTAGTACCTAGCATAGTCCTGGTACACGATAAGTTCTTAGTATACATTTGTTAAATGAATAAATTAATTATTTAATATTTAAATTATAATACTAGCATTACTCTTCAACATTCCTCTAGGAAGAAAGTAAGTTTAGGTGTCAGAGCTTTTAACCTCTGGTATAAATTCTTTCTTAATCCCTGCTCTAAGCCTCTCGATGCTCAGTAATATCCTTGGGTCGTGTGGACACAGTGCTGGATTAGATCCAAACAGCACCGAAACCAAGACATCCCAAGCCACAGATGTGCTGTGGGTTACTGGGAAATGTCGATTAGATGAGATCCCTGGCATGACACCTAGTCCCATAGATAGTTCTTGTGCAGGTTTTAACTAATCCATCCAACTCATTTCACATTAAAGCTATGTCTGCATAATGAAAGAGGATCATTTAAATCCAGAAAACCTATCAATGTCTTAAATATGCATATATTTAAGGCAAATATAGTGTTTTGTGCCTTCTTGCTCTGCCAAGATCATAACTCTATCCTAAGGCAATAGAGGCTACCTGTGACAAAGGGGGTGATTTTTGCTGATAAAGAAGATTAAAAACCTCACTTTGAGGTTTAATTGTATAGTTTGGCCAACTAAAATGTTAAGCCAAGCTACATAACTACAAAATCTCTATCTTAGTATAGAAACAACTTGAGGACACCATAATTACTTAGTGATCATGTTTTCATTTGACCCTTTCCTCTGGGCATAAAGATTTATGGGGCTGGAAACTCCATTGTGTTTATGTTTCATATTTAGAAGGTTATATTGATTTATATCCAGAATAACTTTTAACTCAATTGACTTCTGTGATTCCATGTATTGCTTTTCTTCAAATGATCATGAAAAATCAGTCATCTTAAAAATATATTTTCAAGAAATTTTAGAATAATTTTTCCTCCTATAATTAGTGGGTCTTCAACTGGAACATATAATTAAAAGGTCATAATCACTTACTACTTTGAAGCAAAATGCATAACATTTCTCCTTGAATCATATATATAGCATCTTTTAGCTCCTGCCTATCCACTGCAATCACTTATTAGCTCTTTTAACATTGGTATGAAGTAACTGGTAAATAGTACAATTAGTTGTAAGAATCCTAATTTTTTAAGGTTGCTTGAATGAAAAAGAGTGATTTGCTATGTCAATTATAATATATAGCTGGTAAATTTAAGAACACAATTTCAGTCTAGTCCTTACAGGACTAAAACCAAATTACAGGGCAATATAGTCACATCTTCCGTTTCCGCTGTTTTCCTAGACCTGTGAGGAAGTAGATAAAAACGTGTCGATCATTTTGTAATAGTTAATAAATAAAAGTAGTTTTTACTTTTTTAACTTAATGGCTAATATTAAGTTTTAGCAGCTTTTTTAACTTTCTAATATTCTAGTTAAAATACTGTATGCACATGTGGCTAGAAAATTTAAAGGAACAAAAGGGCTTAGAGCAAAAAGCAACAGTCCCCCCTCCAATTCTGCTTTCCAGAGTCAGCCACATTTAATAATTTAATTTTAGGGTTTCAGGTGGTTAACTCCGTATCTCCAATAACATACTTATTTTCCACTATGTTTTGATTTATCAATTCAAGCATTGTTGACTGACTTCTCTCGCTGTGCAGGATGATGATTTAGATTATTTGTGCCACTCCCACATTCTTTATTATCTCTTCCTAAAATACTTTTATGACAATTCTCAGTCCAACCCTTATCAACTTTCTAACTTCAAACCTCACACTTAAATCTTCATTATTTTTTCATCAACTATAGGCAAAATTTCTAACTACCTTCTTCAGTATGAGACAGTTACTACCTACCATGTTTCTGTCCATGTCTTCTTCTACTTTTTAATTCTTTAACAGGTAAACTTTACCTATTCATCTATGCTATCAAGGCCAATAACATTGTGTCTTTTGTCTAATCACAAAGCAGATAAAATGCCTGTTAAGTATTCTGCAATTCGTTTATGGGATGATTCTTTAAGTTAAGCATGAGTATCTACATGATTATGATAACACTCATATTGTTCCTTGGAAGTTAAGTAGTGAACTGGGACATCTTCCTTTCCTTTCTGAGTCCAACATCACAATATCAGTGTCATTGGAAAGAGAATATTCCAACAGTTAATTTCAAATGAATTCTCCTTCAATAATTGCCTTCACCATACAGTCCAGTTTTTCCTAGAGGGTCTCTTACAGTCTACTCATATATCAGTTTATCATATTTATGAGACCCCTTCCTGAAGCTGTCTATCCAGTTTGGACTGATCGCTCTCAAGGCCTACTTCACAGCTGTCATTCTGGGACAGGAACTCAATGTGTTACTTCCTTATTTTGCTGCAATACATCTTCAAGTGACTTCTTCATAATGAGTGCATAGTAGATAAACTTTGGGAAAGTTTGAAGGTCAGAAAATATCCTTATTCTGTCTTCCTCTGATTTTTCTTCCTAAATATAAAGGCACTGATTATTGTCTTCCAGCATCCAGCATGTATTGGTGATGAGAAGTTCAATGCCAGGCTAATCCATGTCCCTCTGGGAGCAGCTCATTCTCTTTCTCTCTCTGAAAAGTTTGACGGTCTTCTCTGTTTTTAATCTTCTAAAATTTCACAGGGATTTTTTTTTTTTTTTTTTTTTTGGACTAGATCACTTTTCATTCATTGTGGTTTGTTATTTTAACTTGAATATTTAGGTTCTTTAATTCCTAAAATTTTCTGTGTAATTTCTTTGATAAATTTTCTGATCTCTTTTTCGACCCCTCTCTTAGAAATCTTTCTGTTTGGATGGTGGACTTCTGGATTTACACTATATGCCTTCACTTTTTTTTTAATTTTAATTTTTATCTTTTTGCTATAAAATTTTTGGTTAACTTTTTCTCTTCTAACCTACTGATTTTTTAAAATTTAGTCATATTTTTAATTTCCAAGAGCTTTTTTAATGTTTTCCATTCATGATACCCTTTCCTTGTTTTGTGTTATCTCAAATTTCTCTGAAGATACAAGGATCTCTTCTGTTCTCCAAATTATCACTCTTTTATTTTTTTCTGCAGATTTATCTTAGTAATTCTTATTGTAAGCTTTCTGAAAATACCTGGTAATTCTTAGTAGCCCATTCACTTCTAATGATTTGAACAATAAAATTCTGCTTGAAGATTCTGGGTATTTTGGTGGAGCTTGACATTTCATTCCATGGCAAGTAGGCAGTGAAACTACAGAAAGCATTTGTTCTGGAGTGCCAATGCCTCTATTTATTGTCACCATGACTTGGAATCATCTCAACTAGTAACAAGCCTTTTCAGGCAATAAACGCAGTTTTCTAGATTTTTTATTTTTTGGCCTGCCGTCTAGATCCTGCATCTAAGTATTAAGATGGGATCAATTGCTCTTAAGACATGCTTTCAATGGAGTCCCTGTTTTATCTCACTCCTAACATCCTTTATACTTACATTTCTGAGTCTTCTGCTCTAGCCTCTTCTCAGTAGACACTGTGACATCTTATTTAATCCCACACTTTCAGTTACTACTTTCCATCCATCTTCTGCCTTCTAGAAATGTGTTATAATTTCTTCTCCACTAATGACCCTTGTACCATTTCTTTGTTTTGTATTTTTTTAACCAGCTTCTCTCCTTTACTATAGTCTTAATTGGATCTTTATAAGTAATGAAGATAAAAGCATGTATCAGTCCATTGTCTTAAGCCAAAATTACTTTTCAAATTTTCACCTAGTTTTGCTATTTATATTTTTCAGTGACAGAATTTGTCATCCACTGATAAGAAAAAAAATCATATACTGTGTCTGTGGTTTTTTTGGAGGATGTTTTCCTATTCGTTTCAATCTACTTGTATTTCTATGTTTTTAAATGCTTTAGCCATAATAAAATACATTCCTTGTATGATTAACTTCATAATACAAATATTTCTTATCATCTGTGACTTCAGAAAATATTTATGCATTGCATCATTATAAGATCATATTGCTTTCATTTATTGTGTATTCAGAGAAAGAAATACTCAACTAGATCCATTCAAAATATGTTAGCTTTTTTCTAGTTCAAATTGATACTTCTTTACCCATATATTGTTCATGTCTTCATACCAAATTGAGCTGATATATTCTACATAGGTTTAACCCAAGGTCTTGCTATTCAATATAAATAATTCCATAAAGTCTTCTGAAGTTATTTGCCTGGTTTATCAGCTTTGAAGAAATTATAAAGTAATTCACTACATAAGACGCCATCACATTTAGTTTCTTTCATAAAAGAAGAAAAAATATATTCAAGTTTCATGAAGTGCTAGATTATTAAATATGTAGTTATCACTGAAGTAATAGTGCAAAATATAATGTTATATTTAAGTTACATAATGTTATAAGTTAAACATGATTGTTTACATTATTACGGCAATATTATATTTTATATATTTTGCACATTTTCGTATTCTGCCAATTACTCTGAGGAACATATTTAGAGAAAAATGAGCCCAAATAAGCTTCATGCTAAAATTAGTTTTGTCCTTGATTTGCTTTAGAGAGCTGTTCCTTTCCTTCTAAACACTCAGGAGCCAGTAAGAACTAACTGAAAATTCCTTAATTCTAGAGACAGGCAAAAGAAGATGGAAGAAAAGTGGAACAAATAGGACAACAAATGAGGGGAAAAGAGTAAAAAAGAAGAGAAATATTAATGAAAAGGAAGATATAAATGGTCAGGGAAGAGTACTGCTTTGTTTAGACCAAAGGCCAGCATCCACAGGCAGTCATATTAACTGCCTTACATATTGCCTTTCATAATGTGTATAATAAGTCACTTTAAAATTTTGCTGTTTAAAAATCTCGCAGAAATGCAATGGGTTTCTATTTGGTTTAGACTTTACCATTTATGAAGACCTAGCTTTTCCTAAGATCTTATTCACAGTTAGGATGATAACAGCATTACGTTTTCTTTAAGGAAGTGATTAATTTTTCATCATTCATGGTATCTCTTTATACTTTCAATCTTTCACTACATGTGACTGCAAGGTCTGAGGGCTTGGATTTTATCTTGCAGTTAATGTCTGCTGTACCAGGCCCTTCAATCTGCACAAGGCTTTTGCCCTTCAAAACTCTATCTTTCTTTCAAGTAGACCATAAATGAATTTTTTCCTGTTATATTCCATAAAGATATGTTTCACAGGAGATGTTCATTATCAAATACAAACTTAAAATCAGCTTTTAGAGTTCTTTTTGGCCTCCATAAACTGTTCATAGTCACAAAGCATGTGTTTTTGTGTGTGTTGGGGGTAGGGGACTGATCAGGTAAACAGGCTCATAGGTAATTTGTTTTATTTTTTTCTGACTTTTTTACTTATAAGAAGCAGCTACTGAATTGGTATAATGATAACGATTTGCCTCACTTATTTCTTTCCAGATTTTACAAATCATTTCACATTTTAGATTTAGAGCATTGAAAAAACACCTGCTCATGGTTCAAACTCTGGCTAAATACAGAGCACCCAATATAACCTGATCGCTCATTTATAATATGTGATATTAATCCCGTGAACTTGCTTTGTTTTATCATCCATTTCTTTACTATTGGTGTGAATATGTATGTTGAATCATTGGCCACGTTTGCCCAAAGTGTTTATGTTTCTCTGATTTCAGCATGTGGCAAGTTGATGAAAATCACAGGCCCGATTACAGTCAAGACATCTGGAACTCGGTTTGGCGCTTGGATGACAGATCCATTAGCATCTGAAAAAAATAACAGAGTATGTTGCTTCAATAAACATCTTTGCTTATGCATTATATTTTATTTACACTTTACTGGACTACTCATTTTCTTCAAGGATATTAGTTTCACTTTGAAAAGCATTACATTGTTTGTATATATTTTCAGTTTGATAATATTAACATCTCCAAAGATAAGCGGCAAACTTATTTTAGTAAAGTGTTCCTTCATATACTTCACTAGTATAGCAAGTCTAATTTTATTGTTTTTAGTCTTGTTTATGATCAGTGTTTGAAAGGGACTAATTAGAGGTGTATAAAATTCCCTACATGCTCTTTCTAAAGCCTGCTCCTTGGAGTAAAAAAAATAATGCTGCATAAGTGACAAATTTAAAAGGTAGCCAATTCACTAAGCAAACTAAAAATATCCCTGAAGTCTACAGGTTATTAAAAAAAAAAAAAAGTACTGAAACTTTTGTGAGTACTTTCATAAATTGGCAATTCCTGTATTATGTAAATCAATATACCAGAAACTTGCCAAAGCTTTATGTTCTATTACAAAACTCAGTATGAATTAAGATTCTCAGGAGTTACATCCAAGTGAGATTTGTTACTAAATTACTAAAATGCTTTCAGTAAAAGGTAGTTGTACCTATAAACTGACCCAGTGAATATAAATAAGTGTTACTAGAAGGTTCTGTGATACTCATAAAGCAGAAATAGTTGAATATATAAAATCGAGCCATACATTTTCCAGAGCAAGAGATGGAATAAATATAATTTGCTGAAGGTGATTTTGTTTTTGCAATTATCAGTGACTACACTGATCTATCAGGTAATTGAAATGATGTGGTTTGCACTGTTACATGTTTATTTCACTCAGTGATATGTTGATATGTGTGGAATGTCCAAAAAACAAACCAAAAAGAAAGAACAAAAAGAAAATCCACTTCAAGGCAATAAATTCAATTGCGTCCACATAGATCATGCCAATATGTTTGCAAAACTCTCACACTGCAGCAGGTCAGCAGGAAGATAATGTGTTTTTCATAGGCTGAGAATGCTGATATTAGTTTGATCTCACTCTCACTGTCTTTATTTTGGAATTCTCAGAAAAGCACAGAATTTAGTCACTCCATTTATTTATTTATTTTTCCTTCTTCTCAGGTCTGGTACATGGACAGTTATACTAACAATAAAATTGTCCGTGAGTACAAATCAATCGCAGACTTTGTCAGTGGGGCTGAATCAAGGACATACAACCTCCCTTTCAAATGGGCAGGAACTAACCATGTTGTCTACAATGGCTCACTCTATTTTAACAAGTATCAGAGTAACATCATCATCAAATACAGCTTTGATATGGGGAGAGTGCTTGCCCAACGAAGCCTGGAGTATGCCGGCTTTCACAACGTTTACCCCTACACATGGGGCGGATTCTCTGACATCGACCTAATGGCTGACGAAATCGGACTGTGGGCTGTGTATGCAACCAACCAGAATGCAGGCAATATTGTCATCAGCCAACTTAATCAAGATACCTTGGAGGTGATGAAGAGCTGGAACACTGGCTATCCCAAGAGAAGTGCAGGGGAATCTTTCATGATCTGTGGGACACTGTATGTCACCAACTCCCACTTAACTGGAGCCAAGGTGTATTATTCCTATTCCACCAAAACTTCCACATATGAGTACACAGACATTCCTTTCCATAACCAATACTTTCACATATCCATGCTTGACTACAATGCAAGAGATAGAGCTCTTTATGCCTGGAACAATGGCCACCAGGTCCTGTTCAATGTCACCCTTTTCCACATCATTAAGACTGAGGATGACACATAAACAAATGTGATTTGTTTTTCATTGATATAAGCAGTATCATTTGTGATAACCTCTATAGGACCCCTTCTGGTTTTTGTTTTCCTGTTTTATTATAACTTTTTCATCATTTCTCCAAAGCATTTTTATTGTAAAATGTGTGTTTCAAAAAACAGCTGAGCCTATCTAAAATAGCCTGTTGGAAACTGGCTAAAGTCATAGTTTTGCAAAAGATTATGATCTGCCTTATAGTAGAGTCAGAGACTAATGGTGGCTTAAATGCATGAATATCTTTTTTTTTTTAATTCTGTCATTTTTTTTAATGTCTTTTGCTCCACATCAGAAAATGTTTTAGTGGGAGTTAAAAAGAGTACTTTCCCCTCCTTAATTTCAAAAATATTGGATGATTTTATTTATTTGGAAAAAATAGTATTAATCATTTTGCTGTTACACAATTCTCTGATGCGGTGCTGTACAGTCATTTTTAAATCTCTTGCTAACATTTTATTGGCAATATGTATTTCTACCATTGTCACCACCATTGTGCAATTGAATCTCTTCACTTCTGTGAAAGTAAGTAATATTTTTTATAAAATGCACTGAAGTTTAATCTCAGTAATTATCATGGGCCAGTTTTGAAGTGTTGTCAAGAAGGGAGTATCTTCTCAGCTTACCCCTTTACTTAAGCATTGTAAACTAATAAGGAAATCAGACCAGGTCCCTAATATAGAGTCTTTATTTTACCCCAAGTTTATTGGACCACTGACATTGAATGCTAAAACTGATCAGTATGGCTGAGTTACTCTGTTCACTCCACTGAAAGCAACCCATATGGTTGTTTGCAAAAGATGCAGTGAATCACAAAAAAACTGGATTTGAGTTGAATCTTCTTTTGATTATATAACCAGACATATTGTATTCTTCATTATTGAGTATATTAGTGTTTTAACTTATATAATTACACGCTACTTCCAATAGCGTAACTCCTTGTGTCAAGACTCTCAAAGTAAATGAAGCACGTGTGAAAACTCTAAAAAAGAAACTTCCTGCAATCTTCTTTAGATTTAGATTATAAGCCCTGGAGAGTTATTGACAAGATGTGTGCAAAAGAAAATGATGGAAAGACATGGGAGTCTGTGTAATTTTAAATATATAAATAACCAATTCAGAAAACGAGATGAGATAGCAACCCCTTGTCACCCTAATTCATTGTATATGCATAAATATCCATTGCTGTAGAGTCCATTCTGACTCCTAGAAACCCTTTAGGACAGAGTAGAACTGCCTTATAGGGTTTCCAAGGCTGTAATCTTTATGGAAGCAGACTGCCACATCTTTCTTCCACAGAATGGCTTAGCGGGCTCAAACTGTAGACTTTTGACTAGGAGCTGAGCGCTTAACCAATACACCACCAGGGCAATAATTTAATAAAAATAGAAAAGCTTTAATAATGTTTTATGCTAGGAATCCCACAAAACATATAATCTATATATCAAACATGCCACTGATTTTGGGTATACTTACCATATATTAAAAATACTTACCTAATGCAGTTTTATGAAAACTGACATGAGTTGGTTTTACAATTTTAAAAATATATTCTATAATAAAGAGTATATAACTTAAATTGTTGTAAATGTTTAGCTTAATACATAATACCAAAATTTCCTTTGAAAAATAAACATATAATAATTCAGATAAAACATGAAAAGAGATATCAATAATTAAGAATAATTCATTTTAAATGTCACAAGTGAAACAGCATTATCAAATATTTCACAGTCAAAATTGTAGCATTAAACAACCCAATCTTAAGCTGAAATAACTGTTAAGCTTTAACAAAAATTTATTTTTGTCCTACAAAGTTTAGCATGATTTAATAACCATTCTGGGTCCTTTTTGCAATGTTGTCTTATCTTTTAAAAAGTTTATGTAAGTTCTCCTCTGTATTTGAGAAGTAGAAAACTTAGGAGATTACCTTGTCATTAAATATACACCATAAAAATAATCAGCTAATACTTTGTACATCAAGACTTTGTATGGGGAAAGTTAAATCATTTTCAGAAATGAATGAATTTTTATGTAGATGACCAGTAACGGATATTTGGGTCTTCATTATTTGATTTTAAAAGAAAAAATGATGTTATACGGTATCAAGTGCATTCAAAACCTGGATGCTCACAGCTTATTTGTGAGGTGTGTAGCTTGTAAAGCACTTTATTGTTTTCTATGTAAGACTTCATCACCATATCCAATTTATAGTGTATGTGCTGCTAGAGCAAGCACAGATTTTATTGTCACTAGAAGTGGGGGTAACGAAAGTTCAAAAATGTGAGTTGCATTAACCATTTACAGTTATAAAGCATTTTTCTTAATAAATTATTATCAGTTTTGTGCCTGAAATAAATAATAACTTATTTTATTATTTAAAAAATCACAGGTTTTTAAAATCTCCAACAAATAAAATAAATTTTATGGGGGAAATTAAGAGTATTTGTAAATCACCCACATAATCCAATCAGTAAAGAAATCCAAGCTCAGAAATACTTAATCCTAAATGAATTATGTAACTAGTATTTTCTGAATTAACCATATCATTAACAAACTGCTATTTCATTAGAATAATAATATGATCATGATCTGATTGTGTTTGTGTGTTATTTGTATTTGTGGCACTTGAATCACAATGCTTATTACTTGCGCCTAAATTTATGAGTTCAGAGAATGGTAGTATTTCTGTGCATTGCCAATATTCAGAGATAGAAGAGAAAATAATGGCAAATGCATATAAGTAGTGATTAGTTAAGATTTATCATAAACTCAGAACTTTTGATTCCTAACTCCATACTTATTCCGAGAGTCATTTCACCTTAATAATCAGTAGTATTCTGTCTGATGAAATCTTATTCTGAGAAAATGTTGTTTCTTATTGTTATTACTTCTAATAAGAAAATGTTCTTTATATCTGAAAATCACTACCAAATTTATGAGTACAAATTTTCAGACACAAGATTTATTTTAAAACTGCAAATGTATAAAATTGTGCTTATGTTCATCTTAAAGTAAAACCAGTTATTGTCCTAGTAAGGTAAGTTTTATATATAATAATCCCTTAGCTTTATACTCCTAAAAGTATAGATTTTCAAAAAGCCTTACCGGTCTCCTTAACACACCAGATTACCAAATTGTTTCTACAGATGCTAAATGTGAATGTAATTGGTAGCAAAATGAACTGTATTCCATCAAGTGAGAACAGTCATGAAAAATATAGTCACTGGCAGAATTGTTCCCAAGACTTTTAGAAATGTGGATATTTTTGAGAACAATATCAAAATGACATCTTGCCGACTTAGGCCTGATTATGTTCTTCACTACACATACTAATTGAGTACCTATGATGTGATAAAATAATGGACATTGGAAACTAAGATTATTTCATGTTCTGCATCATCACATGATATGTGGATCATGAAAAGAGGTACTATAGTGATCTATCCAGTAGTCTAGGCAGGGAGAATCAATTAAAAGTTAGATGCTAAAATCTTAATCATTGCCTTAATCAGTATTACTAAATATCATTCAGTTCAGTAGGCCATATTCACAATGAAATCAAGATCATGGAATGGTTTCTGTTTCTAAAGTTAACTAAGCTCAGCATAAATCTGTTGTCTGTTGTCATAATCATTGACTCTTCAGAGAAGTTCTGGGCCTTAATAAAATCTGTTCTCTTGAAACATTGAACTTCCATTAAAAAAATACAATGAAAACATTAGCTTATGGAAGAAGAATCAACTTCCCCAAAAGGTTTGTTGCTCTATAAGTAAACATTAATTCAATTCATGGCAATCACTTAAACAAAGAATGGAAAATTATTTACTCTGTTGTTTAGTATATTAGAAAGAAGTTATCCCCCAAAACTGACTTTACCAAGCTGAATGAGCTGACTCACATCTTGAAATTATTTTATGCAGTTTATCCTTTTTGGTTGAACTATTTTGTCAGGCTTAGCCGAATTGTAATCCTGTTTGGAGTTTTCCATATTCCCAAAATGTCAAACTAGTTGGTAAAAAAAAAAAAAAAAAAACAACCATCGAAACTTGATTCTTTGAGTACAAATAAGTTTTACAAATCTAAAGTTTTATTCATCATCACTTGAGAATGACACAAAAGAAGGGAATAAAGTCGTATGTTGGCAAAAGTTTTCAAAACTATGACCATCTTAAAGCATTATTCCTAGTTAGAGATGTGAAGCATTATGGTGAATATGGAATAGTTGTCAGGAATATCTTTGTGCTACAAGAAGTTTGCTGGTAAACCATACATACATATCCAATTCCATACGAAGGTGCATCCCTACCACAACTATAATATGCCCAGGAAAGCTTACACCCATTTTAAAAGAATGACTAAAAGATTATCATAGTATTCCCTACCACAATTCAGATTCAGACTTGTAAATATTATATATCAGTAGACAGTTCCAGAAAATAAATATTACATGACAATGATCTTGCAAATGAAGCATGAAATGAGTCAAAGAAAATAAGTACTGACCATTTTAAAGCCCAAGTGTGAGATAGAAATCAATCATGTTGCTGAACTTGGTAATACACATCCAGCCAGTTCTTCGTCTACACCGTTCTTAACTTCACACTTGTTCATCTATGTTACTGATGGGTAGTTTACAAGCTTTCCAGCTAGATAATACTGCATTATTTACATATTCATTTAAAAAAATTATTCCTGAGCAAAACTATGTGTCAGACAATATTCTAGATGCTGGATATATAGCTGTCAAAATATAAATAAAGTCTTCATGCACTTACATTCTAGGAGTAACAAACTGCAACAAAAATATTAATGAAAAATAAAGTCTGATTGTACTAAGTGCTGTGAAGAAAATGAACAAGTCTGTATGATAAAGAATGACTGGGTGTTTGCTAGGGGTACAGTGGGGTTGGAGGTGATGCTTAGAGGGTCTGAAAAAGATCTATTGTTGGTTGCTGTCCAGTCAGCTCAAAAGAGATCTATGCCATTGACGTCAAGTCAATTTCAACTCATAGCTACACTGTATGAAAGAGTAGAAATGCCCTATAGAGTTTCCAAGGCTGTCATTTTTACAGAAGCAGACTGCCACATCTTTCTCCCACAGAGCAGCGAGTGGGTTCCAACCACTGACCTTTCAGTTAGCAGCTGAGCACTTAACCACTGCACCACCAGGGCTCCTTCAAAAGAGATCTAAAGAGGTCCCCCTAAGAAGGAGCCTGCCATGGCAAACTCACTCAAGAAAGTGAATGTCACCATCTGCTCCACATAAAAACATAAATGTTCCTTAATATTTCTCTATTTTAGATTTTTTTTTTTTTAACTTGGAGTTCAAGGGTATGAGTCTGGGGATGTCTGAACACTGTGAAAATATATGCTAAATTTTGTGTATACATACGTCTATGCATTCTTTCATGTAGAGGATTTACAGCTTTCATCAGATTCTCAAAGAAATCCATGACCCAAAAGGCCACTGCTAAGTCAATGAAATCCAATTTCATTCCACACTTATTAAGTATCTTTATGTCAAATGCCGAATTTCTGTCGTCTGTCTTACAATCCTCAAGAACTTCAGCATACTTCAGAGAAGAAAATAAATCAACATGCTAATATTATCAGTATTATTTTTTCTTCAGAACTCAAGAATAAGTTCTCTCTTACATAAACTCTAAAGGATTTATATACACATATATTTTTCTGTGATCCAGCCTTTAGCACATGTTCTTGCCAGATTCGGTGACACAAGAGTCACTATTATGAGGCCTGTCCAACATCAGTTTGAGTCTGGAGAACATTCTCTTATAACTCTAACACAGCCCTTTGACAACCATTAGACTCCGACTGGAATTGAGCCGGTGCAGTGTGCTCTATCAAATTTAACTGCAAACTCCTCTTCTGAAACTAGCTGCCTTGGCAACAGATAAACAGCAAAAGGAAAAGGTTGTAAAACCTGCCTTGGTTTAGAATTTATTGTATTTGACATGCATGTACCCTACAGTTACAGAAAATAAATATTTTTTTAATCAAAAAAAAAAAAAACAAAGACTCTAGTAACACTTATACAGATAAAGTCAGTCATGTTGAATGGAGAATTGAGGCTGCTTCTGTTACCGATGTTTTCTTTGATTCCCCACCCCCTCAAAGGACTTGAGAAGGCATGCATTAGGTTCGACTCCAGTGTGAAAAAAAAATTAATAAATAAATGTTTCCACTCTCTCCCCAATGTCTTCATTAAACTACATTAGAAACTATTCTTGGAATATGAAGCATGCATTGTAAAAGAAGGTAGACAAATTTTTACAAAAGTAATGGGTTCTTATAATTAAATGACATTCTTGCCCTTCAAGTAGAGTTTGGCCTAACAGATTGAAGATGTATGATTAATTTGTAATTAGTTTTTTTCACCATTGCTTCTTAGAAAGTTTCCAATAAACATTTTTTCTGTTGTATGTTGTTTTCGTGATAGTCTTCCTAAGTCAATTTCATATCTGTTCTTTCATGCAAGCTCTTCCAACAGCCCTATGGAATAGGAAAGACAAACATTGTCCACCCTATTTGATGAATAAGAAAACACAGCCCTTATGTTTTCAATGTTTTTATTTCTCAATAGATATCCCACAGGCACTTCACACTCAGTATGCTCCAAACCAAAATCCTTATCTTTCCCTTATTTTGCCCCTAATCTACTTTTTCTCCCCCTACCTCAGTTGACGGAAACACCAGCTCATTGCAGCCTTGCTCTCTACCACCACCTCTTTGAATCTTCAAATGCACCTTCTGCCATTATCGTTATCAGATTTCTGTGAAAACAGTGATGCAAGTGGTTAAGCGCTTGACTACTAGCTGAAATGTTGGCAGTTCAAGCCCACCCAGAGGCACTTCGAAAGACAGGCCTGGTGATCTACTTCTGAAAGTTCACAGCTTTGAAAACCTTACAGAGCACAGTTCTCCTCTGACACACATTGGGTCGCCATGAGTTGGAATAGTCTGGATGGTAACTAACAACAACAATCATGGAAAACAATGCCTGTTGCAAGTATTTACTCCGGACAAATCTCTATCAGCTTGTTTAGTTCACCCACTGTTTCCTGCCCTCATTTAATCCCCAGCTCTATGACCAGAATCGAGTGACAGGTTTAGAAATGCTTCTTTTGTTTACTGACCTCAGATTACTCTCTGACCATTAGCCAAAAGGTTAGCTGGTTCCAATCTACCCAGGGGCGCCTGGGAAGGCAGGCCTTGTGATCTGCTGCCGAAAGTTCACAGCCTTGAAAACCCCATGGAACAGATCTGCTCTGCACACATGGAGTCAGCATGAGTTGGAATTGACTCAACAGCAACTAACAACACATCAGTTTTACTTTTTGCTTTGGCCAAGGGCCACTTAGACCAGCTATGGCTTTAAGGAATGCTCCCTGACCAAGCAAACCCCCACTTTCTGAATCACAATGAAAGAATCAGCTATATAGTTTCCCTCATAACCCACATTCAAGACTGATCTTTTACCCTCTTTTTCATTAAGTTCCTACTCATTCTTCAAAATTCACTTAAAATTTTACCTTATTTCTGAAGCCTATAAAAGAAATAGGCATTCTTTTGCATTTTCATAGTATCAATCTTAAATCGTCAAAATTATCACATCACGTTGTCATAATTGATTTCCTCCAAGTGTGGACTCCTCAAGAGTGGGAGCAAGGGGTTATTTTCCCCATATACCAGTGCCCAGAACAGTATCTGACACACAGTAATTACACCAAACCAAAAAAAAAAAAATCAAACTCATTGCTATCAAGTCGATTCCAACTCATAGCATAAATCTTTATTGAAGCACAGTGCCACATCTTTGTCCTGCAGACTGGCTGGTGGGTTTGAACCTCCAACCATTTGGTTAGCAACCGAGGGCTTTAAGTAATCCTACAGTAAACGTTAATACCCAAAGAGGTATAAAACTGAATGGTCAACCACCTACACAGTTATGTGATTAATATATGAACATTTTGATCAAAGATTCACAGAAGAATCTTAATCAAGAGGGGAAAATGAAGAAAAGAATTTCAAATTCTCATGGACTCTAGACTTTCTGGAGTCATGGAGGGTGGATGAACAGCTGAAACTATTGCCCCAAGATAATCTTTAAACCTTAAACCAAAAATATCCTCTGAAATCATCTTAAAACCAAACAATAGTTTAGCTTAACTAGTAAAAGAGATCTGCCTTGAGCATTATGCTCTTTTAAGAACTATCTATATGGAATCAAATTGACAACAGCAACTCAAAAGATTAGACAGGAACCTTAGGAGGCAGTGAGTTTATGTTAATGGGGGACGAACAGCTCAGAAAAGGATTGGAATCGTTGCACAACTCAAAGAATGTTATCAGTGTCACTAAACGGCAAATGTAGAAACTGTTGAATTGGTGTATGTTTTGCTGTGTGTATCCTCAACAACAATAAAATAAATAAAATTTAGAAGGAAAAAAACTGTTCAGTAATGGTAGTCGGACACCGTCCAGTTCTTCTGGTCTCATGGCAAAGGAGGCAGTTGTTCATGGAGGCAATCAGCCACACATTCCATATCCTCCTATTTCTGACTCTCCTTCTTCCTCAGTTGTTCCAGACAAATACAGAGCAATTGTTGTGCCTTAGATGTCCGCTTGCAAGGTTTTATGACCCCAGGCACTATGCACAGAACTAGGAGGCAGAACAGAAGCACTAAACATGTTATTAGGCCAGTTAATTGGCATGTATCATGAAACAATGACCCTAAACCTCCAAACCAAGAAACCAAATCCCACGAGGTTTTTGGTTGTACATAAGCAGCCTTAGCAACTACTCTTTTTTTTTTTTTGGTAAATATATCTATCACATATCTTTTGCCAATTCAACTTTTTACGGGTGTACAGCTTATTGACAGCAATTACAACAATCAGCTGTGCAGCCCTACCCTTAATCAACATAATATTTCCATCACCGTTAGCCCTCCCCTTTTCCCCTTCCCTCCCATCCCTGGTAATCACTAACAAACTTTGTTGTCTATACATTTGCCTTTTCTTGGCTTTTTATATAAGCGGGGTCATACAATATTTGTCCTTTTGTGATTGACTTATTTCACTCAGTATGATGTCTTCCTGTTCCATCCATATTGTAGCACTACTGGCTGAGTAGTATTGCATTGTACGTATGTATCACATTTTGTTTATCCATTCATCTGTTGATAGGCATGTAGGTTGTTTCAACCTTTTGGCTATTGTGAATAGTGCTGCAATGAACATTGGTGTTCAAGTCTCTTTTGAGTCTCTGCTTTCAAGTCTTTTGGGTATATACCTAGGAGTGGAATTGCTGGGTCATATGGTAGTTCTATTTTAAGTTTTTTTGAAGAATCACCACACTGTTTTCCACAACGTCTGTACCATTTTTCATTTCAATTTCCCCACATCCTTGCCAATATTTGTTTTCTTTTTTTTTTTAATATTAGCCATCCTAACCCTTTGAGTAGAACTGTCCCATAGGGTTTCCAAGGAGCAGCTGGTAGATTTGAACTGCTGACCTGTTGATTAGCAGCCGTAACTCTTAACCACTGCACCACCAAGTCTCCTTAGCCATCCTAATGAAAGTGAAATGGTATCTCATTGTGATTTTGATTTGCATTTCTCTGATGACTAATGACACTGAGCATCTTTTCATGTGTTTGGTGCCCATTTGAATATCCTCTTTGGTGAAATGTCTATTTAAGTCTTTTGCCCATTTTATGATTGGGTTGTCTTTTTGTTGTTAAGGTGTCCAAGTTATGTATATATATATTTGTTATTATATTCTTTTTGGATTTATGGATTCTGAAGATATTCTCCCAGTCGGTAGCTTGCCTTTTCACATTTTTGGTAAAGTCTTTGGGAAATTTGAAAGGGAAATTAGGGAAACTTTTCCATGTACAATAGCATCTAAGAGAGTAAAATACCTAGGAATAAATATAGCCAGGGACATGAAAGACTTATGCAATGGAAACTATAAAACACTGTTAAAAGACATTAAAGAAGACTTAAATAAATGGAAAGATGTTTCATGTTTATGGATTGGAAGACTTGATATTATTAAGATGTCAATACTACCCACAGTGACCTATAGATTCAACACAATCTCGATCAAAATTCCAACAGCCTTCTTTACAGAAATAGAAAAACCAATCCTCAACTTTAAATGGAATGTCAAGAGGTCTGAATAGCTAAAGTGATGTTGAAAGAGAAGAACAAAGAAGGAGGACTCCCACTTCCTGATTTTAAAACATACTATACAGCTACAGTAATCAAAACAGCCTGGTATAACAATAGACACATAGACCAATGGAATACAATTCAGAGTCCAGAAATAAGCCTATACATCTATGATCAACTGATTTTTGACAAGGGTGCTAAGTCCATTTGATGGGGAAGGAAGAGGGCCTCCAATAAACAGTGCTGGGAAAATTGGATTTCCACGTGTAGAAAAATGAAACAGGATTAATGCCTCACACTGTACACACACACACACACACACACACACATATTCAAAATAGATTAAGGACCTAAATGTGCAAACTAAAACCATAAAATTCTTAGAAGAAAAAGCAGGGGCAATGCTGTCATGTCTAGCTTTTAACAATGGATTATCAAATATAATAACAAAAGCACAAATAGCAAAAGACAAAATAAATAAATGGGACCTCATAAAAATTAATACCTACTTTTAAAAGGAAAATTCATTTTAAATTTTCACCCACTCAATTTTTGGTTCCCTATTTTGACTCCCCTCCCTCCTCCCACCCCAGGAGTTTCTTAGAAACACGCTTTGTCTTTGACAGAACAGACAGGGATTTGCCAAAGGACTAGTACTACCAATTCAGGGAAAGCTGAAGTAACCATTCCTTCTCCCTCTTGTTTTACCCTTTCTTTCCTTATCCTCTACTTTCAAGAATGCACCAAGAACCCTGAGGTCCGTTAATTACTCAATGATTCTAAATAAATACATCTTTGACAGCTTCTAAATAATATTAGTGAAAAACAGTTTCTCATATAGTACAAGCAACTCTTCCAGGAAGCAGAAAATTTGTTCTAAAATTAGGTCTAACTATGTCTCTTTGAGCAAGTTTCTCAGTTTTTATAAAATGAAAGCATTAGGCTCTATCAGTAGTTTTCAAAAGTTGCCCTTGAGAGTCTGAAGTTTCTCTAGGGAGCCCTCAGAGTCTACTACTAAAAGATAAAGGAACTTAATTGGGATGAGACAATAAGCCACAGACACTCTCCAATCACCTTGAATAAATGCAGTCTCACTTTTATCTACTTTTTAGACTGTTTCTATGTTAAGCTATTGTCAGAAAACATTTTGTTGTTAAAAAAAGAAGTATGAAAACCACTTTACTAGATGGTCCCCAAGGTTTCTTTCTGTTCTAACCTTCTACTAATCTGTGATTCTAAAGGATCAATAAAGGTTGGAACTCAGATGTTTGTATAGTTTAGATTGAAAGACAAAAATACTAGAGGGAAAGGAGAGATAAAAATAAAAGTTTACTAATTCAGTTTCTAAAAGTTTTCACATAGTTTCCCAAGAGTTACCTATATTATGTTAAAACCATTACAAATATTTCATTTTGCTCTCTATTATTTGACTAAAATCTACTAAGTATGGATATGCCTCCTCCCAATCCAGTTCTAAATGTGAGGTTCTTTTCTTTTCATACTGTTTTTCAAAATGCATCCTCTCACATGGCTTCAACTCTTTATGAATGACTTCCAAATCCATTTCACATCTCCTAGTTCAGAATGTTCAGCAATCTAAATGATACCTTCATGCAAATTCTCCATCAACTTAAAGTCAGCATATTCATAAATTAACTAATCTAGTTTATACCAGCTTCCCTAGGGGATAAAGTCTAATCTCTGTAACACGATATACACACCACTCCACCATCTTCAACAAATAAATACTTAGTTTTTGCTCCTCATTGTTCTTTCCCTGCTATTCCTTCTGACTATACCACTATCAGTAGTATCTTTCTTACTTGGTTAATTTTTGCCCATGTTTCAAGGATTAGCTTCTTCTAGGAAACTTTCTAGTGGCTCAATGTCTATGTGCTCAGCTGCTAATTGAAAAGTGGACGATTTGAATCCACCAGGGGCCACTTGGGAGAAAAGACCTGGAAATCTGCTCCAGGAGTTTACAGCCTAGGAAACCCTAATGGGGCAGTTCTACTCTGTCATATAGGGTCACTGTGAGTCAGAATTGACTTGATGGCACCTAACAACAAAGAGTGAGCTTTCCTAACTATCCCACTAACTGTGCTATTTGCTCCTTCTTTGTACTATCACATTACCTTGAACTTGCCTCACCCCTAGCACTTTTTCTACAAATAAGTGTCTGTTTACTTGTCCACCTCCCATCCTGAACTATGAGTCTCTTGAGACTCGGCCAACATCTAGTTTTTCATAGTGTTTTCTGGTAAACTAGGTTTTCTATGTTGCTGGCTTGACCAGCTAAACCATTATATTTTATCAATATTATCACTCTTCTTCTAAACATACTTAACTCTTCCAATACCTTCATTCCCTATGTCCAAACTCTCACAAAGATATAAAAATCTATTGTTTCTTCTTTCAAAAAAATTTTCTCCTGCTTTTTGCTGACTCACTCCACCACCATAAGTGATACATCACCTTCTACCTGCAAACCAGAACCAGTTGCCATTGAGTTGATTCTGACTCATGGCTACCCCATGTATGTCAGAGTAGAACTGTGCTCTGTAAGGACTGTAGTGGCTGATTTTTGAAAGTTGATCACCAGGACTTTCTTCTGAGGAGACTTTGAGTGGATTCAAACTTCCTTTTGGTTAGCAGCTGGTTGCTGTGTAACTGTTCGCTGCAAAATCTTGCCAGCAGATATGGCTGCCTCCAATGTCTCCCCATGAATTCTAACACGCATTCCTCCATCAGGATCATCTGGATAAAGTATTATGACACGTCCCCCTCATGTTAAAACCATGGCTTTCTGTTTTCCATGGCATCAATTTCAAGGTTCTCTGACTGAATCCACCTGACCTCTATAACTTTATTTCTCATTATTCCCAAACACAATTCCTCTACTGATTATAAAGTCCTCTTCCTTGTCCACTTGCATAAAGTAAGCTTTCTTTTCTTTAAGCTTATGCAATGTCCCCATCCTGGATGCCCTCTTTCTGCTCTTCTTATCAAAATCTTATGTTTCTGGGTCCAGTGTTAAGCCCACTGAGTTCAAATAATTCTATTTAAAAGAATCATCATTAAAAAAAAAAAAAAAAGAGCACAAGCCAGACAAATTTACAAGAAAACATGGTTTTTGTCTCCCCAGGGATTTTGGTGAAATGATTTTCAGGGAAAGATTAGTTCACGTGTTTATAAACAAAGAGATACAAAAGGTTGCCCTTGATCATGTGGTCCAATTAATTACTTCCCCAAATATGTGTGAGCTATTTTGTTAGATCAACCTCTGTCAGAAGCTGACTAGTGATGCTGTAAAATTTCCTCAAATAAACGCTATATTTGAACCCAAATTTCACCACATCAACTCACACTGGTTATGTTACTCTGGAGAAATGATACAGTTTCTGGTGGTTCTAAGAAATAGAGAGAAAGCCTCCACTAATGAATCCCCAAAGGAAACTGGAGTATTTATTACAGTATAAACAAGTTTGGACTATGCTGAAATTCCTCCTTGGAGCCCATACATAACCTCCCTGGGGCATCCTTTTGGCTGATTTTGAAATTTCTTATGTCCAGTGAAGACTCTAATATTTCACTTCAACCATAACAAGAGAGGCCGGTTCAGATCATAACGTGTAAAAAAGAAAGGAAGGAAAGAAACCAGGCAATGCTAGAAGATAAAGATTTCAGCCAAAATTAAGTTTAGGTTATACTTGGTTAATTCTGAACAGAGGCAATCCATTCAGCAAATATTTATGTTGTATCTGTAAACTACTAGGTATTTCTATGAAATACTCGGTGCTAGATAGTGTAGACACAAAAATTAATACGAGGCAAACTTGGGATCTGCTTTTATGAACGTTGCAGTCCATAGTACTGGGCTAGGTATGCCTTGAATTTTATAAGAGCAGGAGGTAGACATTGACAACAGATGAGAACACTTGTGCAGGCCCTATGTTCTATGCAGGTTTATTTTCTCTATTGGTCATTTTGTTAAATGCTTCCTGATCAGCCTAATCTGCAAGACTCAATTTCATACCACTGAATCTGCCTGCTTTCTCTAATTCTCATGCACTGACAAACAGCAGATAAGCTCTATCATGGCAGAAACCATGGCTGTCTTGCTCATACGTTTATCTGCAGTGCCTAAATTAGTATCTGGAATATAGTAGTTTTCGAACAGATGAATGAATGAATGAAGCAATCATTATTAAAGATCATTATTAAAAAATCAAAAATCACCTTAAAGTCAGATGTCCAGACTGTTTATCTCAACATCTGACATTGATTTGTTGTTTACTGCTTTGGATCAATTTTATGTTTATATCCATATTAGGATGAAATATTTGTTTAAAACATAACAATTGTATCAGTTTCCTAAGGTTGCTGTAGCAAAATACTACAAAGTGGGTGGACAAACAAAATAACAGAAGAAACAGAAATTTACTGTCTCACAGTTCTGGAGTCTAGAATTCCTAATCAGAGTATAGCTCATGTGGATTCCTTCTGAGGGCTCTGAGGGAAAATCTGTTCCATGCCTCTCTCCTAGCTTCTGGGGACTCCTGGCAATACTTACTGCAGCTGCAGCATCACTTGGCATCCTTCCTCTTTCTTTTTATCTCTGTGTATCTCATCCTCTTTGATTAGGACACAAGTCCTTATATAGAATTAGGATGTATCATACTCCAATATGACCTCATGTTAACCTAATTAATAACATCTTCAAAGACCTTATTTCCAAACAGGGTCACATTCACGGGTACAGTGGTTAGGACTTCAGTATATTTGTTGGTTGGGGGGGGGGTGGATTCAATTCAATCCATAACAGTGATTAAATCACAGGGTAAAAGAAATCTCAAGTCTTGACTCTCTGCCGTTCTTTTTTTTATTCTTTCTACTTGACGCATGGTAACAGTGAAATAGTCTGCTTATTATAAGACTTCCTACAACTACTGCTGCTGTAGCTATTACTACTAGCAGTAACAGTGCTAAACTAATCACAGTAGGGAAGATGAATTAATGCTATCTGTTTACACTTCTGCTGTCAGCTCTTTCTTTTGTTTTTGTCTTTCCCCTAATCTGATAACAGAAACCAGTGTTTTGCAAAGCAGGTTAAATTTTCACTTCATCGCTTAATCACGTCTGTAGAACTCTAACTAAAGAATGAACTATTGAGAGAGAAATTTGCTTGCTCTCTAGTAAGAACTCTCCTGTTATTTTTTTCCTTGTCAGAATTTTAGTATTACACTTTTATAGCTAGGCTGTTTAGCCCTTCTGTTCTTATAGCTAGCAGGCGATTGGAAATTCTGTACTGTTCCCTAAGAGAGAGATTCACACTATAAAGTCAGCATTTCCCTTAAAATCATCAACATCTGTTGCAGTCATAAGTAACTTGCCTTTAAGTTCTCCCCAGAACATCCTACAGAGCTCTGCCTACACCCACTGCTTCAGCCAGAAAAATAAATGTCTTGCAAGAGTGATGTAATGGTCTAAGGGAACAGTTGAGTAAAGAAGGCAGAAAGTTTGCAGAGCAGTATGACATAGGCATTGATCTTGATTAAATTAGATGCTTTGGGCCATTTGCCCATGTTCCCATTCAATGTAAGTTGTGTTTTCTCTGAAGTCACAGACGTACCACAGTATGAAAAAGAGGATGAGAAAAGAAAGGTTAAGTTCCAAAAGGTTATCTTCTACATCTAAATGCTATGTCCATTTTACTGGCTTCCCAAATTCTTCAATCAAACCATAATCCCAAATTCTTCAATCAAACCATAATCCCAAATTCTTCAATCAAACCATATAAAGTGTTTAGTTCATGTTGATGTTGTACATTTTTCTGTTCCATAACTTAGACCCTCAGAGCCACAGGAGTTGTAAAGTCTCATTTTACCAGCAACTTAAACAATATTCAAGTGTCCAGACTGCAGAATTTAATCCTCAGAAGAATCATGCTGCGTTTTGATTCCCAGCAGAGAGACCTGCTTCTACCTCTCCTGTCATTACCAGATAGGCTGAGTTAAGATGATTTCACTTTTATTGAATGTCATCTATAAATTGAATAGTACTGAAGCCCTCATTCATCAAAGCCTAAGGTGCTTACCTGCATAAAATACAGGCTTTCTAAGCATAAGAAATGGCCATGAAACAAGAATTCATAGCTCTTCATAAGATATGTTAATCAGTGCTATGGTAAAAATTAGAGATATACAACAAGACTGATATTTCGAGTATTTACCCAAATAAGTGAGAAATAGAGGAAAAAAACAGATTATCTGGATTGTGATTTATATTCATCCCTACTTCCCACTGGCTGAGTTCAAAAGGGGGCCTCGCTAAGAATAAAGTTCTCTCTCCTCCATCCTCTTTGCATACATTGGTAAAGAGTGAAAAAGAAGTCTTAGAATTCTGTGCTCCTGGCTAGCTTCCCTGCCTCCCCACTCCACTGTCTGACATTCACAGCCTGAGGTCATCATGTCTAACTTCATTATGGTCCATGAAGCCTAGGACCACAGGTCTAGGCTCTAATCCCCCATGGCATTGCACTTTCAGACTTCTAACTCCCACCCAGAAAGTCCTGTGGAACTCAAAGTCAGTCAAGCAAAATCTCCTACCTTTCCAATCTTTGCTTTCCATGTTCCTTTCACTTTCTTTGGTCTGACTGAAACCTGCTATAGTCACAGTTCTTAATCCTAGCTCAATTTCTTGGAGAGGTGAGTGTTGATTTTTTGTTTGCTTTTTGATTTTGGTCTCTAGGCTCCATCCCCATGCATCCTGGTTTAATTGGTATGGGATAGAGCCCATCAACAGTATTGCTTTTAAAGTTTCTGAGGAGACCCTAGTGCACCGAACCTCTGCTGAGTCTAATGGTGACCAGACTATCCCCAAAGGACAGAGCTGCCCATTTCAAAAGAGGGCTATTTCCTTTCCTAACAGATCTTATACACGTGAGCATGGAGGTGAGTTTGGGTCCTCTCTGCTCTTCACTGACACTTATTGACCATTGTCTCTCACTTTATCCTAATACTGCCCCCACTCAGATTTGAATTTTTTGTCATCAGGCTTTACCATTCATTACACCTCTTTGTAGAGTCATCTACAGACCCCATTCTTTTGTTTTCAGGATTTTGCACCTGTTTCACCATCACTCTCTCCAACACTACTACGTAGATGGTCTTCCCATACTAGCAAGTTGCCATCAAGTCAATTCTAGCATGGTGACCCCACGTGCATCAGAGTAGAATTGTGCTCTATAGGGTTTTCAATAGCTGATTTTTTGAAAGTAGATCATCAGCACTTTTTTTCAAGGTGCTTCTGCGTGGGCTTGAACTTCTATCCTTTTGGTTAGCAGCCAAGTGTGTTACCCAGCTAATTACCATGAACCACCCAGGGACTCCCTTCAAATACTAAAAAAACAAAAAAAAAACACCAAAAACAAACCCATTGCCATGGAGTCGATTCCAATTCAGTGACTCTATAGGACAGAGTAGAACTGCCCTATAGGGTTTCCAAGGCTGTAAATCTGTACGGAAGCAGAGTGCCACATCTTTCTCCCATGGAGCGGCTGGTGGGTTCAAACTGCCAACTTTTCAGTTTGCAGTCAAGCTGCTTAACCACTGTGTCACCAGGGCTCCTCCTTCCAATACTAAACCAAACCCAAACCCATTGTCCTCCAGTCAATTCCAACTCATAGTGACCCTATAGGACAGAGTAGAACAGCCCCATAGGATTTCCAGGGAGTAGCTGGTGGATTTGAACAGCCAACCTTTTGGTTAACAGTCCATTTTTTAACCACAGCACCATCAGGGCTCGCCTTCCAATACTAGAGCCTCTCAATTCCTTGGCCTCTTCTCTACCTGTGATCGGATATTGACTGCTACCTCAGCCACTTGCTCACATGGTCATACTCCAGATAAGTGTGTATATGGACAATTGTTTTTTTCTGGTGAAACTTTCTCTTTTTAGAAAATTGTCATCCTTCCTAGTTATATAAAACTGCTTTTTTAGCAAGAAGCAAAAAGTAATCAATTCCAGAAAATGAGCTGAGGAATTGAATCAACCCTATAGAAGATGGTGTGGAAGATACCAAATCTCTGGACCATACTATTAGCCAAATCGCATTGCTGATACCTCAAGGTATAAAAACTTTACATATTGAATGATGCTTGAAATAACTAAATATTTTGCCACTAATTAATTTTTTGTTGTTGTTAAATAAAGAATTAGATTATGATCCAATTTATTATAAAGAAGCTTGACCTATTGTCCCATATATCAATATGCCATGAGGAAAAGTCTCTTTAGGCAATAAGTCACTTTTCCAATTAAAATAAATGTGTTTCAATCACCGAGTTCCATACAGGAAAAGGAAAAATGACTTCAATAATTGCACTTTGCATTTCTATAGCAACTTTCATCTAAGAAGCTCAAAGCACTAATTTAATTAAACCTCCAAATACTCCGCTTAACTACTGCTCCTCCAATGCTCCTCACCCATGAAATAGATGTCATTATTTCTATTTGACAAAGGCATAAATGAAGTCACAGAAAGATTAACTTACTTGTCTGTGATTATGCAATGAGTTGGTAGAGGAGGCAAGAATAAACCCTAAAATCTCAGACAGATTGTCCTCTATAGTCTCAATCAATAATCTCTTAGTATCTGGACTTTTCCCCAAAGGCTCATCAGTGTGACTCCTGCTTGTGGTTGAAGTATTGGGCGTTTTAATGCTTCATGAATTGGGGGAATTGTAAGCATAGATTATTAAAAAATGTCCCTGATATTCATTCTTGTGCTTCACTTTCTCTATTCTATGATTCATTTGGTTCAGCAGCATTTTCTTCCCTTTTTACTCATTTTTGGCAACACATTCTTTCTTTCTTCTTCTTCTTTTTTTTTTTTTTTTAATAATTATGTGATCTAATCCCAGAAACGAAGACAGTTTACTTTTAATTAAGGAGTGAATTGTGTGTCAAAGTTTCAGGGGAAATTTACAGACTCTCCACTTAATCTTTCCTTAATGAAATGGATCTGATGATTGTTCTGTTTGCAGTAGTCACGCTACATGCTGTACATAAATTTAAGGAGTGCATTGAGCAAACAAAGTTAACATATCCCAGGAAGTATTCATTATCCAGGGGATAAATATTTAGACATTTTCAAGGGCAAAAAGTCCATAATTATATTAAATTACTACATAGAATCATCTTATCTTTGCCAGAAGACAGTTTTTGTTTTTGTTTTTTTCTTTGCCACTGCTTTTTCACCTTTCAGCCAAGGGGTCTGGAAGCCCTTTAAGAACATCCACTGAGAAAAAGTAACTTCTTTTAAAATTAGGCTTAACTAATCATTTGTAAAGTATGTGGGTTTATAAATTAGTATATAAATATAAAACATGGCTCTGTATAGAGGGGTAGTACTTAGTTGCTGATGGTTTTGAATTCTGAAAATTGAGTAATGGATTATCAATGATCTGTAGAAGTATTATGGACATAATTACTTCCAGCATTTTGTCTGTTACAAAAGTAAGTTCTTTTTTTCTTTTTCCTTTTTCCATCAAAAGAATATTATAAAGCAAGATAAAAAGCGTAAGCCAGTGATAGAACTTCCTAAAAGGCATGAGAACTGATACCCTGCCCCCCCAGAAAACAATTATCTGTCCATTTATTGATAATAGAGGCATACTTCATTTTATTGTGCTTCACTTTATTGTATTTAGCAGATACTGCTTTTTTTTACTAATTGAAGGTTTGTGGCAACCCTGAGTTGAACAAATCTATCAGCGCCATTTTTCCAATAGCATGTGCTCACTTCATGTCTCTGTGTCATATTTTGGTAATTGTCATAATATTTCAAACTTTTTCATTATTATTATATCTGTTATGGTGATTTGTGGTCAGAGGTCTTTGATTTACTATTGTAATTGTTTTGGGGTGCCATGAACTGCATCCATATAACACAGCAGACATAATAGGTAAATGTTGGGTGTGTTCTGACTGCTCCACTGACCTACCATTCCCCCATCTCTCTCCCTCTCCTCTGGCCTCCCTATTCCCTGAGACACAAGAACATTAAAATTAAGCCAGTTGATAACCCTACAATGTGCTCTAAGTGTTCAAGTGAAAAGAAGAGTCTCAGTCTCTCACTTCAAATCAAAACCTAGAAATCTTAGTGAAGAAGGCATGTCAAAAGCCAAGATAGGCCGAAAGCTAGACCTCTTGTGCCAAACAGTTAACCAAGTTGTGAATGCAAGGGAAAAGTTCTTGAAGGAAATTAAAAGTGCTACTCCAGTGAACACACAAATGATAAGAAAGGGAAATAGCCTTATTGTTGATATGGAGACAGTTTTAGTGGTCTGGATAGAAGCTCCAACTAGCCACAACATTCCCTTAAGCCAAAGCCTAATCCAGAGCAAAGCCTTAACTCTTTTCAATTCTCTGAAGGCTGAGAGGTGAGGAAGCTGCAGAAGAAAAGTCCGAAGCTAGCAGAGGTTGCTTCATGAAGTTTAAGGAAAGAAGCCGTCTCCATAATACAAAAAAAGCAAGGTGAATCAGCACGTGTTGATGTAGAAGCTACAGCAAGTTATCCAGAAGATCTAGCTAAGATAATTGATGAAGGTTGTAACACTAAACAACAGATTTACAATGTAGATGAAACAGGCTTATACTGGAAGAAGATGCCACCTAGGACTTTCATAGCTAGAGTGAAGTCAATGCTTGGCTTCAGAGTTTCAAAGGACAGGCTGACTCTCTAGTTAGGGGCTAATGCAGCTGGTGACTTTAAGTTGAAGCCAATGCTCAGTTACCATTCCAAAATTCCTAGGGCCCTTAAGAATTATGCTAAATCAACTCTGCCTGTGCTCTATAAACAGAACAATAAAGCCTGAATGACAGCACATCTGTATACAACACGGTTTACTGAATATTTAAGCCCACTATTGAGACCTACTGCTCAGAAAAAAAGATTCCTTTCAAGATATATTACTGCTCCTTGACAATGCACCCAAGAGCTCTGATGGAGATGTACAAGGAGATTAAATGTTGTTTTCATGCTTGTTAACATAACATCCATTCCTTAGTCCATGGATCAAGGAGTAATTTCAACTTTCAAGTCTCATTATTTAAAGAAATATTTTTCATAAGGATATAGCTGCCATAGATAGTGATTCCTCTGATGGATCTGGGCATTCTAAATATCTGGCCTTTCTAGATATCATTAAGAACATTTGTGATTCATGGGATGAGGTCAAAATATCAACATAATCAGGAGTTTGGGAGAAGTTAATTCCAACCCTCATGTATGACTTTGAGGGTTCAAGACTTCAGTGGAGGAAGTAATTGCAGATGTGGTGGAAATTGCAAGAGAACTAGAATTAGAAGTGGAGCCTAAACATGTGACTGAATTGCTGCAATTGCGTGATAAAACTTTAAAGGATGAGGAGTTGCTTCTTATGGATGAGCAAAGAAAGTGGTTTCTTGAGATGGAATCTACTCCTGATGAATATGCTGTGAACATTGTTGAAATGATAACAAAGGATTTAGAATATTACATAAACTTAGTTGATAAAGCAGCTTCAGGGTTTGAGAAGATTGACTCCAATTTTGAAAGAAGCTCTACTGTGGGTAAAATGCTATCAAACGGCATTGCATGCTACAGAGAAATTTTTTTTGTAAAAGGAAGAGTCAATCGATGCAGCAAACTTCATTGCTGTCTTATTTTAAGAAATTGCCACAGCCACCCTAACCTTCAGCAACTACCACCCTGATTGGTCAGCAGCCATCAACATTGAGGCAAGACCCTCCACCAGCAAAAAGATTATGAGTCACTGAAGACTTAGATGATGTTTAGCATTTTTAGCAAGTATTTTTTAATTAACATCTGTACATTGTTTTTTCAGACATAATGCTATAGCACACTTAATAGACTACAGAATAGTGTAAACATAACTTTTACTTACACTAGGAAACCAAACAATGAGTGTGACTCACTTTATTGGGCTATTCAGTTTATTGCAGTGGTCTGGATCTCAGCCTGCAATACCTCTAAGGTGTACCTGTACAAAGTATCCAAGAGAACGCTAGCGCTTTACCACTGACTTAGTCTTGGTGTGTTAAATAATCTGGTTATTTTTCAAATAAAGTAGGCCAAACCAGTGAAATGGTCTGGATTGTAGCTGAAAGGATTTTTTTTTTTAAATCCTTTATATTAAACAATACATTACAATAAAGCAAACAACAGCAAAAAGGTCTCACACGTAAAAACTTTGGTGATAGGTAGTCTTCAGTCATATCCTACACCTGAGGAAAATGGGGCTTACAAGGTTCCAATGATGGCCTAAGTTACAGCTCACAACTACTAGCTCAGAACACAGAAACTGTTATAAAGGCAAATTCTGGTGCCCATCCCCAGACCTACTGAATCAGAAACTCTTAAGGTAGGGCCCAGTAATCTGTGTTTTTACAAATTCTCCAGGAGATTTGATTCAGGCTAAAATCTGAAAACCACTGGCCTAAGCTCATGGAGTTAGTTGAAAGTAAAGTCTTGTTTCAATGCTTTGAGTCTCGTCTTTGCTTCAAGCCCCTTTATTTTGGTGCAATAAACTACTGTTTTGCTGCTGATGTTAATGATAACATAGGAAATAATGATAACTTGATATTAAACTCTATTTTACCAATGTCTACTATCTTAGCTAAAAGCTGTCTTAAATGCCTTTGTAGTCACTGTGATGCATATAAAGAGATCTGATGTAAAATTGAGAGTTCTCATCTCTATCTTACTGAATTCTTTATATAGATCATTCTCGTGCATTTATTTTCATGGTGTCCTCTAAGTCTCTCCAGATCCCTCATTCTGTTCCTGTTGCTTCCATTTTATCTCTTTTTTTCTGGCCTCTTTATATCAATCATGATCATTGTTTACACCTGCTCTAGCCCAGTTTATCTTATTGAATGAATTTTAATGCTAAGTTGTTAAGATAGAATCTGAAACTGCAAAGGAGATTTATAGTTCAGGGAGCATCATCTGGAGAAGGCCCTAATTTATTTTCACAGTTATGTAAAATTTAGATCTCTTGTGCTTGTAAAACCTCCTGGAAGCAGCAGCTATTGTATTTCACAGGCTAGTCTGCACGAATGATTTAAACCAGGCCCGAGACAGCAGGTTCTCTTTTCCTTACCTCCTACCCTCCACCCTGGAAATATTTGAATATTTGGCTCTCTAACAGAAGGTAAAGGAAAGTAAATTAGACTATCACAAATATAAGTAAAATCAGAATATCTTCCCACATCAGGAAGCTATGTCCATCACCAGGGAAATGTAACCAAATACTCTTGCATCTCTCTAAATGAGACAGACATGGTGTTGCTCTATAAGTAGACAGCATGCTCCCTTTGGGAATAGCATTGATCCCAGAAACTATCACTGTGGCCATTGTTTCTTCTTTCCAAAGATATTCAGAAGAAAAAAAAAATACAGCTAGAGAGTTCCTGTGTGGTCAGAACTGCAGGAAGTCCTGCTGAATCAGCCAGGCTGCCCTTACATGCTACTGTGCCAGGTAAACTCTACTTACTTCCACTGTGTTTGCCTTTATGTAATGTTTGGCCATGCAAGTCAGATGGGATAGGATCAGAGTCTAAGGGCCTGCTGAGTTCAAGTGCAGCTCTACCAGTCACTAGCCTAATGACATTGGTTAAACTGTTTAAGTACTCTGAAATTAACTATCTCATCTGGAAACTGTGAATCATGATACCACCATCCTCCCATACAAGGAAGTTTGACCCCTGGAGAAATTTGACCATGTCTAGAGACATTTTATTAAAATCAAAAACCAAACCCATTGCTGTCAAGTTGATTCTAACTCATAGTGAACCTATAGGGCAGAGAGAACTGTCCCACAGGGTTTCCAAGGAGCAGCTGGTGGATTCAAACTGCCAACCTTTAGTTAGCAGCCAAGATCTTAACCACTACACCAATTAAAGAAAAAAAAAACAATCAAACCCATTGCCATCGAGTCGAAACAGCAAAATCTAAGTTGCATCTGACAAAACCACAGCTGTGGGAGCAATACAAGACAGGTTGAATTAATGGATCAGTTCAATTCAGGAAATAGTAAACTGAAATAGTGCCTGCCTGAGTGACCGTTGCCAGCCTAAAAAAGGGTGCTGACATATTTGGGGAAAGTTATAATATCCCCTACTGAAGTTGTAGCACTTGGAACAAACTGGGACCCTTTGGTTTTGATCTCACTGTTTAAATGGCCAAATACATGACCTGGTTGTTGCCAAACACACACTCACTGCAGCTGACATTTCAGTAACTTTCTGAAGGAAAAATTCCTGCTTTCAGTTTGCTCCTATAAATTGGGCAAAATGGCCCATTACCTCTGGTCCCTGCAAGAGGAAACTTCAAAGGCAAACTAAGAAGAGGAAAAAACACTCATCTGAATGGCAGGCAGCCAGAGAGCAGGCAATCTAAACTGGTGTGCCACATAAGATTAGGGAAAGACAGTGCCTCAGCAATTGCTTTCTCTGCTTTCCAAATGTGATTAGATGTGATGCTAATCCTTCACTGGGAAGCAGGTTCTCTTTCACAAAAACAGAAAGAAACATTTCTCTCCTTTGGTACAAAATTCATAGACACTCAGTCCAGTGTCCAGAACTCTGAAAATAACAAATCCAAAGAGAGTAACCTCCTGGTAAGTAAGCACTGGACTTCATGAAATCAAACTTGTTTGTCTGTTACAATGAGCTGCTTCACTCTGGATATAATATTCATTTAAAACCAAGTTATGTCTTTTTTAAAAAATCTGCTGAGTGAGCACATAGAAAGGAATTCAGATGTATTCATGCACAAGAAACCCATTTTAACCGTGTTTATGCTATGGCTTGTTGACTAATCCTTCAAAACATAACTGTGAACAACCACAGGAATAAAAAAAACCCTCTACAAATCACACAATTAGTCCATAAAACAGATGTTCGCTTATTCTCACAAAGTGAACGTTTTTGAAAAGTTTAACACTTCATTTCATTTAACTCTAACATACTCAAATGATATGCATTTTATAACATCATAATAAAATTGCACAGAGAATTTTAGCAAAAAATTGAAGTTGTAAATTGTAATGACTGCTTGTTGTTGTTAGTTGCTGTCATGTTGTCTCTGATTCATAGCGACCCCATGTCTGGTCCTGCACCGTCTTCATGATCTTTGGTGTTTGTGTTTATTGTTGCAGCCATGGTGTCAGTCCATCTCATTGAGGGTTTCCCTTGCTTTTGCTGGCCCTCCCCTTTCACAAACACGATGATCGTCTCCGGTGATCAGTCCCTTATGATGACGTGTCCAAGTGTGATTGAGTCAAAGTCTCAGACAATATTCTGTGATCCATAAGGTCTTTATTGGCTGATTTTCAGAAGTAGATTGCCAATGCTTTCTTCATAGTCTGTTTTAGTCTAGAAGCACCACTGAAACTTGTCACCACGGGAGACCTTGCAGGTATTTGAAATATTGGTGGCATAGCTTCCAGAATCAGCAATACCCAAGCCACCACAGTATGACAAACTGACAGATGGGTGGTGGTAGTGACTGCTACAAATGGTTTAAGCTTTGGAAGATTCTGCAAAAATGCAGAGGCACAGCTTAATTTGCCAAAATTACCAGAAATTAAAAGTTCTGCTTAGGTAATGAACTCTCAAACTTTAACCCAAACTAAAAAATTTATAACTGGGAACCAGAGAGGTTAACCTATAAATGACAACAAAGTCAGAACAATAAAAGAGGGAATAAACAGTGTAAGTATAGAACTTTCTAATGAGAGGAAGGCAAGGCGATACCGAATAATAAAAGACTGGTTCAAACTTAGGAAGATAAGGGTAAATTGCAAGGTAACCACAAAGAAAGTTAACAAAGCTACTCATCAAAATAAAGAAGAAAAACATAAAGTCTCAGTAAACACAAAATCTACAAAAACAAAAGAAATGAAAAAAAAATCCATCAACAAAAGAAATTCAGCACAGGAGAGTAAGAGGAACAAAGAAAACATCAGCATCACAAGAAAAAAAGCACTACAAAATGACAGCAATAAAGTCACAACTATCAATAATTACACTGAATGTAAATGGCCTAAATGCATCAACAAAGAAAGAGACAGAGAGTGATAGAATGGATAAAAAAACAGCATCCATCAATATGCTATCTACAAGAGACAGATCTTAGAAACAAAGACATAAATTTATTAAAAATCAAAGGATGGAAAAAATGTATCAAGTAAACAGTTACCAAAAAAGAGCAGGAGTGGCAACACTAATCTCAAATAAAATACACTTTAAAACAAAATCCACTATAAAAGACAAAGAAGGGCATTCTATAATGATTAAAGGGACGATCCATCATGAAGGCATAACGATAATAAACATCTACACACCCAATGACAGGGCTCCAAAATACATAAAACAAACTCTAACAGCACTGAAAAGAGAAATAGACAGTTCCACAATAATAGTAGAAGACATCAACACACCACTCTCGGTAAAGGACAGAACATCTAGAAAGAAACTCAACAAAGATACAGAAGACCTAAAGGCCACAATCAGCCAACTTGACCACATAGATATATATAGAAGACTCCACCCAACAGCTATAAAGTACATATTCTTTTCCAACACACATGGAACGTTCTCCAGAATAGACCACATCTTAGGCCATAAAGCTACATTCAACAAAATCGAAAACACTGAGATAATACAAAGTATCTTCTCTGATCACAATGCCATCAAAGTAGAAATTAACAACAGGAAGAGCAAAGAAAAAAAATCAATTATATGGAAACTGAATAACACCCTGCTTAAAAGCCACTGGGTAATAGAAGAAATCACAGATGGAATAACAAAGTCCCTAGAATCAAATAAGAATGAAAACACATCATACCAAAACCCTTGGGACACAGCAAAGACAGTGCTCAAATTATAGCAATAGATGCACACATCAAAAAAGAAGGGACAAAATCAAAACATTAGCTACACAACTTGAACAAATACAAAGAGAACAGCAGAAGAAGCCCACAGGTACCAGAAGAAGGAAATAATAAAGATCAGAGCAGAAATAAATAGAAAATAGGAAAACAATAGTAAGAATCAGCAAAACCAAAAGTTGGTTCTTTGAAAGCATCAAAAAAAAAAAAAAAAAAAAAAAAAAAAAAAA
>NW_004444080.1:3231697-3244715 GCF_000243295.1 Trichechus manatus latirostris | reverse complement strand
AGACCCAACTGAAATAAAAAGGATCATAACAGAGTACAATGAAAAACTATACTCTAACAAATTTGAAAACCTAGAGGAAATGGATAAATTTCTGGAAATACACTACCTATCCCAACAACACAAAATGATGTTGAAAATCTGAACAGATCAATAACAAGAAAAGAGATTGAAAAGCTCTGGCCTAGATGGCTTCACTGGAGAATTCTACAAAACATTCACAGAAGAGATTACACCAGTACTCCTCAAAATATTTCAGAACATAGAAAAGGAAGGGATACTTCCAAATTCATTCTGTGAAGCCAGCATAACCCTAATACCAAAACCAGACAAAGAAGTCACAAAAAAAGAAAATTACAGACCAATATCTCTCATGAATATAGACACAAAAATTCCCAGCAAAATTCTAGCCAATAGAATTCAGCATCATATCAAAAAATAATACACCATGACCAAGTAGGATTCATACTGGGTATGCAAGGATGGTTCAACATTAGAAAATCGATCAATGTAATCCACCACATAAATAAAAGGAAAGAAAAGAATCACATGATCATCTCAATTGTTGCAGAAAAGGCATTCAACAAAGTCCAACACCCATTCCTGATAAAAATTCTCAATAAAATAGGCATAGAAGGGAAATTTCTCAACATAATAAAGGACATCTATACAAAACCAACAGCCAACATCTTTCTTAATGGAGAGAGGCTGAAAACATTTCCCTTGAGAACAGGAACAAGACAAGGATGCCCTTTATCACCACTCCTATTTAACATTGTGATAGAAGTCCTAGCAAGAGCAATAAGGCAAGAAAAAGAAATAACGGGCATCCAAATTGGTAATGTAGAAGTAAAACTGTGGCTATTTGCAGATGATATGATACTATACCTAGAAAACCCAAAAGACTGCATGAGAAAACTACTGTAACTAATAGAAAGATTCAGTAGTGTAGCAGGATACAAGATAAACATAAAAATCAGTTGGATTCCTATACACCAATAAAGAAAACACCAAAAGGAAATCAGGAAAACAATACCATTTATAATAGCCCCTAAAAAAATAAAATACTTAGGACTACATCTAACCACGGATGTAAAAGACCTATACAAAGAAAACTACAAAACACTACTGCAAGAAATCAAAAGAGATCTACATAAATGGAAAAACATACCATGCTCATGGATAGGTAGACTCAACATTGTGAAAATGACAATTCTACCCAAAGCAATCTACAAATACAATGCAATCCTGATCCAAATGCCAACAACTTTCTTTGAAGAGATGGACAAACTAATCATTAACTTTATATGGAAAGGGAAGAGGCCCCAGATAAGTAAAGCACCACCGAAGAAGAATAAAGTAGGAGGACTTGCACTACCTGACCTCAAAACCTACTATACAGTTATGGTAGTCAAAACAGCCTGGTAGTGGAACAATGACAAATACATTGATCAATGGAACAGAATTGAGAACCCAGATGTAAATTCATCCACCTACAGTCACCTGATCTTCAGGAAAATCCAACACCTCTACAATAAAAAGACAAACAATCCAATTAAAAAATGGGCAAAGGAAATGAACAGCCACTTCACCAAAGAAGACATGCAAGCAGCTAACAGACACATGAGGAAATGCTCGAGATAACTAGATATTAGAGAAACGCAAATCAAAACCACAATGAGATATTATCTCACGCTGACATTACTGGCACAAATTAAAAAAAAAAAAACAGAAGATAACAAATGTTAGACAGGCTGTGCGGAGATTGGAACTCTTATGTACTGCTGGTGGGCATGCAGAAAGGTACAATAATTTTGGAAAACTATATGGCACTTCCTTAGAAAGCTAGAAGTAGAAATATCAGATGATCCAGAAATCTGACTCCTAGGAATATATCCTAGAGAAATAAAAGCTGTCACATGAATAGACATATGTAGCCCCATGGAAAAAACCGAGATGCCCATCAGCAGATGAATGGCTAAACAAACTGTGGGACATGCACACAATGGAGTACTACACAACAATAAAGAACAACGACGAATCTGTGAAGAATCTCACAACATGGATGAATTTGCAGGACATTCTGCTGAGTGAAAGAAGTCAATCACAAAAGGACAAATATTGCATAAGACGACTACAGTAAAAACTCATGAAAAGGTTTATACATGAAAAGAAACAATCTTTGATGGTAGGAGGGAGGGGAGTGGTGGGGATGGAAAAACACTAAATAGACAATAGATAAGTGGTAACTTTGGTGAAAGGTAGAACAGTGCACAATGCTGGGGAGGCCATCACAACCTGTCCAAGGCAGGGTCATAGAAGCTCCAGGGACACATCCAAACTCCCTGAGGAAGTTTTCCAGTTGTTTTGATTCGTGCCAGTAATGCCGGATTGAGATGGTATCTCAATTGTGGTTTTAATTTGCATTTCTCTAACGGCTAGTGATTGCGAGCATTTCCTCATGTGTCTGTTGGCCTCTTGAATGTCTTCTTTGGTGAAGTGTCTGTTCATTTCCTTTGCCCATTTTTTAATAGGATTATTTGTCTTCTTGTAGAGGTGTTGGATTTTCTTGTAGATTTTAGAGATTAGACCTCTGTCTGACTCGTAATGTCCAAATTTTTTTTCCCAGCCTGTACGTTCTTTTTTTACGTTTTTGGTGAAGTCTTTTGATGAGCGTAAGTGTTTATTTTTCAGAGGATCCCAGTTATCTAGCTTATCTTCTGGAGTTTGTGTGTTGTTGGTTGTGGTTTGTATCCTGTTAATGCCATGTCAATGCCTCTAGCATTGATCCTACTTTTTTCTTCTATGAACTTTATAGTTTTTGGCTTTATATTTAGGTCTTTGATCCATTTTGAAATAGTTTTTGTGTATGGTGTGAGGTACGCGTCCTGTTTCATTTTTTTGCAGATGGACATCCAGGTTTGGTTTCTTTGGTTTGGTATATAAACTAGCCTATACTTTTCCCTCATAACTCCTATCTGGGGTAGCCATGTAGGAATCATTTGTTCCAGTTAAAATTTGAGGGGCCACACATGCTGGGAATTTAAGATGCTGATGATATACAATCCGTCCCTGTAGAAGTGAGACTTAAATCCTTGTCTCTTGAGTCTCAGTTCAATTACTATCCTATTGACCCCCTTGTTCTCCTGTGCCCTGTGATAAGTTTTTCACTTGTCTGTTAAGAAATGAGAAAAATAATGGCAATGTATTTTATAAAGGAAAATTATTTCCATTTTAAAGGATTATCTTTTATTCTTATGAAAATGTTCTCTTCTATTAAATAATAGTGATAATGAATAGATATATGCACACCTATGTCATTGCAGCACTGTTCACAATAGCAAAAAGATGGAAACAACATAGGTGCCCATCAACATACGATGGATAGACAAATTATGGTGCATACACACAATGGAATACTATGCAATGATAAAAAAACAATGATTAATCCGTGAAACATCTCACAACATGGATGACTCTGAAGGGCATTATGCTGACTGAAATTAGTCAGTTGCAAAAGGACAAATATTATATGAGTCCACTATTATAAGAACTCAAGAAAAGGTTTAAACACAGAAAAAAACATTCTTTGCTGGTTACAAGGATTGGGAGGGAGGGAGAGGAGAATTCACTAACTAGATAGTAGATAAGAATTATCTTAGGTGAAGGGAAGGACAACACACAATACAGGGGAAGTCAGCACAACCAGATAGTAGATAAGAATTATCTTAGGTGAAGGGAAGGACAACACACAATACAGGGGAAGTCAGCAAACTGTACTAAACCAAAATTTAAGAAGTTTCCTAAACACAGCCAAAAACTTCGAGGGACAAAGTAGCAGGGGCTGAGGTCTGGGGACCGTGGTTTCATGGGACATCTAGGTCAATTGGCATAACAAAGTTTATTAAGAAAATTAAAAAAAAAATGGTGATAAAAATATGATTATTATTAATTGACCACCAAACTGGCTCTGACTCATGGTGATCTCATGTACAACAGAATGAAATGTTGCCTGGTTTTGTGCCATCTTCAGTATCTATTCAGAAGGTTTTCATTGGCTGATTTTTGGAAGTAGATCACAAGGCCTTTCTTCCTAGTCTGTTCTAGTCTGGAAGCTCCACAGAAGTCTGTCCATCATGGGTGATCCTGCTGGTATTTCAAATGCCAGTGACATAGCTTCCAGCATCATAGCAACGTGCAAGACACCACAATACAACAAACCGACAGGTGGTGGAAAAAGATACTAGCTGTATGTATTATGTATTCTTTCTAGGTACATCAGTCTGAACACATTTTTTTCTGATGTGTTAGACTTATATGAAACCTAGATCAACTTGGTTTAAGCTAAAAAGATAATTTATTGGCTAACGTAATTAAAATAAAGAAAAACTATGTATTGCTTTGGGTATGGCTGGATCCAGGATTCAACTGATGTTTTCAGGATTTGGTCTCTCTCCATCTCTTGTCTCTGCTTTATTTATTAAAGCCTTTATTCTCGGATTTGACTTGATGGCCTCAGAAGATCCAGGCTTACATCATTCTTACTGCTATCCCTACTATTGGAAAGAAAGTTTCTCTTTTCCTAGTAGTTTCACTAATGTTCTATTGTTTATAGTTAGGTGACTTGGCTAACGCTGAACCAATTATGGTAGCAAGAGGATTAAAAAAAAGAAAAATCCAGTTGCCATTGAGTTCAACTCATGGAGACCCCATGTGTTGCAGAGTAAAAGTGTACTCCATAGGGTTTTCAAGGTTGTGACCGTTCAGAAGCAGATAACAAGGCCTTTCTTCCAAGGTAACTCTGGGTAGGTTTGATCACCAACCTTTTGGTAGATCACTTAACAATTTGTGTCATCAAGTGACCTTTAGCAAGAGGACACCATGGTCTAATTGTTCATTCTTAATCTCAGAGGTGGAGTCAGATCCCCATGGGTAACATAGACTAATTATGAGAAAAGGGTGATCTCGTAAGGAAATCAAGTGTTATTATCAGAGAGAAAGTGAATAATTTTGAGTTAAACACAAACAGTATATATCCGCCATTATTGCCAAAATAATACATTGGTAATATCCATTTTCTAACTTTTAAAAAAAGTTATAGCTCTTTCAAAGCCCAAAGGCTAATACAATGGTTTCCACTGTATTAGTCTAACCAAACCCGTTGCCATCATGTTGATTCCGACTCATAGTGACCCTATAGGACAGAGTAGAAATGCTCTGCAGAGTTTCCAAGGAGCGGCTGGTAGATTCCAACTGCCAACCTGTTGGTTAGCATCCATAGCTTGCTGTAGCTCTTAACCACTGCACCACCAGGACTCCGTATTAGACTACATGTTCTAATAATGAGTGAACTTTTAGGAAGCCTACCAAGTAGTTGGAGCCCTGGTGGCGCAGTGGTTAAGAGCTCGGCTGATAACCAAAAAAGTCAGCAGCTGGTCCTTGGAAACCCCACGGGGCTGCTCTACTCTGTCCTATGGGGTCACTATGAGTTGGAATTAACTTGACGACAACAGGATTTTTGGTTTTACTAAGCAGTTGCACAACAATCTTTGAAAGTCAAAGCAGCAAATGGTACAATATACCAAGAATGGCTGTTTTTTTTTTCCCTCCTCTATTTACAGATCTCATAGTCCAGCTTTTCTTCACTGATAGTCAAATATGTCAATGAAACTCTCTCTCAAATTTTGAAATACAAAGAAAAAGAGTTATTAAAAAAAAGTTGTTGCCTATTAGCTAAATGTTAATTTTTTGTGTTGTTGTTAGCTCCAGTAAAGTGGACCATGACTCAGAGAGAACCCATGCTCAATGGAAAGAAAAGCTGCTCAGTCCTGTACCATCCCCATGATCAGTTACAGATCAAACTGTTGTGATCCGTACTGTTTTTTTTTTCTTTAATTGTGGTGAAAATATACACAACAAAACATACAGCCATTCAATAAGTTCTACACTGATTACGTTCTTCAAGTTGTGCAACCATTCTTGCTATCCTTTTCCAAATTGTCCCTTCACCATTAACATACACTCAATGCACCCTAAGCAAAAATTCCCTCTTTCCCCCTCCCTCCCATCCTGGTAACCACTAATAATTTTTTTTTCTATATATTTGCTTATTTCATATAAGTGAGATCATGTGGCATTTATCCTTTTGTGACTAACTTATTTTGCTCAGCATAATGTTTTCTATGATGTGGCATGCATCAGTACATTATTCCTCTTTATGGCTGAATTATATTCTACTATATGTATATGCCACATTTTGTCTATCCATTCATCTGCTGATGGACATTTCAGTTGTTTCTATCTTTTGTCTATTGTGAAAAGTGCTACAATGAACATTGGTATACAGGTTTCTATTTATGTTCCTGCCTTCACTTCTTCAGGGTCTGTACCTAGGATTGGGACTGTTGAATCATAAGGTAATACTATATTCAGCTTCTTGAGGAAGGTTAAACTGTTTTCCACAGTGGCTGCACCATTTTGCTTTCCACCAGCAATGAAAGAAGGTTCCAGTTTCTCCACAACCTCACCAACACTTAATGTTTTCCATTTGTTTAATTTTTTTATCATTGCCATTTTTATGGGAGTGAGATGTTATCTCATTGAGCTTTTAATTTAGATCTCCCTAATGGTTATAGGGTCACTATGAGTTGAAATCAACTCGACAGCAATGGGTTTGTTTTTTTGTTTTTAATGGCTAATTGAGAGCCCTGGTGGTGCAGTGGTTAAGAGCTACAGCTGCTAATCCAAAGGTCAGCAGTTCGAATCCACTAGCTGCTCCTTGGAAACCCTATGAGGCAGTTCTACTCTGTCCTATAGGGTCGCTATGAGTCAGAATTGACTCGACAGCATTTTGGTTTTACTTTTCACATTTAGGTCCTTGGTCCATTTTGAATTGGTTTCTGTGTATTGTTTGAGGGTTGGATCCTGATTCATTCTTCCATATGGAGAAATCCAATTTTCCCGGCACCATTTATTGAAAAGACTTTTCCTTCTCCATTGGATTGACTTAGTACCTCATTGAAAATCAGTTAACCATAAATGTAGACATTTATTTCTGGACTTTTATTTCTATTTAATTGGTTCATGTGTCTATTATTATACCAATACCAGACTATTTTAATTACTGTGGCTTTATAGTATGTTTTGAAATCAGCAAGTGTGAGTGCTCCTGCTTTATTCTTCTTCTTCAAGATTGCTTTAGCTATTTTGGATTCCATAAGGTTTTCATGGGCTCATTTTGGCAAGTAGGTCACCAGGCCTTTCCTCCTAATCAGGAAGTCAGATCTTGCTTCCTAGAATAAATTTTAGTCTACTCCCACCAAAATTGAGACAATAAATTAGTGAGAACTATTCAGCCATCATGCCAGCTCTGCTTCCTAAGTGAGATTATGCTTAAATTCAGCAGAAATGCTCTAATTAGAGACTTGGTACTATTCGAATGTGTTTGGAAATAAAAAAAGGTTTGAGTTATGATGCTCTTTAAGAATGGAGAAAGAATACACTTTCCTTAAAAATGTTATTCATAAGTGAAATTTGGCCAAAGAAATTTATTGGCCTATTAACCCTAGAAATGGGAGCCAATCATCCTTTGGAATAATTCCACCATTTCTTCTGTTTTCTATAGGCTACTTCAAGCTCTTGTATATCCCTAAAGATAGCTGGCTTTGGATTATCAACTAATGCTTCAAATGATTTGAAAGGCTCCAGAAGGATTTGTTTTCTTAAAAATATACCCTATCTGTGGACCATAGCAGGAGTCCCTGAGTGGTGCAAGTTGTTAATGCACTTGACTGCTTACCAAAAGTTTGGAGGTTCAAGTCCACCCAGAGGTGCCTAGGAAGAAAGGCCTGGCAACCTACTTCCAAAAAAATCAGCCATTAAAAACACTAGAGAGCACTGTTCTACCCTGACACACAAGGGATCGCCATGAGTCAAAACCAGCTCAACAGAAACTGGTTGACCGTAGTGTCTTCACAGTATCAAAATAAGAAATTTTAGGAATGCAAATGTTTCAAGTAGAAATATTAATATAAACAAGGCTAACTGATCTCTTCCTTTGGACAACGTTAAGTATTTGATGGAGATGTCAACCCTCTGTTGCTCCTAAAGCTACTAATGTGCTGATTCCATGCAATGCAAACTTCTTAAATGACTATTTCTTGGACCATGGTCACTCATTTCTTCTGTAATCACTAGAAATTTGGCTTCTGTTAATACCACTCTACTAAAAATGCTTTCTTGGTGACCTCCATCTTGACCAAATGGAGTCTTTTCTCAGTCCTCCTTCTCCTTCACCTTTTCAATATCTGATTTTTCTAACTGTAATTTTATTCTGATAGTTCTTCTTTTCCCAATGCAAACAATCCTGATTTCCTCCTACATTTAGAATAACATCTCCATAGGGGTTTATTCCTCCTTTTCCCTAAATGTGCATAAGCTTAAAGTAGCTGATGTTTTTCTAGTATCTATTATTCTATTTTAGAGTACCTTGGAATGTACCCAAGTAATAAGCAGAATCTAAAATTTAAATGGGCGAATCAAAATGTGCAATAAATGTAGGTGTGCTGATTAGCTAATTAACTATTTAGTGGTTCAGTATAGGGCTAATCAACCTCCATTCCTCCCAGTTGGGTTTACAGCATCTAGAACTAGCTGAGAGCTCTTTCCCCAGTTAGACAGTAAGATCATCAAAAGTAAAAAGTGGATCCTTTTTTTTTATATTCCCAACTCCTGAGCAGTGTCTGGCACAGAGGAGATAATAGCAAGTGTTTAAAAAATAGCAAGTAGCACCAAATGTCTAGGGCATATGGTATATGCAGGAGAATAATGAAAGTACTAAAAATGTATGTATGATATTGATTTGCATGCTAAGCGTTTTTGATTTATTCTGTATGTAATGAAGAACTCCTGAAGTGTTTTGTACAGAACATAATATAATAAAAATTATTTAACACGTGAGAGCATTTAGAACTGGGCCTATCATATACTAAGGCCTCTATTATTATGTTGTTATTATTATCTTTATCAGAGCCATGTTTATTGTTCCTTATATAAGGTCCATAGTTGGCGCAAATGGTCTGTGCTCTACTGCTAGCCTAAAAGTGGCCCCTGGGAAGAAAAGGCCTGGCGCTCTGTTTCCACTAAGATTACAGTCAAGAAAACCCTATGAAGCAGTTCTACTCTGTAACACATGGATTTGCCATAAGTCAGAATGGACTAGACAGCAACTAACAACAATATAGAAGAATATCTACTTAATATTATACTGATTTATTTTTATTTATGTTCATATTCAGATGTCCAAACCCTTGAGTTTGACTTCAGTATTTTCAAGTCATTTTCTTTGTATAAAACAGAATGTAGGAAAGATACTCTCACTTTGAGTTTCCCACTCTAAAAGAAGGCTAGTTCCAAAGTCAACTGCCTGCTTTAATCTCCAGAACTCACTCCAAGTTAAAAATCACTCAACTCCAGTCTATTACCGAACATGAAAAGTTTGGGCTTGAAAGGAGCTCCAGCATCAGCCTGCGCACCCAGGGACCACAAAGCCAGAGCGAGCCCATGGCTGCATGTTTGAATGAAAGGGATGAGGATGAGACTGAGCATGTTTGCCAGTGATCTTTGCAAAAATGAGATGACAACAGAAGAGACCAGCGCAGGGAATTGGATAAATGAGCAGGCAGCTCTATGCAGACTACAAAAAATTAATTGGGCTTTGGAACAATTTTATTCTAGTTTGAATTCTTTGGGGATAGCTTTCTTAGTAGCAGCTAAATGGGGATCCCTAAGGCCTGCCAAATATCACATTTAAATTAGCATATATTTGCATATAATCGACATCGACTTAAAGAAAAAATGCACTGCCCAACTACCAAAAGGTGTACTTCCATACTTTCAGGTAGGTTGCTTTCCTAAGTGCCTTTCTGTGCAACCGAGGCAGTGGTCATGCAGAAACAATAGCTGGAAGACCAGAATTCTCCTGATTTTGTTACTCAGTACCTCCGATCCTCTAGACTACTTCCTCTGTCATTACAGGACTTAGTTTTCTCATTTAAAAACGAATGAGAAATGCCAGATTTCTAAAATTTCTTCTAGTTCTAAGATTCCAATTTATTCTCACCTTCCATGCAGAACACCCAGGTGCAATTTCCAGCCAATGCACCTCATATACAGTAGCCACCAGCTGTCTGTCAATGGAGGCTTGTGTGTTGCTATGATCATGAACAGGTTGCAGCAGAGCTTCCAGACTAAGATGGACTGGGAAGAAAGGTCTGGTGATCTACTTTTGAAAATCAACCAGTGAAAACCCTATAGGTCACAACAGTCCAATCCTCAACCTATCATGGGGATGGCACAGGACCAGGCACTGTTTCCTTCCATTGTATGTGGAGTCACCATGAATCAAGACTAACTCAACAAGAGCTAAAAACAACGTTTATAGTGGGTAGGCTGTTAGCAAGTTAGGGGTTGGCAAATTACAGCCCAAAGGACAAACCCAACCCACCATCTGTTTTTGTAAATAAAGTTTTATTGAAACGGCCACGCTTATTCATTATGTACTGTCTATGGCGACTTCTACACCACAGCAGAGTCAAGTAGTTGTAGAAATCAACAGCAGCAAAGCTGAGAACTTTACTCTACGGGCCGTTTCCAGAAAAAGTTTGCTGATCCCTGATCTGACTGAAAGAGTCCTGGTTGCACAATGGGTTTGTTTTTTCTTTTTGTTTTTCTTTTGTTTTCTTTCTTTGTTTTTGGATCTGAGTGAAAGTCAATAGAAATTTTTGTTTCCTTGTCTCTTTCTTATGCTAATAGGGTCTCCTATATATGAGTAAATTGAGAGACAGTGAATAAAATTCATGGCTGAAGCAGTGTGTACAATTATTTGTTTTCTTAAACAGTACAAATTAGAGCAAATAAATGACAAATTTTTGGCACGTTGTTCTAACGATAAAACCTTCAGAAAAATGTCATGTGAAATGTTATTGTCACACCCAAGCTAGTTTTCAGGACAGGAGTGGGCATAGTTCTAACTGAAAAACCAAACTATGATTATATTCCAAACAGGTTTATTGTGCAACCCACTTGAAATAGGTCACTATTTGCTTTGTGGGTCATTCTAATGAGCTTTACAAAATAAGAAATGATTCAGCATCAAAATCTCCCTATTCTCACTTGAATGGTTCCTTAATAGCTGAAACTGGTAGTTCTGTGAGCTTCATAGTGAATCCTATTTTAATTATATAAGTAATGTTATTTTTGTTAGGTGCCGTCGAGTCATTTCCAACTCAAAATGACATATGCACAAAAGAACGAAACACTGCCCAGTTCTGTGCCAACCTCACAATCATTGTTATACTTAAATCCATTGTTGCAACCACGGTATCAATCCATCTCCTTGAGGGTCTTCCTCTTTTTTGCTGAACCTGTACTTTACCAAGCATGATGTCCTTGTCCAGGGACTGATCCCTCCTGATAACATGTCCAAAGTATGTGAGACGTACTCTCTCCATCCTGGCTTCTAAGGAGCATTCTGGTTGTACTTCTTCCAAAACAGATTTGTTCGTTCTTTTTGGCAGTCCATGGTATATTCAATATTCTTTGCCAACACCACAATTCAGAGGCGTCATTTCTTCGGTCTTCTTTATCCACTGTCCAGCTTTTGCGTATATGTGAGGCAATTGAAATCACCATGGCTTGGGTCAGGCGCACCTTAGTCTTGAAGGTGATATCTTTGCTTTTCAACACTTTAAAGAGGTCTTTTGCAGCAGATTTGCCCAATGCATACTGCTTCCATGGGCGTTAATTGTGAATCCAAGTAAAATGATATCCTTGACAACTTCAATCTTTTCTCTGTTTATCATGATGTTGCTTATTGGTCCAGTTGTGAGGATTTTTTGTTTTCTTCATGTTGAGGTGGAATCCATAATGAAGGCTGTGGTCTTTGATCTTCATCAGTAAGTGCTTCAAATCTTCACTTTCAGCAAGCAAGGTTATGTCATCTGCATAACACAGTTATTAATGCATCCCCCTCCGATCTTTTTTTTTATTGTTGTAATTAAATGAAGTTTACATTTCAAGTTAGTCTCCCATACAGAATTTTTTTTTTACATACATTGTTATGAGACCCCAACCGCTCACCCCATTCTGTGACAGCACACTCCTCCCCTCTGCCCCTGATTCCCCATGAACATTCAAAGAGATCCTAACTCTCTCTGCCTTCCCATCTCACCTCTGGACAGAAGCCGCCCCTTTGGTCCCCTGTATCTACTTCTCTAACTGGCACATTCTTCACAAGTACTGCTTTATGTCCCACAGTTCAGTCCAACCCTTGTCGGAAGAGTTGGCCTCGGAAATTGTTTTAGTTCTGGGGTGATGGAGAGACCAGGGGCCATGTTTTCCTGGGCGCCTCCAGGCTTAGTCAGACCATTAAGTCTGGTCTTCTTACTAGTATTTGAGTTCTGCATCCTATCGTTCTACTGCTCCATCAGGGACCTTCTGTTGTGTTCCCTGTCAGGACGTTCATTGGTGGTAGCTGGGCACCAGCTAGTTCTTCTGTTCTCAGGCTGATGAAGTCTCTGGTTTATGTGGCCCATTCTGTCTCTTGGGCCAGTACTTTCCTTGTGGTTTTGGTGTTCTTCGTTTTCCTTTACTTCAAGTGGTTGGGACCAATTGATGCATCTTAGAAGGTTGCTTGCAAGCTTTTAAGACCCCAGATGCCACTCATCAAAGTAGGTTGCAGAAGATTTTCTTAATAAGGTTTGTTATGCCAATTGACATAGATGTCCCCTGAAAACATGGTCCCCAGACCCCGCTTCCCTGCTACTCTGTCTTTCAAAGTATTTGATTATATTGAGGAAACTTCTTAGCTTTGGTTTAGTCCAGTTGTGCTGGCTTCCCCTGTAGTATGTGCTAGCCTTCCCTTCACCCAAGATGATTCTATCTACTATCTAGTTAGTGAATAACCCTCGCCCTCCCTCCCCACCCCCGTAACCATCAAAGAATGTTTTCTTCTGTGTTTAAA
>NW_004444080.1:3221951-3228688 GCF_000243295.1 Trichechus manatus latirostris | reverse complement strand
TCTCTTCAGAGCTGTTAGAGTTTGTTTTATGTATTTTGGAGCCCTGTTGTTGGGTGCGTAAACATTTATTATAGTTACGTTCTCCTGGTTTATTGACCCTTTAATCATTATATGGTCCCTTCCTTACCTTTTGTGGTGGATTTTACTTTAAATTCTATTTTGTCAGAGATCAGTATGGCCACTCCTGCTCTTTTTTGAGTGTTGTTTGCTTGATATATATTTTTTCCATCCTTTGAGTTGTAGCCTGTTTGTGTCTTTAAGTCTAGGGTGCGTCTCTTGTAGGCAGCATATAGATGGATCATGCTTTTGTATCCAATCTGCCACTCTCCATTTCTTTATTGGTGCATTAAGTCCGTTTACATTCTGTGTAATTATTGATAGGTATGATTTTAGTGCTGTCATCCTGATATCTCTTTTTGTGTGTTGTTCACAGTTTCCTTGTTCTCCTCAATTGTCTGTGCTGAGTCGTTTTTCTTTATGTATTTTTTTTTTCATCTTTTTCTTTGTTGTAGAGTTTGTGTTTGCAGGGTCTTTATGTTTTTCAACTTTTTTATTTTGATTTGTAGGATTGTTAGATTCCTTTGTGGTTACCTTAATATTTACCTCTAATTTTCTAAGTTTATACCAGTCTTTTATTACTTTATATCACCTTAACTTCCCCTCCATATAGAAAATCAATGTCTCCATTTTATAAGACCCTCTTTTTTTGTTTTAAAATTATTTTTTTTTTTACATAATGATATCTGTTTCCCAATTTTCAATGTTTTAGCTTTGATGTAATTTTGATTTCTGTATCTGAGTCAATATCTGGTTGCTCTATACTGTGTTCTAGTCTTGCATTGTTAACTGGTGTTATTGATTATCTAACCGTACTACTCCCTTTAGTATTTCTTGTAATTTTGGTTGGTTTTAGCAAATTCCCTGAACTTCTGTTTATCTGGAAATGCCCTAATTTCACCATCGTATTTGAGAGACAGTTTTGCTGGATATATAACTCTTGGCTGACAGTTATTTTCGTTCAAGGCTTTAAATATGTCATCTTGTTGCCTTCTAGCCTGCATGATTTCTGCTGAGTAGTCTGAGCTTATTCTAACTGACTCTCCTTTGTAGATGACTTTTCTTTTATCCCTAGCAGCTCTTAAAATTCTCTGTTTATCTTTGGTTTTGGTAAGTTTGATTATAATATGTCTTGGTGACTTTCTTCTCGGATCTACCTTATGTGGGGTTCGATGAGCATCTTGGATAGATATCTTTTCATCTTTCATGATATCAGGGAAGTTTTCTGTCAACAAATCTTCAACAATTTTCTCTGTATTTTCTGTTATCCCCCCCTGTTCTGGTACTCCAATCACTTGTAGGGTATTTCTCTTGATAGAGTCCCACATGACTCTTAGAGTTTCTTCATTCTTTTTAATTCTTTTATCTGATTTTTCCTCAAATAAGTTGGCATCAAGAGCTGTATCTTCAATGTCACTAATTAAACCTACTGCCTCAATTCTGCTCCTATGACTTTCTATTGAGTTGTCTAACTCTGAAATTTTGTTGTTAATCTTCTGGATTTCTGATTGCTGTCCCTCTGTGGATTCTTGCAACCTGTTAAATTTCACATTATGCTCTTGAATAACTTTTTTAAGTTCTGCTACTACTGTGTCTGTATGTTGCCTGGCTGTTTCTGCATTCTGTTAAATTTCCTTTTTTATTTCTAGAAGAGTTCTGTATATTAATCTTTTGTATTCTGTCTCTGGTAATTCCAAGAAGTTCTCTTCCTCCAGAGAATTTATTGATTCTTTATTTTGGGAGCTTGTTTAAGCCATCATAGATTGCCTCTTTATGTGACTTGATATTGACTGTTGTCTCTGAGCCACCAATAATGTATTATAATTTTATTTTGTGTTTGCTTAGTGAAACCTAGCTTCTTATTTTGTTTTGTTTTGATATGCCCAAATAGGCTGCTGGTGTGCACTAGTTTGATTTGGACACCTTTTGATCTTCAATGTCCTGTCACCAGGTAGTTGGTTTTGTAACTAAGTATGTGCACTCTGGCGTTCGTTAAAATTTCCTATATGGGATCAGCTCGGGTGTGCAGGTAGTCGATCACCAAGTGTGCGATGCAGGCTCTCACCCCTAGTCCTAGAGAGGCATGGGTGATTAGTGCAGGCACTGAACTCTGGCTGTGGTAGGGGATCATGTGCTGAGCCAGGCAGGGGGCCGATGGCTGCACCTGAGGGTCTGAAAGAAAAGTATGTCCTTATTCTCTAGGGTGAACAGGTAGGTGAGTTTTGCAGCTGGGCTAAGAGCACCCCACTATGTTGGCTGCAAAGACTCGCGGGCACCACTTTTTCTTGAACTCCTGTAGCAGATGACTAGGCACTTTAGCAGCTATCACCAGTCCTCAAGACCCTGCTGCAGATTGATAAAAGTGCCTACTTGAGGGACAGGGCTGTTTCGAGGCTCACAAATCTGCCCGTTCACAGCTGAAGCAGTTGAAGTTAAACTTCAGATGTTTGCCCTGTTGTACTGTGGTAGTGAGGGCTAACGCTGTTGAGATGGGTCCCCCCAAGTCTATACAGGGGTGTATGGCACTCAGAGTCTGCGGACCTCTGATTTCTATGGCCAGTAAAGGAGTTGTGCTGACCCTGTGTTCCTGGCCTAGGGGAGCCAGCAGCTTATTTGTTCCCTCTCCAAGGCCAGGAGAATGGGTCAGAATGGGTCAGGGCACCTTTTGGGATCTATTTCCGGCCCAGTGGACTCCAGGTGCAGAGCAGGGAGGGAGACGGTAAAAGGAAGAGGGGTTTTTCCCAAATCCGGTGGAGAGCACGGAGGTAAGAGGGAAAAGTGAAACGTTTTTCCCAAATCCGGTGCAGATAGGAGGTAAAAGGGAGAGAGATTTTTCCCAGATGGGCTTTTTTTTTTTTTAACTTGTCATGAAAGGGTGCATGCGTATACTTATCCTAGCTTCTTGGGAGCTGCTCTTCACTGGATAGGAGTGTCCAAGCAGAATCTCTGCTGCCGGGTCTCTCTCGATGTGGAAACTGCTTCTCGAGTGCGCGCACAGCACAGCTGTTTGCCTGCTTCACCGCCGCGGGCTTGGCAGTGTCTCCGCTGCTGTGTCGCTACCGCAGCTTTAGCACTCCTCACCTCTTCCAAACGATCTTTGTCTCCGGTATGACTCAGATGGATTTCTTAACCTTGCCCTGTTCAGGGTTGTCAGATGTTCACATAGAATCAAATTACTTGTTTTTCCAGGTCTTTGTTGTAACGGGATATAGGAAGAGTCTAACTAGTCTGCCGTGTTGACCACGCTTCCTTGAAATTTTTTTGTTGTTAAGAATATGCACAGCAAAACATACACCAGTTCAAACATTTCTACATGTATAATTTAGTGACACTGATTACACTGTTTGAGTTGTGCAACCATTTTTACCCTCTTTTTCTGAGTTGTTCCTCCCACATTAACATAAACTTACTGCCCCCGAAGGTTCCTAGCTAATCTTTCTAAGCTTTACTATTAAATACAACATGTCTTTAAAAAAGAAATTGTCCATGTCCATATATAGCCCTTGGAATTACTGTTTCCTCCCAAATCCTTTATGAACACTCTGTTTTGTTTTAAACCAACCATTTTCGAGTAGCCATGTTCATCAGTTCAGTTATCTGATTGGTTGGCAGTGATTTTCCTTGGATAATTGGAAAGATTAGCAGTGCCACATTGAAAGAATTGGTGATAATCAAACCAAACTACCTGCCTAATGACTCAATTTAGTTCTCATTAGTGGACTGTACAGCTCAATGTATAAGGCTGTTATAAGGAGACAGAGAGCTAGAATCTCATCAGAGGCCTCTTCTTTCAAGCCTAAGTCTGCTCTAGTCCAAATAGAAATGTCACATGTACTCTGACCTTACTGATCTGTAAGGCAGAAAATAAATTAAGCAGGATATTGGCTAATTAACATCAACTAATACTAATGAAAACATGACAGTCACTTCCTCATTGTATCATTCAAACCTTGTATTCACATTTCTGCCATATGTACCACTTTTTACACTGGGTTCTCATCGTTTATTTCGCAATCCTTACCACTCCTCCTGGCCACCAGCAAGCTCTGTGCTCCATGAGTGTAGAGACTTTACATAACTAGTCTTTGTATCTACTCCAAAACTGAAGGCATTCATTAAAGTTAATAGGAGGAATTACTGAATAAGTGATTGAAACACGCTCATTCATGAAAGTTACAATGGAGAAAAAAGTCATATAAGAATTACGATAGATGACCAGAGTTAAACAGGTGTGCAAATTAAAGAGACATATCCAAATTATCTCCACTGCAGAGAGAACATTGAAGGAGATGGATGGTCTTTGTTCCAGGCATCCTGAGATTGAATGCCACCTAGTGGCTTATGAAAGTAACTTAAGCTTCTATCTTTGTTATGTAGGTAAATTGCTAGAAAACTGGACCTCAAATTGCAGTAACTCAAATATAGATATATTTTGCTTACATGAGTGTTCCTAGTCCAAAAGTGACTCTCCTCCACTTAGAGATTCAGGAATGCAGCTTGCAGTTCCATCAACTCTTTGAGGGGTTTTGTAAGGAGAGCAAAAACTAATTAGCCATAACTAGGTTAACCCAGAGGAAGACAGAAAGCATGTGCAGGAGGCACACTCATTCTCTGAAAAGCCCCAGGCCACAAATGGCCCATATGACTTCTGCTTACAAGATATTAAGGAGAACTTAGCCACCCAACCACACCTAAATGCAAGAGACTCAGAAATGTAGCCTAGCCTTGTGCCAACTGTAATCCTATTACTACAGGAGAGAAAGGAAGGATTTGGAGGGTAGCTGGCAAGCTGTGCTATCGTTGGTTTCTTCATTTGTGAAAACAAGAACAATATTATCCAGCTCAGACTGGTGTCTCTAGAATTAAATAATAAAAATCAACAAATATATTAGGCATGAAGAGTAACAGGAAAAAAATAGATATATATGTATACAAAAAACTTACCATGAATGTCTAGAGGTGGCATTCATTCTGAGAAGAAATTATAAGGGATAGTTTCCATTCATCTATGCAGGAAGGCCTGCATTACATTTTATTCTATCCTAGATAGAATTCTAGGTTACAGATGATTCATAGAGAAAATGTATATGTTCGTTTATTTAGTCAAATAATCATTGCACATCCACTTTATGCCAGGCACTGTGCTAAAGTTGCACAATAGAGCAGTGAACAAAATAGAAATCTTGCCTTCAAACAGATATTAAACAGGTTCGATGGTTGAAAATTTAGAATTATTTATAATGATTTGCCATCTCACCTTCTGAGGGAAATCAATTATTTTTTACAGTGTTCAGTTACAAGGGTAAAAATACACGGAAAACAAAAAGACTGTGTATTACTCATGCGATGCAGATAATTTCTCCAATAGTTAAAAACCATTCTGACACAGGCTATTAAAAAAAGAAAAGCACAGCATGTTATATGAGCAATTAACAGGGGGATTCAAACTAGTCTAGGGGTGATCAAGGAATGCCTCCATCAGGAAGTGTTAGCCAGGTGACAGAGTAGGAGAGGGGCATTCCAGGAAAAGGAATTAGCATGTATAGATTTCCAAGGCTAGAAGAAGCACGGGCATTGGCTGAACTAAAATAAGGCCAGTATTGCTAAAGGTGAAGGAGCCTTGGTGGCGCAATGGTTAGAACGGTTGCTAATCAAAAGGTTGGAACCCACCCAGCGGCTCCTCGAGAGAAAAGACCGGTCAATTTGCTCCTGTAAAGATTCCAGCCTACGAAACCCTATGGGGCAGTTCTACTCTGTCACATTGGGTCACTATGAGTTGAAAATCAACTCAATGACTCACAACAACGACATAGCTGAAGGCCTAAAATGAGGGGAGAATAGTATGAGATAAGGTAAACCAATCAAAAGAGACTTAAAACTCATGTCAGGACTTTGGAACTTTATTCTAAGAACAACTGGAATTCACAAACTATTTTAAACAAAGGCATAGCATGATCTGATTTGCAATATAAAAAGATCAATCTAGATGTCAGAGAATGAATTACAAGGGATGAAAAAAGGATTCAATGAGAATAGTTCAGAGAGGTTTTCTGTATTACAGACAAAGAGCCATGGTGGCTTGGACTAGCATGGAGAAAGGGAGATGGAGAGATGAAAATTGATTTAAGACATATTTAGACACAAGAGTAGATAAGACATGATATTTTATTGAATGGGATGGAGATGGGGGTAGGGATGAGGAAGAGAAAAGTTTAAAGAATAATCACGATGATTTTGGATTGAGCAACAGGGTGAATAATTGATGGTACATCTTGATTTAAGGAACATAGAGAAAGAAACACTCAAAGGAAGAAGAACATTTGGAGAAAAATACAGCCTATGTGTACTGATTTCTGCTAGCTACCTTTTTTTTTTTTCTCCTCGTGCAATGATGGTGTGTCCCTGGGTGGCACAAACGGTTAAGTGCTTGACTACTAGCCAAAACGTTGGTGGTTCAAACTTACCCAGAGATACTGCAGAAGACAGTCCTGGCAATCTGCTTCCAAAAGATCACAGCCTTAAAAACGTATATAGCGGTTCTACTCTGCACACGTGGGATCACCATAAGTCCTCATCCACTCCACAGCAACCGACAACAATAGTGCAATGCTATACGCTATTACTAGGTAATTTGAAAGGTTTGTTTTGTTTATTGTTTTTTTTTTTTTTTTTTTTTTTTT
>NW_004444080.1:3220710-3221851 GCF_000243295.1 Trichechus manatus latirostris | reverse complement strand
TGTTTTGTTTTAGTTACCTGTAAAAATGTTAAGAGCAATCTCATATTCTATTCACCCTAAAACAATTCTGGAAAAAGTAAATAACTTACACACCAGTAAGTTCTAGAATCTGTTTTGTTTTTGTTTTCCTCTCACAAAGACAACTTTAAGAATTAGAGTAAAACATAGTTTAAACACTATAATTTGGTAATGGTACAGAGTAGCCTTGTCACCTAGTACCTGTAAGCCTCAGCTTCCTTGTGTTTAAGGGGTGGTTAGAATCATTTCTACTCTAAGGATCTGTGATTAGATTTAACGAGATAACCTACATTAGCACTAACACATCATAAGAATTCCATAAATTAGCTAGTATTATAGTAATACATTTATTGATACGAAAACCTTTTATCCAATAAATTCAGAAATGTTACTATTTTTACACTAGTAAATTAACTTTCTTCTATTTTGAGCTTCATAATAAAATTATTTTACCTAATCTTAATACTTTACACTTTCAGAGGAATTTTTATCTTTCAACGTGTTTTCATACACATTGCCTCATTTGAACCACATCATAGCTATGTGAAATAATCATACTTGTTGTCCTTGAGTCGATACCAACTCATAGCAACCTTATCCGACAGAGTAGAACTGCCCCATAGGGTTTCCAAGGAGCAGATGGTGGATTCAAACTGTAAACATTTTGGTTAGCAGCCGAGCTCTTAACCACTGTACCAGCAGGGCTCCAAAATAACAGCTATTATTGTCCATATTTGTGAATAAGAAAACTATCCATTCTCTGATATTGATCATCTATCTATACAGTAGATGCATCTAAAGTCTTTGATACGTAGTAAGTACTCCAAAAAATGGTAGTTACCGGTACTAAAATAAATAAAACCGAATTTCATAAGTTATACAACTGGTGTATAAAGGAGGCAGAATGATAAATCAGGTCTAGAGATGCTTAGACCAACCGCAAAATAGAACCCTCTCTAGAGTTAGCAGAGGGAAGAAACTTGTCTTGTGTGGGAGGAAATAATTCACCTATAAAAATTCCTTCAAAAGAGGTCTCCGGCAAGATGGCGGTCTAGGCAGAAGCACCACGCCGTCCCTCCACAACAAAGATCCGAAAAACTAAGCCAAACAGAGAATCAACAAT
>NW_004444080.1:3199247-3212605 GCF_000243295.1 Trichechus manatus latirostris | reverse complement strand
AATAAAATATTAAAAAAAAAAAAAAAAAAAAAATTCCTTCAAAGGCCCTTGTCTTTCCCTTAGTTTAACACTGTACCTTTGCGTTTCAAAAACCACAGACTGCTGTGGAATTTGTGAATTATATTATGCTAATTTTGGAAAGCACATGGGAATCTGTTTCAGAATTTATGATCTCACATAAATCTGAATCTTGTCAGTGAGCTGTTGACTAGAGCTCATTTGAGAAGGAAAAATAAAATGTTACCAATACCTGGATAAGTAATATATTTTTTTTTATTTGTGGGTCATACATACATTCAGTAAATATTTATTGAACATCTATTCAACAATAAGCATTCAATAATATGCATTGATCACTAGGCTAAATTCTTAAAAATACTAAGATAAATTAGACACAGCCCATGACTTGAAGAAGCACACAATTCAAAAGTGTAAAGCCAAAAACACGAAACCTATTGCCATTGAATTGAGTCTGACTCATAATGACACCATAGGACACAGTAAAGCTGCCCTATAGGGGTTCCAAGGTTGTAATCATTAACGGAGCAGACTGCCATATCTTTCTCCCACGGAACGGCTGGTGGGTTTGAACTGCTGACCTTTTTGTTAGCAGACAAGCAGTTAACCACTGTACCACCGGGGCTCCTAAAAAGGGTCAAGAAGCTAGTAAATGAAATAGTGTAATGGAATTTCTAACATCAAATTTCTCTATATTAAAATATTCTTTTCATTGCAGTCTCTCCTCTCAGACTGAGAGTTTTGTAATCGATCACCACTTCCTGGAGGAATTAGGAATCCTAAAGGATGAGTAGGAGGCATAAACATGCCCAGAAGAAGAATTGTGCTCCAGGCCAGGGGAACAGAGTGTGAAAAGGTAATGAATCATGAACGTCTATGTCCTGTGGAAAGCACTGTGAGTAGGTCAGTGTGGCAAGAAGGGAAGGTCTATGTTGGAATTAGGAATTATAAGGGAATTAGTAGGTGAGGCTGGCGGGAGTGTGTCCAGCTTTGAAACCTTTGTTCAGTATTAGAAGAAGAGCAGAGTTTGGGGAACAATAAGAGTTCAAGTTTAGACACGTTATCTGTGGAAGTTTCAGATAAAGATACATCAGTGGGTGCCCAGGTCTACAACATCAAAATTAAATATTTGAAAATCATTTGTGAATAAATGATAATCAGTGTGATTTCCCAAGGCAAAGAAAAGGTTAGTACTAGAGATGTGTTCCCTGCAGAAAAAGAATCTTTTTTGACAGCACCAGTAGTGTTGCTGGTCCTTGAAATTCATTTAATATTGTGCCAGGAAATTGAAATTTTGAAGTGTTGAAAAGAAAATCTTGAATTCTTTCCAAGAGCTGGAATTGGAGGAAAAGTGGCACGCTTCATCTCTGCTGGAATGGTTAAAGGGAGAGCTTGACGTTCATCTGAGAATGCCTATTGTGAACACAATAAGTGAAAACGAGGCTCCTTATTTTTCATTCAAAAGTTGAGAGGAGGGAGAGAGAGGAGGAAGTCATTGTATGAGTGCTATTTTAGTTCTTGAGGGCTTCTAAAATTCTAGTGTCTCTTTTTTTCTTCCTTTATAATAATTTTTATCAGAAACTGTATCTTACACCAAGTTAACATCATTCTTGAAGCTTCACTTGGAGGCATTCAGCATGAATGGCCTTTTCATAATTGTTCGTGGAAACAATTTCCCTGATTATCTTATGACAGTTTTAAAACTATGCCAGAAGGATAGGAATACAATAGAATCTATACTCCTCATTCTCATATTTTAAATCAAAGCAGTCAAAATACTATTGTAAGAGTAACACAAGAAGTAAAAATACTAGATTTTATAACTGGCCTAAATTTACCCAGTTTAAAACTACACCTGGTTTACTAGATTAGCCTAGGAAGCATAGTAATGTGTCGCTTAATGTCAACGATAAACTTCTGTGAAATAAGACATTATGTGATTTGGACATTGTGCAAACACCATATTATTTGCTAGGGCAAATAACCTCCCTCTACAATTTACTGTACCCTTATACACCTGGCATCTCAATCACTTTGTACACAAGAGGCATGAGATACAGGTGTTGCACGCGGGAAGTTGTCTAGTTACTTCTGCTACCTCCTGTTCTCTGATTGGCATTTCTGAACTCTATTATAACCTTATGGGACCACGGATGTATATGCAGTTCGATGTTGCCAGAACAGACGCTATGTGGTGCATGACTATATAATTCGATAAAACTTTCCAAAATCTGGTCCCTACAGTATTAACTCAAAAAAAGAACTTAAATGAATTAACAGAAACACACCTGTGCATACTTTTTTTTGTTTGTTTGACCTTTTATAAGCACAGAAGCAGCAGGCATATAGTCTCAATGGATCTAGAAATTGTTCAGAACTGCTGCCTGAAAAAGCGCAAAGATAAATGAGCGAAGCAAAGTTCATCTTGAACCAACTCACTATTGGTTCTTTACTGAGCTATCTTCTTCTCTCTCTCCGGGTACAGTGGTTAACGTTAGAAATCATGACCTTTTCTTTAAATATGGCTCATTACCTTAGTGTACGTATCAGTTTCATAAAACACACAAAAGAGAATGATAGGAGTCTGGGGATTATAAGAAAGATCTTCAAACTAAATACAACCCTTGAATTCCACATCCTTGGATGGCAATCTGTCAGACAATATTATAATTGGCTGTAAATTGGAATAGATGACTTTTTGGATCACGTCAAACTCTGACGAATCTGCTATTTAAGGATAAGATGGCTGTGTGGATTCAAGCTCACATGAACAGTGTGGCTATCAATAATTATTATCAATATTTATCAATAATAATTACCAATTACTATTATTAATATAACAATTAAATACCAGGAAATCAATCTCTTCAAAATAGTAGTACAGATGTTGTTGTTGTCAGATGCTATTGAGTCAGTTCCGACCCATAGAAACCCTATGTACAACAAACACTGCCTGGTCCTGCACCATTCTTTCTACAGTTGCTATGCTTGAGCCCATTGTTGCAGTCAGTGCAGTCATCTGATTGACGGTCTTCCTCTTTTTTGTTGACCTTCTACTTTACCAAGCATGATTTCCTTCTCCAGAGACTGGTCCCTCCAGATAACATGTCCAAAGTACATGAGACGAAGTCTTGTCATCCTTGCTTCTAAAGAATATTCTGGCTGTACTTCTTCAAAGACAGATTTGTTTGTTCTTCTGGCAGTCCATGGTATATTCAATATTGTGCACCAAAAACATAATTCAAAGGTATCAATTCTTTCTTGGCCTTCCTTATTCATTGTCCAGGGTTAGCATACATATGAGGAGATCGCTAGTACCACGGCTTGGGTCAGGCACACCTTAGTCCTCAAGGTGACATCTTTACTTTTTAAGTTTATAGAGGTCTTTTGCAACAGGTTTGCCCGATTCAGTATGTCATTTGACTTTTTGACTGCTGCTTTCATGGGCGTTGATTACAGATCCAAATAAAATGAAATCCTTCACAACTTCAATATTTTCTCCATTTACTATGATGTTGCATATTGATGGCCCAGTTGTGAGGATTTTTGTTTTCTTTACGCTGAGGTGTAGTCCATACTGAAGGCTGTAGTCTTTGATCTTCATCAGTAAGTGTTTCAAGTCCTCTTCACTTTCAGCAAGCAAGGTGGTGTCATCTGCACACTGAAGGCTGTTAATGAGTCCTCCTCCAATCCTGATACCAGGTTCTTCTTCATATAATCCAGCTTTTTGAATTATTTGCTCAGCATACAGATTAAATAAGTATAGTGAAAGGATACAACACTGATGCATGCTTTTCCTGATTGTAAACTACGAAATAGCCTCTTGTTCTGTTCAAATGACTGTGTCTTGATCTATAAACAGGTTCTGCATGAGTACAATTAAATATTATGGAAATCTCATTCTTTGCAATGTTATCCATAATTCATTATGATCCACACAGTCAAATGCCTTTGCATATCAATAAAACACAGGTAAACATCTTTCTCGTATTCTCTGCTTTCAGCCAAGATCCATCTGACATCAGCAATGATATCATTCGTTGCACGTCTTCTTCTGAATCGGACTTAATTTCTGACAGTGCCCTGTCGATGTTTTGCTGCAACCATTTTTGATGTAGTGCTGCAACCACCACGGTATGACAAACTGACAGACGAGCGGTGGAATAGGAGAGATAGTGGTAGTAATAACTAACAATTACTGCCAACTTACTTTATGTCTGGCACTGTTCAAAGCACTGTGCATGTATTATACAATTCAATCTTTATAATAGCATATGGAATAGATACATTTATCATCATATATTTTTAAAAAAACAACAAAGAAGTTAAGTAACTTGCCTAAAATCACTCAGGTAATCACTGGGTGAACTACCCAGTAAAAGAGAATAATCTTTAAAGAATAAAGGAAATCCTCCTTTTCAGATATATGGCAGAAAAGATTCCTTCTAAAACTCCCACCACAAACATGTAGAAATGCTCTATAAGGTGCGACAAACTTCCTTTTAAGATCATAGATGAACTCACAGGAAAGTAAGAGCAATCTCAGGGGCAAAATAAAGAGGGAACTAGAAACAAGAGTAGTGAGTTTAGTTTAAAACCATGGCTAATCTAAGATGATGTACTGATCTCAGTAAAATAAAGTCTGGTTTTCAGGCCATTTATGGGACAAATAGGAAGACTTTGGGTCTTCTATAAGTTGGAGTCTTAGAAATGAGATATTTACATAAAGCTGAAACCCTCAGTAGTCTGTAGCTTTAGTAAAAGTGTAGGCCAAAAAAAAATACTGTCCGTGTCACGGATTGAATTGTGTCCCACCAAAATATCTTCAACTTGGCTAGGCCATGATTCCCAGTATTGTGTGACTGCACACCATTTTGTCATTTGAAGTGACTGTCCTATGTGATGTAAATCCTACCTCTATGATGTTAATGAGGCAGGATTATAGGCAGTTATGTTAATGAGGCAGGACTCAATCTACAGGATTAGGTTGTGTCTTAAATGAATCTCTTTTGAGATATAAAAGAGAGGGGAGCAGAGAGACATGGGGACCTCATACCACCAAGAAACAAGAGCCAGGAGAATAGCATGTACTTTGGACCTGGGGTCCCTGTGCTAAGAAGCTCCTCAACCAGGGAAAACTGATGACAAGGACCTTCCCCCAGAGCTGACAGAGAGAGAAAGCCTTCCCCTGTAGCTAGCACCCTGGATTTGGACTTCTAGACTCCTGAACTATGAAAGAATAAACGCATCTTTGTTAAAGCCATCTACTTGTGGTGTGTCTGTCATAGCAGCACTAGATAACTAAGATAGTCAGCAAATGAGGGACAACAATGAAATTTTAGCTTTTGTGTGCAAAAAAAAAAGAAACTCTCCTGAAAATTTCTTCAAATCACATATAAGCTTGGACTTCTAATTTAAACCACCTGAAAGTTCCAACAGAATTCAAGTAAAAAAAATTCACTTAAAGTAATATGTCCTTTAAGACAAATATACTCAGGAAAGAGGCAGGAAAAAAAAAGGACTCCTGGGATTCTTACAGGAAAAATATCCATCCTACATAAAGACCAACTATCTAAGTTTACAATACACTTTAGGAAAATAAGATACCATCAGTAAGAGCCAGCAGAAACAACTAACAGCCCAATTAGACTATTCTATAATAGACAAATAATAATATCAGAATTAGACATCTCATAATATCAAATAATGTAACTATAAGATTCAGGATATAAAAGTTTTTGAAAATATTTAAAGAAGTTGTGAATGAAATAAAAACATGAGAGCAAAAAGATATTATTTTTAAAAACTTAAGGCGTATTTTAAAATAAGTTGATGATACTTCTGGAAATGAAAACATTGTTAATAAAATTAAAGATTTAAATTAAAAATCAATGTTTAGATTAAACTGCAGTTGATAGCTGAAAAGAAAATTAATGGGCTGGTTATATTAATATGTTTAATTTGTAAAAAGTTATCAAACTGTTCACTTATGAGCACTTTTCTGCATGTATATTATACTTAAAATGTTTTAAAAAGTTTAGGATCTTCCATAGTTAATGAAATACAAAACTCATCAGGTCCAGGAACAACAACAAATCTTAAACAAAATAAATAAAATAAAATTTTCACCTAGAAGCATCATATTAAAACTGCAGAAGAAGAAGGTAAGTAGAAAATGTTACCAGTATCCAGAGAGAAAGAAAGAAAGAAAGATTATATTTAAAGGCCTATCATTCGGCTAAATGCAGACTCAGGGACAACAACAACGGAAGACAAAAAAAAGTAAAATATTTTCAAAGAACAGAGAAAAGACAATTGCCACCAATTTTACTCCAAACACAATCATCATTTAAGAATAAAGACAAATTTGAAAAATATTTATAAACAAACAAACAAAACAAAGTGTTTATGGTCACCAGTTGCTCACTGAATATGTTTTTAAGTAGGCATCAGGGAAAGGGGAAGTGACCTCAGAAGGAAAATCTGGTGCAGAAAGGAATGGGAAGACTTTGGCCAATTTAACAGCATATAGTCAAAATATACATACACATATAAAAAAAATACATATATATATAAAAACTGGAAATTCAGTAAACAACGTAGGAGACACGCAGAATGCAGTCAATTTCTAACGTAAGTATAGTTAGAGGCTCAATGGCAAAGCCAAAGCGAAATGAAGCTGAAATGAAATTTGAAGAGATAATGATGAAAATTTTAACACCTGAACTTAGTTTTGTGATAATGATCCTACCAGCACTCAACTCATTTACTGATATCATTTTCATATAGCCAAGGTCTAGATTTCAGGGAAGGCACTGAGGATAAAAATGTTAATAATGCTAGAAATTGAGAGAATTTATTATTCTCCTTTACCTGTAAAGATGACAATTCTATAATAAAAATAATTTGTAAATTCAGAAAAGATAAAACTTTCCTAAGAGGAATTCACATTTAGATATATAGTTACATTTTTTCCATAAGAACTTAACATTATGTTAAACTGGATACTTTTATTAAAACATTTATCACAATAGTCTGAAAAGGTTGACATAAACATATTCCAAATTAAATTGCTCTGCTTGTTGAGGAAACATTAAATTAATTTAGAATATTTAAGACTGTATTACCTATTGTATGTTTTTCTACACATATTTTTAAAGTAATATATTCATTACAAATATATGTAATACACACACATCCACAAACATATAAAAGGTAATTGGAGTAAAATGTTTCATACCAAAATAAGTGTCTTATAAAATTATTAACCCAAATGAGTTTAACAGATGAGAAATAGGTAATGACATTTTTGAAAAGCCATGTAAGATATGTTCATAAGACAACGTAATTAGTGGCAATTAGTACTTAGATTTTTTTTCCTTTGACACAATTAACACTATTGAAACATTAACATTTTTGCCCCTAAGTAGCATTGATATCTGTATGATGAGCGAGAGGTATAGTCTCCCTCTATGTAAGGGGGAAGGAAATGCCTAACACAGTTCATCTGGAATATTTTAGTGCTCACTGTCCTGCTGGCTTAGTGGTTAAGCACTCGGCTGCTAATCAAAAGGTCTGCAGTTCAAATCTACCAGCTGCTCCTACCCTACAGGACAGTTCTACTCTATGCTATAGGGTCAATGTGAGTTGGAGTTTATTCGACAGCAATGTATTTGGTTTTTTTTTTTTTTTTTGGTTTTTGGTTTTTGGTCCATTGGAGAAGGTTGCCAGGCCCCCTGGCATCCTATTTGATGTTTCCTTATCACAGTTCTTTCTCTTGCCATGGGAACACCAATATGACCTTGTCCTATTGTCTGTTTGATGCAGTTTTCAATTCCTGTTTCACCAGATAATGAGAATGGCTGTCAATAATTTTAGTTACCTTTCTTCAGATAGCAAGTTCTTCAAGCCAATTCTAATTAACCTGCTTTCAATTGTCCCTTAACTGTATTTATCATTGTTATAGAATATTCTTAGTCTTTTAAATTAAAAATCAATGAATACAGAAAAATACAGTCATAAACCTCTTATACACATTAAAAATGGTGGTTTGTTAGATAGTTTTTCAGGAAACAAATAGGATGTAGAGATGAATTATTTATGAGGGAGAAAGTTTAAGAAGCATCTGGAACTAAGAAATTTGATGGGTCATAGATAAGGACTTAAAAAAAAAAAGTTGCCGATGAGTCAGTTCCAATACATAGCGACCCTATAGGACAGAGTAGAACTGCCTCGTAGGGTTTCCAAGGAGTGGGTGGTAGATTCGAACTGCTGACATTTTGATTAGCAGCCGAGCTGTTTAACCACTGTGCCTCTGAAATTGTCAAAATCAAAAGTTACATATATCCTCTTTGCTCACCAAAATACTTTTAATATTCTCGAGACTGTTAGGGGAATATCAAGAGGAGGAGATCTTTCTGGTATACTATTCCACTTTTCTAAGACAGTAAGTAAGAGAAATAATTTGTTACTCCAGAAACACATGAAGACTCTGCACACACAAATTACTGCCCAAACAGAAACTGTTGGAATCCTTGGCTACAGTTTAGGTTCCAAAAGATTTTACTCATTCCCTTATTCATTCATTCATGCATTCATCCATTTAACAAACCTTTATTAACCATGTATTTTGACACATAAAGGTAGATTTTGAGTTTGATAACAAACCTTCTCTAGGCAGTCTGCTAACTATTGCAACTTATAAAAAAAGAAGTTAAAAAATGATTTCAAATTTTGAGGAAACCACAGAGAGAGAAACTCCCCATAAACAGGAGATTATTACACAATTTATTAAGTAAAAATATAAATGTAAACCACAGTTCTATTCAGATTGAGAAAGTGAAAAATACTTCTACAAAAGACAAGGAATAACAGAATGCTATTTCATCAAACGGAGCCCTGGTGGCACAGTGGTTAAGAGCTTACAAAAGGTTTGTTCTCAGCTTCTAACTAAAAGCTCGACCGTTCAAATCCACCAACCATTCTTTGGAAACCTTTCGGGCAGTCCTGCTCTGTGTCTATAGGGTTGCTATGAATTGGAATCAACTCGACGACAATGGGTTTGTTTTTGTTTTTTTTGTATTCCATCACAGACTAATTTTTTTTTATTATTATCTGTCTTCCCTAGAATGTAAGCTTCATGAGGAATTTTGTCCATCCCCAGCATCTAGAACACTGCCAGTCACATAATAAACCCATTGCCATCAAGTCATTTCCAACTCCTGGCAACGCCATGTGTTAAGGATAGAACTGCGCCATAAGATTTTCGTGGCCTTTCTCGCACAGTGCTGCTGGATGTATTTGAATCGCCATCCTTTGGGTTAGAAGCTAAGAGCAAACCATTTGTGTCTCTGAGGAACTTTCCTAGCACATAATTACACACATTAAATATTTGTTTGTTTGAATGAATGAATGAAAGAAATCGTAGTCCAAACTTCTTGCTTAACAAATGATAAAACAAAAGCCCAAGCATACAGCTGAATTAGAGTCTAGGCCTCTGCTCCCAGGCTGTTCTTATTTAGGAAGTAAACTCAGTGTAATTTTACAGGATATTATTACTGCTGCTGTTTATTTGAGAGTATAAAAAATGTGCTAGGAAAATCAATTTTAACAAAGGTGAAGAAATATCTAAAGTTGATTTGTTTTTAACTACTAAACAGCTATGATTGACCAACACAAACATGGTAAATAATAAACCTGTGCTTTGCAAAAAGATGGAAACAACCTAGATGCCCATCAACAGATGAATGGATAAACTATGGTACATACACACAATGGAGTACTATGCAGTGATAAAGAACAATGATGAATCTGCGAAACATCTTACATCACAGATGAATCTGCAAGGCATTATTCTGAGTGAAATAAGTCAACCACAAAGGACAAATATGGTATGAGACCACTACTATAAAAACTCATGAAAAGGTTTACACACAAAAAGAAACAATCTCTAATGGTTAAGAAGGAGGGGATCGGTGGCAATGGAAAAACACTAAATAGACAATAGATAAGTGGCAACTTTGGTGAAGGGTAAGACAGTACACAATACTGGGGAAGCCAGCACAACTTGTCCAAGGCAAGGTCTTGTAAACGCCATAGACACATCCAAACTCCCTGAGGTACCAAATTATTGGGCTGAGGGCTGTGGGGACCATGGTCTCGGGGAACATCTAGCTCAAGTGGCATAACAGAGTTTATAAAGGAAATGTTCTACATTCTACTTTGGTGAGTAGCGTCTGGAGTCTTAAAATCTTGTGAGTGGCCATCTAAGATATTCCACTGGTCTCCCTCCTTCAAGAGCAAGGGAGAATGAACAAAACTAAAGATACAAGGGAAAGATTAGTCCAAAGGGCTAATGGACCACAACAACCACAGCCTCCACCAGACTGAGTCCAGTATAATTAAATGGTGCTCAGCTACCACCACCGACTGCTCTGACTGGTATCACAATAGAGGGTCCTGGACAGAGCTGGAGAAAAATTTAGAACAAAATTCTAACTCACAAAAAAAGATCAGACTTACTGGCCTGACAGAGACTGGAGAAACCCTGAGAGTATGGCCCCCGGACACCCTTTTAGCTCAGTAATGAAGTCATTCCTGAGGTTCACCCTTCAGCCAAAGATTAGACAGGTCCATAAAACAAAAAGAGACTAAAGGGCACACCAGCCCAAAGGCAAGAACTAGAAGGCAGGAGTATACAGGAAAGCTGGTAATAGGGAACCCAAGGTTGAGAAGGGAGAGTGTTGACATGTCGTGGGGCTGGTAACCAATGTCACAAAATAATATGTGTACTAACTGTTTAATGAGAAGCTAGTTTGTTCTGTAAACCTTCATCTAAAGTTCAATAATTTAAAAAAAAACTTAAAATAAACCTGTGTTTTGAAGAAAGCTCTATACTTTATACTTTGAACTTAAAGAAAAATAGAAAAGCAGCTTCAGACAATACGTAATTTAATTTTTTAATATTTTTCCTCCATTCCTCTTATTTCCCATAAGATTTTATCCAGAATACTATTTAGTTCATAATAGAAAAATATATTCAACTTAAATATAGAATTCTATAGTCTAAGAAACGATACCACTATTTAAATTATTTACTGCAAAGGCTGGAAATGACCAGAGGTCATTTGTCTCTTTTATCTCAAAGAAACAGTTTTGTGAAATGAATAAGTAATTATTTTTAATTTAATAAAATATCTCAAAAACATACATAACAGAAATTAGCTTGTAATATGCCAATAGCCCTGATTTTTAAGCCTGTGAACATATTTAAAATATAATTTTACAGGCCTCAGGAGTAGAAAAATAATTTATCTATTGTCTGCAGTCATCTCACATTATAAGAATGTAAAACAGTATTTTCCTCCAGCCATGCAGCATCAAAGTGTTGTGAATACTAAATACGAAATGTCACAAATGAAAAATCTTCACAAATGTAAAGACAGTAACAATGGATTACTGTGAAAGAGGGCAATGAAAGTCCTCACTACGAAACTTCTGAGAATTTAGAACAAATTTTGTATGCTTAAACCTATAGAATTAAATAGCATAATTCTGACCATAAAAGAGCATAATTAATCTTCATATTTTATAGTGATGTATTTTTAATTGGCATATATAGATATAATAATTATTTTTCTGACACCTGTATTCTGGTGTGCACTATACACAGAGTTTTTTCATGACTATTTCGTCTAATCCTCCTAACAACATTGTATGTAAAATTAAAAGAAATAATATATGTAACATGCATAAGAGGGTGCTGAGCACATAGTGCTATTATATTAGATGTTTTTTTTTTTTTAATTTTTATAATAGTATGTATTTTATAGGGATTTTGAGGATAAATTGAGATAATGCTTATAAATCATTCAGCCAAGGGTCTGGCACATAAAGAAAGTTTTGCATAAAGGTTAGCCGTATTATTTCTATTATTATTATTATTTCCATTTTAAAGATGACATTGAGGCAGAACCCTGCTAAAAATGACATGAGTATTAAATTGAAGATCCAACACCCAAACCTGTGTCACTTGACATATAGCCAAGCCATCTTTTTCCTTTTAACATTTCCTTCCAACACGTCTATTGTTCCATTGACTTTGATCCTAAAGATAGATTTGGAGTTTATACTTACAACTCTAGAAATTGGGAAGTAGAATCTAAAATGTGTTCACTTAATGCATCCAGGCACTCATTCAAAAAGTACACATTGATGTCTGCTTTGTGCCAGGTATTATGCTAGGTGCTGAAGGCAAAATGGTGAACAAAAAACAAACAGGGTTTTTTTTTTTTTTTCTGGAACTTACGAACTAGCAGAGAGAAAGTGTTTCTCAAAGATTCAGATTGCATAAAGAAATGTTGATTTACAATTGCAGTCAATGCTTTGACAGATGTACATGATACCATAAGAACTTTCAATAGGGACAATTGATCTGGTCAAGAAGATCAAGGACTGCTAGGAGCCCTAATACATGGCATAAACAGAATACGAACCATAAGTAACAATGCACAAGCACCAGAAGAGAGACTAGATACATGCGAGCTCCTAAAAATCAAACACTTATGTTCATCAAAAGATTTCAACAAAAGAGTATGCTCACCAAAAGAGTAAAAAGACAACCTACAGACTGGGAAAAAATTTTTGGCTACGACAAATCCAATCAGAGCCTAATCTATAAAATCTACAAGATACTGAAAAACCTCAACAACAAAAAGACAAATAACCCAATTTAAAAATGGGCAAAGGATATGAACAGACAGTTCGCCAAAGAAGATATTCAGGTGGCTAACAGACACATGAAGAAATGCTCATGATTATTAGCCATTAGAGAAATGCAGATCAAAACTGCAATGAGATATCATCTCACCCTAACAAGGCTAGCATTAATCCAAAAAACACAAAATAATAAATGCTGGAGAGGTTGTGGAGAGACAGGAACACTTATACAATGTTGGTGGGAATGTAAAATGGTACAACCACTTTGGAAATTGACTTGGCACTTCCTTAAAAAGCTAGAAATAGAAGTACCATACGATCCAGCTATCCCACTCCTTGCAATATATCCTAGAGAAATAAGAGCCATCACACGAACAGATATATGCACGCCCATGTTCATCACAGCACTGTTCACAATAGCAAAAAGATGGAAACAACCTAGGTGTCCATCAAGGGATGAATGGATAAACAAATCATGGTTTATCCACACAATGGAATACTATGCAATGATAAACAACAACAATGAAATATAACATGGAGGAGTCTGGAAGGCATTATGCTGAGTGAATTTAGTCAGTCACAGAAGGACAAATATTGTATAAGACCACTATTATAAGAACTCA
>NW_004444080.1:3155060-3199147 GCF_000243295.1 Trichechus manatus latirostris | reverse complement strand
GCTAAGAAGTTTCCTGAATACAATCAAACACTTTGAGGGACAGAGTAGCAGGGGCAGGGGTCTGGGGGCCATGCTTTCAGGGGACATCTAGGTTAACTGGCATAACAAAGCTTATTAAGAAAATGTTCTGCATCCTACTTTGGTGAGTGGTGTCTGGGGTCTTAAAAGCTTGCAAGTGGCCATCTGAGAGGCATCAATTGGTCCCAACCACCTGGAGTAAAGGAGAATGAAGAACACCAAAGACACACGGAAAGTATTAGCCCAAGAGACAGAAACGGCCACATAAATCAGAGACTTCATCAGCCTGAGACCCGAAGAACCAGATGGTGCCCAGCTACCACCAATGAACATCCTGACAGGGAACACAACAGAGAGTCCCTGATGGAGTGCAGAACTCAAATTCTAGTAAGAAGACCAGACTTGATGGTCTGACTGAGATTGGAGGAACCTTGGAAAGCATGGCCCCGTGATTCTTTATCAGCCCAGAACTAAAACAATTTCTGAAGCCAGCTCTTCAGACAGGGATTGGATGGACTGTGGGACATAAAGTGATAGTCGTGAGGAGTGTGCCTCTTAGCTCAAGTAGATATAAGGGACTAAATGGGCAGCTTCTGTCCAGGGGCAAGATGGGAAGGCAGAGAGGATTAGGAGCAGGTTGAATGGACATGGGGAATCAGGGATGGAAAGGAGGAGTGTCCTGTCACAGTATGGGGGGAGCTATTAGGGTCACATAACAACATATGCATAAATTTTTGTGTGGGAGACTAACTTGATATGTAAACTTCATTTAAACTACAACAGTAAATAAAAATTAAAAAAAAAAAGAAGATCAGGGACTACTTCTCTGAAGAAGTGATGATTGGTATAGGAACTGAAGAAAAGAAGTGAGCTAGACTAAAACAGAGTAGAGTATGAAAGTACACCAGGCAGAAGAAACAGCTTATGAAAGGAGAAAACTTGGCTTTTTAAAAAAAGATTTTGAAAGGCCAATGTAGCTGTTTCAAACAGAGTGGAAGGAAGTGTTCACAAAAATGGGATGGAGAAGTACTTAGATGACATACCATGCAAGGCTGCGTTGGATATGTTAAGTATTTTGTTCTTTATTCTAATAGCTATGAAAAGCAAGTGAAATAACTTAACAGGGCAAGGTGGGGAGAAATCAGATTTGCATTTCAAATACATTACTCTATCTATAATATTTTGAATTGGAAAAAGGGTAAAAATAAGTGTAGGGAGACCAAATCAAAATCTACTGTATGATCCACAAGAGAAATCATGCTAACGTTGACCATTATAGTGGGACTGGAATGGAAAAGAAGTGGGCAAATTCATGAGTGATGTGCAGATGTTATATGGCTTGAGGAATAGGAGACCCACATATGCAAATCTTCTGCCTATATTTGATAACTGAAGCTATACACATAAATAAGAATGCCCTGGGAGAGATTTAGTGTGAAAAGAAAAGAAGGCTTACTACGATGGATCTTAGAAGAACTGCAATTATGGGGCAGTTCTACTTTGTCCTATAGAGTTGCTATGAGTCGGAATTGACAGCAACAAGTTTGGTTCTTTTTCCTTTGGTTAGTTAAAGATGAGCTTCCAGTGGAGACAGAAAATAGAGAGGTAGGAGGAACACAAAGCCAGGGAAACAGAGTTTTGCGAAGGAGAGAGCACTTTACAATGTAAAATATCTGTTAGATTTAATGGCATAGAATTCATAGAAAGAGCTGTTTTGGTAGTGTCATGAGGAAGGAAGGTGGAATAGAATGTGATGACAGCGCAAAACTGGAGACAATGAGGACAGCGTAGATGAATATCATGGGAAGAATAGCTGTTAGAATAAAGAACAAAATAACTTAAATTCTCTTGAAGAACTTTCATAATTCAAGACTCCTGTAATTCAAGATAAATTCTGACAAAATATGGTGGATGTACTATATGTGGATGAAAAACTGGTACAATCACATGACTGTAGCGTAAGAAGAGTTTACAACTCACTCCACCTAAAGCTTTGGAATAAGGCAATTCTTGATTAATATTTCATTTGTGACAATTTGCCTTATTTCAAATTTAGAACATAGAGGTATGCTATTAATGTGCTTTACGTCACATCAAGCACCATATTGCATGGGGAAAATCTGCAAAAGATCTCTTTAAAGTGTTAAAAAGTAAAGATGTCACTTTGAGAACTAAGGTGTGCCTGATCCAAGCCATGGTATTTTCAATTGCCTCATATGCATGCAAAAGCTGGACAATGACTAAGGAAGAACAAAGAAGAGCTGATGCCTTTCAATTATGGTGTTGAAGAAGAATATTGAACATACCATGGACTGCCAGAAGAATGAACAAATCTGTCTTGGAAGAAGTACAGCCAGAATGCTCCTTAGAAGCAAGGATGGAGAGACTTGGTCTGACTCGTGCAACTTTGGACATGTTATCAGGAGTGATCACTCACTGGAGAAGGACATCATGCTTGGTAAGGTAAAAGGTCATCAAAAAAGAGGAAGACCCTCAACAACATGGACTGACACAGTGGCTGCAAGAATGGGCTCAAACATAGCAACGATTGTGAGGATGGCGCAGGACCAGGCAGTGTTTTGTTCTGCTGTGCATGGGGTCGCTGTGAGTAGGAACCAACTGGAGGGCACCTAACAACACCACCACCACATCATTTAAAGTCTGCATATTTTAAATCTACATAAAAGCCAACAGAGCAATAGAGGCAACACTTTTGGAAAATTTGACTATGAGTGGGGACTAAAAAGAAATCAGTTAGAGAATGTGGGAATCACAGGAGGATTTTTTTTTTTTGAAGAAACGTACAACATCAAATGTACGTTGTAGGCTCCTAATTGCTCTATAAACTGGATGTTTGAGTTTGTCTGCTTTCCCAGTTCTCTCTTGGTTCAGTGTTCATCAGCATACAAAGTTGTTTATCTGCATATGACGTCAGTGGCAACTTTTTATGTATAATCAGTTCTGGGCACATTAAAGATAGTGATTAAATGCTTACTAAATGATTCCTGAGTAAGGGAAGAGGAACTCTTTTTTATTACAGCAAAGTTGTAAGAAGTTAAGATTGCCCCATAATAGCTTTAAGTAAATAATAATAAAAACAGTTGAGGCTTGGCTTACTAAAGTCTGCCACAGAGTGCAACCAGAGATGATTCTTTAAAAACAAACAATTTTTTTGTTTTTAAAGAGAGAAAGAAAGAAAAAATACTAAACCATGGTAAATTTAGGAAAGAGATTCTAGATTATTTGAGATCATGTGGCCTGCACCTCTGAATTCCACCCTTTGTGTATTTTTTTCTTACATTCAGTAAATAAGATGGTTTAAGTATACATATGAATTTTTATCCTACATTAAATTTCAATCTTATCTTGATACTACTAACTACCGTTTTTTGGAGTACCTACTGCGTGCCAAAGACTTTAGGTACATACACTGTACAGACAGATGATAGATGAAGATAAATACATAGATACAGAAAATTTAAATTCTCATGGAACACTGTGATATAGATATTATCATTATTTACAGATCAGAAAACTAGAGGTTCACAAAACTAAGTAAAGTGCCCAACATCATGTAATTTGTAAATGTCAGAGCTGGAATTTGACTCAAAATCTGTCTCATTTCAAAGTCTCTTCTACAAAACTACTCTAGTGCTCTGGTTTGTGCTGCAGGACTAGATGAAGTAGGATGGAGGCAAGGCGGGGGCGTAAAGAAGAAACAGCAAAAACAAAAAAGATATAAAGTGTAAGTAGAATCCACGTTCTTTATATGATACCCTGCCCCCGCCCCCATAGTTCCTGCATTCATTTCCATCAGAAATTTTACAAACGCAGTCCCAGGAAGTTGCTGTATATGCGTGAAAACAAGCTCATGTTCAAAAAGGCCTTTTCATTGGGCTTCCCAGGGGACCAGGAAGAAACCATCACATTGCATCTATGATACCAAAGCAAGCATATCTTTGCAACATGAGTCTATATACATAAGAAGACTTCCTAGGCAGAAAGACATTGTTAAGTTGCAACAATAAGAATTGTGATGGTAAGTTATTCAAGAAACTTCAAAGTGGCTTTATCGCAGGAGAACAAGTTAGTGAAATTGATTCTATCTTAAAAAGACACCATCTATAATGGAAACAGAAATCTGCTTCCTGATCTAAGTCGCAATATGCAGAACAAGTGTTAAGAACTTCACAAAGATTAGAGATCAGGAAAATTATCATTGCTGGGACAGTCCGATAATATGGAAATGCAGAACCACAGAGAGAACTTCATTATTTTGGAAAGTAAGTCATCCAAAATAAATTGATCAGCTATGAACCAAAGATAAATATTATAGAAGAGAAATGATCTGTTTTCCCATGTGATTATTAACTCAGGAACATGATTTCCTCTCTTTTTAACATATTCAATCATCATCATCTGAATTTGGAAGTGAAAAAAATTATTTTTTGGTAAATTAAGTTGATTTTTAGCTATGTAGTAAGACAGGTAAAATAAGAAAATAAATTGTTTTTAGTCCTGGTATATGAACACTTAAAAATTTGTAATTATGTTTGAAATAACCTTTTATCATTTTAACACAAACACATTATTCAATTTGGAGAATTATCACACACACTCACACATATCCATGTTTTTATAACTTAAATTATCTAACTTTACTATTTACTGTGTGCTTCCTATGGGCCAGGCACTGTTTTAGGGTAGGCCTAGACTGCTTAGAAGATATGGATAAATAAAACAGTTAAAATGTCCTTATGTTTACACAGCTATACTTCTAGTGGAGACAGACAATAAACAAAAACACAATAAAAAAGAAATTATAAGTAGGTTAAGAGGTGATAAGTGCTATAGACAAAAGAAAAAAGTAGTGTAGAGTAGGAGAATGTCCTGCTCATTTTCCCAACTGATGACCTGCTAACAGCATCCCCAAGCCCACCACCAGACCGCTATCTATGAGCCCCAGAGGAAGTAGTGACACAGAAGCAGCCATTCCTATAGACCCTTCCATGAACTCTCCCCTCACGGTCCCTCTTCAGTTGCTGGGCATGCTTTGCTTCGCAGATTTCCGTGTAAAGCTTTCCTTCTAAACTTTTACATGCCTGGTCCTACCCCTTCCGTAAAATAGTAAAATTGAACATAAAACTCAAGTCCTTCATCTATTTGCTCATTCTTTCAACAAAATTTTATTTCACTGTTAAATGCACGGTCTGAACCTAAACTAGGAGCTAGGAGAATAAGACACAAATAAGGCTGTAGTCAAAGCTCACAGTCTATAGAGGAGATAGGTATGTGAACAGAAAATTACAGCATCACATTTTCCTGGAGAAAGCTTTACACTGAAGATCATTTGAGCCAGGTATTGACCAATGAACAGAAATGTACCATGTAATTACAAGAAACTAATGCAGGCCTTCCAGGAGGGTTGAACAGCATGTGCAAAGGCATAGAGGCAGTGATGAGCATGGGAACAGATAAGAGTTTAGAGTGATTTGAACATATGGTGATGGAGTCCATGGAGAGCATCATGAATGGGCTTCTCACATTAACTCCCCACATTACATATTTTTCCAAAGTATTACAATTTATTTCCTATCTCTGACTTTGGGAGAACAGTAAGATTCCTGTTGATTTTTTAAGCAAAAAAAAAAAAAAAAAAAGAAGAAGGAGAGAAGAGAGATGTTTAAAGACTGACAAAGTCCACTGATTTTTAGTAATACAGGCTCAAACTTTATTCCCTCTTCTTAGCTCAAGATTTTCAATTATGTGCAAAAGTGCCTCAAAGCCTATGATCAACAAAAGTGTAGAAGACAAATCACAAAGATTAGAGAGATATAAATATGTGATCAAATATAACTAAGACTCACAGGGAAGCTATGTTTCTCTTTTCTGGGACAAAAAGGTGCTATAATTTCAGATTGAGAAAGGCTATCCCACTCCAAAGAAGGCAGAAAGGATGGAAGTGAGATAAAATGACATGCCTTTGCTGAAATATGCCCTATCTAACCCCATTCTGCTCTATAATTCATGAGGAGTCAGACTAGAGTTTCCAGATATACCACATTGACTAAAATTACAAGCTAAATCGGGAAAGCAGTAGGTCAAATTAAACAATAGCTGACTTTTTTCCCACTGAGTTGACCTAATCAAAGGTGTCTGGTGCTATGTAGATGATCTTATTAGAAAAAAACATTACCTAATGTAACACAAGGAAGCTTGATGGCGCAAACACTCAAATGCTCCACTGTTAATCAAAAGATTGGCAATTTAAACCCACCAGTGCCTCTGGAAGACCTGGCTGCACAGTGGTTAAGCGTTTAGCTGCTAACCAAAAAGGTCGGCAGTTCGAATCCACCACCTGCTCCTCGGAAACCCTATAGAGCAGTTCTACTCTGTCCTGTAAGATTGCTATGAGTCAGAATTTACTTGATGGCAACGAGTTTTGTCTTAGGCTGAGTTCTCTAGAGAAGCAAGACCGTTAAACCCTATATATATGTTGTTGTTGTTAGGTGCCATCAAGTCAGTTCCGATTCATAGTAACCCTACATACAACAGAACAAAACATCACATGGTCCTCAGCCATCCTCACAATCACTGTTAGGCTTCAGCTCATTGTTGCATCCATCTCATTGATGATCTTCCTCTTTTTCTCTGACCCTCTACCTTACCAACCATGATGTCCTTCTTCTGGGACTGATCCCTCCTGATAACATGTCCAAAATATGTGAGATGTAGTCTCGCCATCCTTGCTTCTAAGGAGCGTTCCAACTGTATTTCTTTCAAGCCAGATTTGTTCGTTCTTTTGCCAGTCCATGGTATATTCAATATTCTTCACCAACACCATAATTTAAAGACATCAATTCTTCTTCCATCTTCCTTATTCATTGTCCAGCTTTCACATGCATATGAAGCAATTGAAAACACATGGCCTGGGTCAGGTGCACCTTAGTATTCAAGATGACATCTCTGCTTTTTAACACTTTAAAGAGGTCTTTTGCAGCAGATTTGCCCAAGGCAGTGGGTCTTTTGATTTCTTGACTGTTGTTTCCATGAAGGTTGGTTGTGGATCCAAGTAAAATGAAATTCTTGACAACTTCCATCTTTTCTCTGTTTATCATAATGCTGCTTATTGGTCCAGTTGTGAGGATTTTTGTTTTCTTTATGTTGAGCTGTAATCCATACTAAAGACTGTAGTCTTTGATCTTCATCAGTAAGTGCTTCAAGTCCTCTTCATTTTCAGCAAGCAAGGCTATGTCATCTGCATATTGCAGGTTGTTAATGAGTCTTCCTCTGATCCTGATGCTCCACTCTTCTTCATATAGTCCAGCTTCTGGCATTATTTGCTCAGCATGCAGATTGAATAAGTATGATGAAATGATACAACTCTGAGGCACACCTTTCCTGACTTTAAACCATGCAGTATCCCCTTGTTCTACTCGAACGACTGTCTCTTGATCTGTGTACAGGTTCCTCATGAGCACAATTAAGTGTTCTGGAATTCCCATTCTTCCCAATGTTATCCATAATTTGTTATGATCCACACAGTCGAATGTCTTTGCATAGTCAATAAAACACAGGTAAACATCTTTCTGGTCTTCTCTGCTTTCAGCCAGGATCCATCTGACATCAGCAGTGATATCCCTTGTTTCGTGTCCTCTTCTGAATCCAGCTTGAATTTCTGGCAGTTCTCTGCATGTGATATTAATGATATTATTCAATAATTTCCACATTAGATTGGATCACCCTTCTTGGGAATAAGCATAAATATGGATCTCTTCCAGTCGGGTGGCCAGGTAGCTGTCTTCCAAATTTCTTGGCAGAGATGAGTGAGCACTTCCAGTGCTGCATCCATTTGTTGCAACATCTCAAGTGGTATTCTGTCAATTCCTGGAACCTTGTCTTTTGCCAATGCCTTCAGTGAAGCTTGGACTTCCTCCTTCAGTACCATCAGTTCCTGATCATATGCTACCTCCTGAAATGGTTGAGCTTCTACCAATTCTTTTTGGTACAGTGACTGTATTCCTTCCATCTTCTTTTGATGCTTCCTGCCTCACTTAATATTTTCCCTGTAGAATCCTTCAATATTATGACTCGAGGCTTGAATTTTTTCTTCATGTTCTTCCCTTTTGGTTTTCTAACTCCAAGTCTTTGTACATTTCATTATAATACTTTACTTTGTCTTCTCGAGCTGCCCTTTGAAATCTTCTGTTTAGTTCTTTTACTTTATCATTTTTTCCTTTCATTTGAGCTACTCTACATTCAAAAGCAACTTTCAGAGACTCTTCTGACATCCATTTTGGTCTTTTTTTCTTTCCTATCTTTTTAACGACCTCTTGCTTTCTTCATATATGATGTCCTTGATGTCATTCCACAACTCGCTTGGTCTTTAGTCATTAGTGTCCAACGCACCAAATCTGTTCTTGAGATGGTCTCTAAATGCAGGTGGGATATTCTCAAGGTCGTGCTTTGGCTCTTGTGAACTTGTTCTAATTTTCTTCAGCTTCAACTTGAACTGGTATAAGAGCAATTGATGGTCTGTTCTGCACTTGGCCCCTGCCCTGTTCTGACTGATGATATTGAGATTTTCTATAGTCTCTTTCCACAACTGCAGTCGATTTGATTCCTGTGTATTTCACCGGGCAAGGTCCACCTGTATAGTTGCCATTTATGTTGTTGAAAAAAGGTATTTGCAATGAAGAAGTCATTGGTCTTGCGAAATTCTATCATGCGATGTCCGGCATCATTTCTATTACCAAGGCCATATTTTCCAACTACCGAACCTTCTTCGTTCCCAACTTTCACATTCCAATCACCAGTAATTATCAGTACATCCTGATTGTATGTTTATATATATAAATATATGTAGAGAGAGATTTATATCAAGGAAATGGCTCACAAGGTTGTAGAGGCTGGAGCGTCCTAAGTCCATGGATCAGGATAGAGGCTTCTCCTGGTTCACGTAGCCGCAGGGACTGGAGAACTCAAGATCAGCAGGTCAGAGAGCAGGACTCTTGTTCACAGGCTGCAAAGATCAGAGGCAAGACTGCAGGTAAGCTGCTAGCTCAAATCCCAAGAACCAAAGGTCAGATGAACAGAAGCCAGTTGCAGGACCCAGAGCAAGCAAAAGCCCATGAGCCTTGCCAGAAGGTCCACTTATACTTGATATAGACCACACGCCCAAGGAAACTCCCTTTCAATTGATTGGCTACTCACAGCAGATCCCATCATGGAGGTGGTCACGTTATATCAAATCTCATTATGGACGTGATCACAACATCATACACCTGGCAAACCACTGAGAATCATGGCCTAGCCAAGGTAACACACAATCTTAACCATCCAGGTTTGGCTTTTCTTTTTTTTTTTGTTTTCAGTGCCTCTGAAGAAGAAACGCCTGGAGATCTGATCCTGTAAAGATTGCAGGCAAAAAAACTCTATGAGGCAGTTCTTCTCAGTCACATGGGGTTACTATGAGTCAGAATTGACTGGATGACATCTAACAACAACAATGTAACACAATGCTTCAAAAGTCACTATTCATATATAGTCAAGGACTATAAAATAAATGCAAGACTCCATTTCTCTTACTCAATTTTATGGATTAGGGGAAGTCAGTTTCACCGTAAAAATTCAGATTTACATGTCTTTTGTAAAAAATACTGTCATACAGTCTTCAAGGACCAAAAACACCTGTGAAAATTAGAGAAAGTTGACATTATTTAGTCCTTTCTTTGCATCAAGATTTTTCCATGTATCTATTCATTCACTTCTGTGAAATAAGCATTATTACCCTAATTTTGGAGTCCCTGGGTGGTACAAATGGTGGCTCCAGGTGGGAGCATTCCTTTCTTTGGAACTAAGACCTCTAGACCTACAGAGAATAAGGTCATGGGGACAGGAAGCAAAAATCTTATGAGTGGGTCACCAGGGGTAATAGTGAGTGGTGCCACTCCCATTTCCACCTGTTGATTCCTGGACCCATGAATCCTGGCTATGGGAAAAAAAGCACCATGTGTTGGATGCTGGTTTACGGTATATACAGCCTCCTGGAGAACATTGCTCCAACCCTGTAAGGTACTGCCACCTAGCTGGTGCTGTAATTGTGTCTTTAGAAGGCCATTCCATCATTGTATCAAGCCAGTTGCTTCAGGATGATGGGGAACATGGTAAGACCAGTAAATTCCATGAGCATGGGCCAGCCAACTGCCACACTTCATTTGCTGTGAAGTGAATCCCTTGATCCATGGCAATGCTGTGCGGGATACCATGACAATAGATAAGGCATTCTGTGTAAGTCTACGGATGGTAGTTTTGGCAGAAGCATTGCATGCAGGGAAGGCAAGTCCATATCCAGAGTAAGTGTATGTTTCAGTCAGGACAAAATGTTGCCCTTTCCATGGTGGGAATGGTCCAATATAATCAGCTTGCCACCAGGTTGCTGACTGATCACCTCGAGGGATGGTGCCATATTGGGGACTCAGTGTTGGTCTCTGCTGCTGGCAGATTGGGCACTCAGCAGTGGCTATAGTCAAGTCAGCCTTGATGAGTGGAAGTCCATGTTCCTGGGCCCATGCATAACCTCCATCCTTGCCACTATGGCCACTTTGTTCATGACCCCATTGAGCAATCACAGGAGTAGCTGTGGAAAGAGGATGACTGGTTTCTACAGAACGTACCATTCTATCCACTTGACTGTTAAAACCATCCTCTGCTGAGGTCAACTTTTGGTAAGAATTCACATGAGACACAAATATCTTCACTTTTTTGGCCCATTCAGAGAGATCTATCTACATACCTCTTTCCCATAAATCCTTGTCTCCAATTTTCCAATCAAGTTCCTTCCAAGTCCCTGACCATCCAGCCAAACCATTGGCCACAGCCCAGGAATCAGTATATAACTGCATATCTGGCCATTTCTCCTTTCAAGCAAAGTGAACAACCAGGTGCGCTGCTTGAAGTTCTGCCCATTGGGTGGATTTCCCTTCACCACTATCCTTCAGGGATGTCCCAGAAAGGGGTTGTAGTGCTGCCACTGTCCACTTTTGAGTGGTGCCTGCATATCATGCATAACTGTCAGTAAACCAGGCACGAGTTTTCTCTTCTTCAGTCAACTGGTCATAAGGAATTCCCCATAAGGCCATAGTTTCAGACTAATGGAAGGTAATGTGACAGGAGTGGAGACCATGGGCATTTGGGTCACTTCTTCATGCAACTTACTTATGTCTTCAGGTCCTGCTCGGGCCCAATCTCATATATACCACTTCCATTTAATGATGGAGTGCTGCTGTGCACATCCAACTTTATGACTCTGTGGGTCAGACAACACCCAGTCCATGAAGGGCCATTCAGGCCACATGGTGACTTGGTGTCCCATGGTTAAGTGTTCAGTCTCTACTAAGGCCCAATAACAAGCAAAAAGCTGTTTCTAAAAGGAGAGTAGTTATCTGCAGAGGATGGCAGGGCTTTGCTCCAAAATCCTAGGGGTCTGCCCTGTGACTCACCAACAGGGGCCTGCCAAAGACTCCAAACAGCATCTCTATCTGCCACTGACACTTCAAGCACCTTTGGATCAGCTGGATCATATGGCCCAAGTGGCAGAGTGGCTTACACAGCAGCCTAAACCTGTTGCAGAGCCTTCTCTTGTTCTGGGCACCACTCAAAACTTGCAACTTTTTGAGTCATTTGATAAATAGGCTGGAGTAGCACACCCAAATGAGGAATATGTTGCCTCCAAACCAATCCCACTAGGCTTTGTGCTTTCTTTTTAGTTGTGGGAGCAGCTAGATGCAATAACTTATCCTTCACTTTAGAAGGAATATCTCAACATGCCCCACATCACTGGACCCCTAGAAATTTCACTGAGGTGGGATTAATTTTTGTGGGATTAATTTCCCACCCTCTAGCATGCAAATGTTTTACCAATAAGTTCAGAGTCACTGACACTTCTTCCTTACTAGGTCCAATCAGCATAATGTCATCAAGGTAATGGACCAGCATGATGTCTTGTGGAAGGGAAAGGCGATCAGTGTTCCAGTGGACTAAATTATGACATACGGCTGGAAAGTTGATATAGCTCTGAGGTATGCAAGTGAATGTGTATTGCTGGCCTTGCCAGCTGAAGGTAATCTGCTTCTGATGGTCCTTCAAAACAGACAAGGAGAAAAAGGCATTAGCCAGATCAGTAACTGCATACCAGGTACCGGGAGATTTATTAATTTGCTCAAGGAATGAAATTACATCTGGAACAGCAGCTGTAATTGGAGTCACCACCTTGTTAAGTTTTTGATAATCTACTGTCATTCTCCAAGATCCATCTGTTTTTTGCATAGGCCAGATAGGCAAGCTGAATGGGGGTGTGGTGGGAATCACCACCCTTGCATCCTTCAAGTCCTTGATGGTGACAGTAATCTCTGCAATCCCTCCAGAAATGTGATATTGCTTTTGGTTTACTGTTTTCCTAGGTAGGGGTAGTTCTAATGGCTTCCACTTGTCTTTTCCTACCATAATAGCCCTTACTCCATTTGTCAGGATCCAATGTGGGGGTTCTGCCAATTGCTGAGTATATCTATTCCAAGTATACATTCTGGAACTGAGGAAAGCACTACAGGATGGGTTTAGGGACCCACTAGACCTACTATGACACAGGCATGAGCCAAGACTCCATTAATAACCTGACTTCCATATGCCCCTACTCTGACTGGTGGGCCACAGTGACATTTTGGGTCTGCTGGAATTAGTGTCAGTTCAGAGCCAGTATCCAGTAATTCCCCAAGAGTCTGATTATTTCCTTCTTCCCGATGATCAGTTACTCTCATAAAAGGCCGTAGATCCCTTCAGGGAAGGCTGGGAGAAAGACTAACAGTAAAAATTTTTGGCAATGTATTGGAGTCCTTTCTCAAGGGGACCCAACCTCCCCTTCATTCAAGGGGTTGTGGGTCTTTAAACTTGCTCAAATCTGGGAATTGATTGAGGGACCATGACTCTCTTTTCTGGTGATTTGAGTTAGACTCCTGTTCACCTGACCTAGAATTCTGGAGTTATTTGAATATTAAGGCTGCTGCTAACACAGTACTTGTAGATGGTGTTTGGCATTCCCTGTAAAGTGAGTCAGCCAGCCCCCTTGTTCAGAGGCCAACTCATTGTGATGATTAATTGTATGTGTCAGCTTGGCTAGCAATGGTGACCCATTGTTTGGTCAAATACTAATCGAGATGTGGCTATGAAGGTATTTTGTAAATGTGATTAACATTTACCATTAGCTGACTTTAAGTAAAGGAGATTACCCTTAATAATGTGGGTGATACTCCTCCAATCGTTTGAAGGCCTTAACAGCAAAAAACAAGTTTTCCTGAGAGGGAATTCTACCTCATATAAATCCTGGTGGAGTTTCCAGCTTGCTGCCTGCCCTATGGGTTTTGGACTTGCCAGGCCCCACAAATGTGTCATTCAAGTCTTTAAAATAAATCTCTTTAGAGAGTGAGAGAGATTTCTGTGGATTCTGTTTCTCTGGAGAAACTTGATTGATACATTTATGATAGATTTGCTAGGAGGTGTTTGCTTATGCAGTGTGATATTTGGAACACTGGTCAGGCCTTCAGCCCCCAAGTAATTCCATCCCTGCCTTATTACAGTGCCTGAAATACTACCATTAGCAGAAGTTTTAAGAGAATGCTCTAGGCCAAGAGGAGGTAGCAGCTCCAGGAAGTGGGAGAGAAGAACTGCTTCACTTGCAATCTGGCAAAGAGCCAGGCCTGTTTTTGTTGCAGATGCAGCAAACGTGCTTTTATAGCAGTTTCTGCAAAGGTGAACTACAGGCCAGTGAATCAAAATTATTACAAATTCATTTGATTTGTAAGGCTTTTGATCTAAGCTCATTTCAAATTTTGAGGCAGGAAATGGTGAAAAGATCATTTCAACCAGAAAAATAAATCTTTTTATTTTAAAACAATTTTATTGACTGGTTTCAAATCTCTAGAGATGTTATACTGTTTTTAATGTTTAAATCAAAGGTCTCCTTTCCTATAGGAGCTATTTTATCAACTTCAGATGGCCTCTGTTGGGCTGGCATAATAATACTCAATAGTTATCTTGATCCTTGGCAATATTTATTTCCTCTTTGTATAACTGAAAGAGCAGTTAAATCCTAGCATAATGAAGACATTTTCCAAATTTCTTGGCCTTGAGGGACGAATGAAGCCAACTCTCTAACAGAGAATTACAAAGACAGACTTGTAGCAATATTTTGTACCACACAGTCCATTACAAGAACATTCTTTAATATGGAAAATCTATTGCTGACATAGCGGTTTGTAATGCTTAAACCACAGAATCACAAGCTTTGCTTTTGTCAATATGTGGGATCATGAATTCTTTATTTTCAATGCCTCAGAAATCTATAGTTTGAGAATATTTGCTATGTATGCAGCCATCTAAAAGCTCACTTCAAAATAATAAAGAATATTTATATATGAACTTGCCAAAGTAAAGGAATAATCTTAATTTAAAAAAAAATTAAATAAAAATGAAAAGGTCTGTTGTCAAATAAGACTGGCAAATCAGCCTAGGATATCCCTCCTGGAAAATCACAGTGTACATGAGCATAATAAAGGCACTCAGATTCTTGACGAAATATTCAGGCAACCAACAGCAGTAAAATCTGTTTACCTTTGTTTAACCCAATGATTCCCAAAATTATTTTACCTCAGAATCATATTTAAAATTATTACTGTAGAAAAAATTAGGAAATATTTATAAGGATCAAACATTTGCAGCCATGCTTATCTTAAAAAATTAGACACAGAGTCACTGTGGTTATTGATGCAGACATATGTCCATCCTATGAGTGTGTTAGGGATCCCTAGAAAGGTGCAGAATTAATCAAGATGTTAAACTGTTACTTAATATATTATATCAAATTCTAGGTCAGTGGTCTTAAAAGATGAAGCAATTCTCCAGTCTTTTAAGGTTGGCTTACTTGGGGCACCATGACAGCTCACTATGATGCCTCATCAACTCTTTCAGAAAAATAAAAGACTATTTTCTTCTATTCTGTTAAACTGAGTTTGTTCAATCAATACATTTGTGGAATACTGGGAAATTAAACTGGTAATAACTGACGATAAGGAGATTAATTTGGGTCATGAGGCAAAGCAGCAGTACCTCAAAGAACAATGGGCTCCATTAAGGCTGGTAATGGGGACTCTCTGGAGGTCAACGGGGGACCTCCAGATGTGCTTCCTGAGGGCATGGTGTGGAACATATGGCAGATCGTGCATCCATCTTTTCTACATAAGCTCCAACCTGGGAAATCTTTTGAAAAACAGCTGTTGAAGAGGAAATATTAATATTCACTTCAGGGCCCACTTGTGAATTTTAAGGGCTTTTACTAAATTTAGTTTGTCTTAATATTATGTTTCAATAGATGCAATTCTGTCTGTAATCCATCAGAAGTTGTATAACAAGATCAGAAGTTGTATAACAAGACGAACAAGACCAAGTTTCAACTCCATCTACTTTAAGCACTACAGAATTCTGGATTACTGAGTTATAAAAGGATTATCACATTAAAAATCACCAGACAGCTATAAATAATATCATAGTTTACTCATATTTATTTTTTAAACTGATTTTTCAAAAAAAATGACCCTCTAAGGAAATACTCTGCTACAAACGCTTCCATTAAGACTATGAAATTCTAAAAATCACTGTAGGCAAATATAATAGAAAATGACTCACAGGAAGTATTTTCTCATCACAAAGCCATTCAAATTCCTTCAAATATGCTTTCTGTGGGCATTGTCTTGAAAGTAAGATTCCAGTGCAATAGCTTCAACATGATTAATTCAATGGGCTATAATATTGTACTATCAGTGAGATTCACTTGGAGACAAGTTTTCTTTTTTTTTTAATTTAGCTTTTGGTGAAAGTTTACACAGCAAGTTAGGTTCTCATCTGACAATTTCCACACAAATTGTTCAGTGACATTAGTTACATTTATTGCAGTGTCAACATTCTCCTTAACTGTGTTCTGTTTGCTCCATTTCTAGTACTCTAGTTTTCCTCCGACCCCGCCCCATCTTCTCATCTTTGCTTTGACTAGTCGTTGACCTTTTGGTCTCATATTGATGGTTTCCAAGTAGAGCGCTGGTCTTACAGGTTGTTGTTGTTAGGTGCCATCAAGTCAGTTCTGACTCATAGCCATGAGGTACTACAGAACTAAACACTGCCTAGTCCTGCACCATCCTCACGATCATTGCTATGTTTGAGCCCATTGTTGCAGCCACCGTGTCAATTCATCTCGTTGAGGGTCTTCCTCTTTTTTACTGATCCTCTACCTTACCAAGCATGATGTCCTTCTCCAGGGACTGGTCCCTCCTGATAACAGTCCAAAGTATGCGAGATAACATCTCACCATCCTCGCTTCCAAGGAGCATTTTGGCTGTACTTCTTCTAAGACAGAGTTGTTCATTCTTTGGCAGTCCATGGTATACTCAATATTCTTCACCAACACCATAATTCAAAAGCATCAATTCCTTCTTCGGTCTTCCTTATTCATTGTCCAGCTTTCACGTGCATATGAGGCAATTGAAAATATCATGGCTTGTGTCAGGCACACCTTAGTCCTCAAAGTGACTTCTTTGCTTTTTAACACTTTAAAGAGGTGTTTTGCTGTAGACTTGCCCAATGCAATGCTTCATTTGATTTTCTGACTGCTGCTCCCATGGGTGTTGATTATATCCAAGTAAAATGAAGGTAATATCATTCATTTTGTGTGCCACTCTGCTATTTCACTAAAAAGGTGATCTCAGGTGATAGGCTAAGTTCTAGGTTTAAAGAGTGTCTCAGGGAGATAGTCTCAAGTAGTCCACTCATCTCTAATGTTCCAGTTTGCCTGGATTTTTTTTTTAAATAAGAATTTGAGTTCTGCTCTACATTTTTCTCCCATTCTATCCGGGACCATCTATTGTGAGCCCGGTCAGAACGGTCATTGGTGGTAGATGGGCACCATCTACTTCTTCTGGTCTCAGGGTAGAAGTAGCTGTGGCACATATAGACTTGTTTCTTCTCTAAGTTTTTGGTTACCTTCTTACTGTTTTGTTCCTGGTGAGTAGACACCCGATGTTGTGTCTTAGATGGCTACTTGGAAGTTTTTAAGACCCCAGAGGCTAGTCACTTCACTAGAATGCAGATAATGATTTTTGTGAACTCTGTTATGCCAGTTGACTAAGTTGTTCCATGAGACTGTGGTCCTAAACTTTCAAACCCAGAAAAATAATCTTGGAAGGTTTTGGTTATGTCTACAGTGTATCCATATTTGTATCTTCAATGAATATATGTGCTTGTACCCACGTATTTGTATTTACACATACCTATAGATACCCTCTCGGAAACGACTCAAAGGCAATGGGTTTGAGTTTTTGTGTATAGATACCCTGAGGCCCTGGTGGTGCAGTGGTTAGGAGCTACAGCTGCTAACTAAAAGGTTGGCAGTTCGAATCCACCAGCCACTCCTTGGAAACCCTATGGGGCAGTTCTGCTCTGTCCTATAGGGTCGCTATGAGACAGAATCAACTAGACAGCAAAGGGTATAGATAATTCTGTCTGTTCTCACCTATGTACACACCCATACTGACTTGTATACCAATATGTCTATATCCATCCATGTGTGCTCAGACACTCATTTTTACTTTGGTTGTGCTGTGCTCACTATATCCACATTCAGTGCCACTTTTCCCATCACCAAAAAGAAAAATAAGTCTCTAAGATCTAAAGCTTCCTTTCCCCTCCTCTCCCTGATAACCACCAATGAACATTGGTCTCTCTAGATACAGGCGGTACCTGGATTATGAACAAGTTCCATTCCTAAATCTGTCTTTAAGTCTAATTTGTATGTAAGACAGAACAGTTAAGTATGGTCTGTATCTAATGTCAGTTAATCAAACGTTAGTATACAGTATATAGTGTACCTTTCTATGCATAAAAATACATTAAAGAAACACTTTCAGATGCACTAAAATATCTTTAACATACTAATACAGAAATAATAATAATAGTGTTTTGATGGGTGTCACAAAGTAGTGTCCGTTTGTTCTTACCAATGATTGTATGTACCTCAAATTTTTAATATATAGGCTTTACGTGGGTTGGTTTGTAACTATGGGTTGTACATAAGTCCAATGTTCATAACTCAGGGACTACCTGTATATCTATTCTTGTTGGAGACAAGTATTCTGATTAGATGTCAATGGTCACAGGTAAAGATCTCTTTTAAAATGGGTATTTCAATACATTAGAGAAAAAATTACCAAACAAATTTTTGTTGTGTGTGACATTAATGAATCTACAGTCAATAATTTCCCAATAGATAATTATTTTTAAAATTTGGAAATACTGTTTGAAAAAATGTACCACGGTACTAATTTAAAATTTAATATATGAATAGATGTCTATAGTCAAAAAGTTTTCAAATTAGTACAGTTCAGTGCAGATGTATCAGGAACTTACTAGATGTCTAGAACTATGCTGGACAAGCTTATAAACATTAATAAACTGGGTCTCTTTACAGACTATTTTTAGTAACACAAATGATTTCAAGTACTGTAAAATAACTTTGAGACAATTACAAATATTTACAAATATTTGATTCATAAAGAGAAAATGAACACAAATAGTGATGGAAAATATTTTTATCTAATTCTACTAGTTTATACTTTTTAAAATATTGAAAAGCAAGGATGTCACTTTGAGGATTAAGGTGCACCTGATCCCAGGCATGATATTTTCAATCTCCTCATATACATGCAAAATCTGGATAATGAATAAGGAAGATTGAAAAAGAATTGATGCTTTTGAATTATGGTGTTGGTGAAGAATACTGAATATACCATGGACTGCCAGAAGAACAAACAAATCTGTCTTGGAAGAAGGACAGCCAGAATGTTCCTTAGAAGGAAGGATGGTGAGACTTCATCTCACATATTTTGGACGTGTTATCAGGAGGGACCAGCCCCTGGAGAAGAACATCATGCTTGGTAAAGTAGAGGGCCAGTAAAAAAGAGGAAGACCCTCAACAAGATTGACTGACACAGTGACTGCAACATTGGGCTCAAGCATAGCAAGGATTGTGAGGATGGCACAAGAACGGGCAGTGTTTTATTCTCTTCTACCTAGGGTCCCTATGAGTCAATCCCTAAGAACAACAACTAGTTTTTAACTTATGCATTTTTTTCTATACTAGATGAAATAGAAAATATAAATTTATCATAAAACTAGAGTGTTGTGTTTTGAAATTCACAAAAGATAATTTTTTGAGTCATGTTTTGGATTTAATGTAGATTTTATGACTCCTTAAGTTTTGTTTTCTCTATGGTTTAAAAAAATACATTATATTTCAATTCATTCAAACAGCACAAAGTATAAAATGGACTGTCTGTAGTTTTTAAAGCCAATAATGTGCTCTTTTTTTCTTTGAGGACTTTCTTCCGTACAGCCCAATCTTATTTCAACTTTCTTGAGCAGCCAAAAAAAGCAATATGCTAGTGAGAACACTGCTGGGAACAGTAATTGAATGAATCAGGTATGAATCCTTTTCCAGTTCAGGTCCAGCAAATAGATGACATTTAAGAATAACTGTGTTTCCTTTGTAGCTATATTAGCTGCAGTACTTTCTTTTAGCAACGTATAAAAGTATTCTGATGACAGTCTCTTGTATTTTCAAGCAGCACCTCACTGAAAAAAAAAGTTGTTAAGGGTGTCTTTTTTTTTCCTCTGTTCTTTTCCCCCCTCTTTCAATTACGAACTTTAATTTTTTTTCTTTTACTTAGGAATTTGACTATTTCAGTCAAGCCTGTCTAAAATATGGCAAGCCAAATAAGATTTCAAATGCATGTATGTATTGTTGTTTTTGTTAAAAATAAGAATGGAATTGGTTCTAGTTTAGGAAATACAAAATGAAGTTAAACCCAGAAACTATGACCAAACCTGTATCCAGAGATCTTTCAGTTTACAAACACAATCTATACTCTCTAATAAGATCTGGAAACTCAATCTCCTTTTGAAAACAGGAAGATATTCAAAATTTACATAATATGTGCAACAGGAAAGAGTTTTGTTTCCTTTTTATAACTCTTTCAATTTATCTCCTTTATGAAAATGTATCTAAAAGCATACAGAAGGAAAAAAAGTAAATTTATGTAAATAAAATCCAGTCAAATTTTACCTTTGCTATGAAAATCCAGTATACTATGTTGTCTATGGAACTGCCTCTTCTGTGGAAGAACAAATTAATCTCAGGATTTAGAGAACCAGAAAGAAAGAGGGAGTTGAGTGTTCCTTCTAGGAGAAAGGAATCTTAGTGGCACAGTGATTAAGCCCTTGGCTGCTAACCAAAAGTTTGATGGTTCAAACCCATCAGTAGCTCCAAGTGAGAAAGATGTGGCAGTCTGCTTCCACAAAGATTTCATCCTTGGAAACCCTATGAGGCAGTTCTGCTCTGTCCTATAGGGTCCCTATGAGTTGGAATCAGCTCAACGGGAATGGGTTTTCTAGAGGAGAAATGGGTCATCAGAGTCATGCATGAGGTTTAAGGACAGGATCCAGATTTCATTCCCTTCTGGGTTATTCATATGAATGGGTCAACTTGCCTAGAAATCAGATGAGATAAAGTAAGAAAGCTTCTGCAATTCCTAAACTAAAATTGTATTTTGGAAATTTTGAATATTAGTTGATATCAGTTCATAAAATTGTGCCTGTAAAGGATGTTGCCCTCTGTTTTAATATAGATATATTTACTAAAGCAAAAATATCTGATCCTAAGGAAGAAATGTTATAGTCCTTGTATAGGGGGTCTTTCTAGATTATAATTATAGTTAATTGTTCCTATTATGATTAAGTATATGATTACAATCTTCATTACCCTATATGTATTTCTTAGCTAATACTTCCTATAAACCCATTACCAATTGCCGTCAAGTCTCTTCCAACTCATAGCAACCCTATAGCCCAGAACAGAACTGCGCCATAGGATTTCCAAGGCTGCAAACCTTTATGAGAGCAGATTGCTTATCTTTCTCCTTCAGAGCAGCTGGGTTCGAACCACCAACCTTTCCTTTAGCAGCCAAGTGCTTAGCCAGTGCCCCACCAGAGCTCCTTATTGCTTCCTATAGTTGATATTATTTAAATATATAGTCTCTCTATACATAATTCAGGAATCTAGGAAAATTGGAAGTTGTCAAAAATGAAATGGAATGCTTGGAAATAGATATCCTAGGAATTAACGAGCTGAAACGGGCTGGTATTTGCCATTTTGAATTGCACAATCATATGGTCTACTTTGCTGAGAATAATGAGTTGAAGAAGAATGGCAACACATTCATCATCAAAAAGAACATGTCAAGAACTATCCTGAAGTACAGTGCTGTCAGTGATAGGATAACATCAATATGCCTACAAGAAAGACCGGTTAATACAACTGTCATTCAAATTTACAAACCAACCACTAATGCCAAAGATAAGGAAACTGAAGATTTTTACCAACTTTTGCTGTCTGAAATTGATCAAACATGGAATCAAGATGCATTAATAATTACTGGTGATTGGAAGACAAATGTTGAAAGCAAAGAAAAAGGAATAATAGTTCAAATATACGGCCTTGGTGATAGAAACAATGCTGGAGAGCTCATGATTAGAATTTTGCAAGACCAACAACCTATTCATTGGAAATACCTTTTCTCAACAACACAAATAGCAACTAAATGAACATCAAAAGATGGAGTACGCAGGAATCAAATTGCCTATATCTGTGGAAAAAGACAATGGAGAAGCTCAATGTCATCAGTGAGAACAAAGCCAGGGGCTGACTGCGGAACAGACCACCAATTGCTCATATGCAAGTTCCAGCCGAAGCTGAAGCAAATTAAAACAAGTCCACAAGAGCCAAAGTCCAACCTTGAATATATCCCACCTACATCAAGAGACCATCTCAAGAATAGATTTGGTGCACTGAACACTAATGATGGAAGACCAGATAAGTTGTGGAATGTCATCAAGGACATCATACGTGAAGAAAGCAAGAGGTCATTAAAAAGACAGGAAAGAAGGAAATGACCAAAATGGATATCAAAAGAGACTCTGAAACTTGCTCTTGAAGGTAGAGTAGCTAAAGGGAACAGAGGAAATCATGAAGTAAAAGATCTGAACAGAAGATTTCAAAGAGTGGCTCCAGAAGACAAACTGAAGTATTATAATGAAATGTGCAAAGACCTAGAGTTAGAAAACCAAAAGGGAAGAAAACAGTTGGCATTTCACAAGTTGAAAGAACTGAAGAAAAAATATAGAAGGATTCTATGGACAAAATATTCACTGAAGCAGGAAGCATCAAAAGAAGATGGAAGGAATACACAGAGTCACTACACCAAAAAGAACTGGTCACCATTCAACCATTTCAGTAGGTAGCATATGATCAAAAGCCAAAGGTACTGAAGGAAGGAGTCGAAGCTTCACTGAAGCACTGGTAAAAAGCAAGGCTCTAGGAACTGACGAAATATCAGTTGAAATGTTTCAACAAACAGATGCGAAACTGGAAGCCCTCACTTGTCTATGCCAAGAAATTTGGAAGACATCTATCTGGCCAACCGACAGGAAGAGATCCATATTTATGCCCATTCCAAAGGAACGTGATCTAACAGAATGCAGAAATTATCAAATAATATCATTAATATCACACACAAGTAAAATATTGCTGAAGATAATTCAAAAACAGTTACAACAGTACATTGACAGGGAACTGCCAGAAATTCAAGCCAGATTCAGAAGAGGATGTGGATCGAGGGATATCATTGCTGATGTCAGATGGATCTTGGCTGAAAACACAGAATACCAGAAAGATGTTTACTTGTGTTTTATTGACTATGCAAAGGCAGTAGACTGTGTGGATCATAACAAATCATGAATAACGTTGCGAAGGATGAGAATTCCAGAACGCTTAATTGTGCTCATATGGAACCTGTACACAGACCAAGAAGTAGTCATTTGAACAGAACAAGGAGACACTCCGTGGTTGAAAATCAGGAAAGGTGTGTGTCGGGTTGTATCCTTTCACCATACTTACTCAGTGTGTATGATGAGCAAATAATACCACAGGATGGGCTGTGTGAAGAAGAATGTGGCATCAGGATTGGAGGAAGACTTATTAACAACCTGCAATATGCAGATGCCACAACCTTACTTGCTGAAAGTGAAGAGGACTTGAAGCACTCACTGATGAAGATCAAAGACTGCTGCCTTTGGTATAGGTTACACCTCAACATAAAGAAAACAAAAATCCTCACAACTGGACCAATAAGCAACATCATGAGAAATGTAGAAAACATTGACGTTGTCAAGGATTTCATTTTACTTGGATCCACAATCAATGCCCATGGAAATAGAAGTTGATAAATCAAACGAAATATTGCATTGTGCAAGCCTGCTGCAAAAGAACTCTTTAAAGTGTTAAAAAGCAAAGATGGCACCTTGAGGACTAAGGTGCGTCTGACTCAAGCCATGGTATTTCCAATCACCTCATATGCATGCAAAAGCTAGACAATGAATAAGGAAGACCAAAGAAAAATTGATGCTTTGAATTATGGTGTTGATGAAGAATATTGAATATACCATGGACTGCCAGCAGAACAAACAAATCTGTCTTGGAAGAAGGACAGCCAGAATGATCCTTGGAAGCAAGGATGGCGAGATTTCGTCTCACATACTTTGGAAATGTTATCAGGAGGGACCAGTCTCTAGAGAAGAACATCATGCTTGCTAAAATAGAGGGTCAGCTAAAAAGAGGAAGACCCTCAATGAGCTGAATTAACACAGTGGCTACAGCAAGAGGCTGAAACATTTTAAAGATGGCACAGAACCAGATAGTATTTCCCTCTCTTATACATAGTGTTGCTATGAGTCAGAACTGACTTAGTAGCACCTAACAACAATAACAAAACATACATCACTCTACACATACACTCACTTAGATAAGAGGACAAGGTAAATTAAGTGGTCAGTAGTCTCCCATTATTTCTCTGCTGTCTTATATTATGGGCTTGGGAGCTCATTATGAAAGTTATGATCTTAACCAGCTGGCAAAGAGTAGCTACTTGCAGGTAAGAGAGAATGAATCCAGCCCAAGCAGGGAAACCTACAGAGTCTGAGTCTTCAGAAGAACAAAACCCTTTCTTTCAGCTGCAGAAAGAACATGCTCTTTTGCAAGGATTTTTCTTATTGATTTATAACAGCATTAAATATACCAAAAAATATATATACCAAAAAAGTGAAAAAGAGGAAGACCCTCAATGAGATGTATTGACACAGTGACTGCAACAATGGGCTTAAACATAACAATTGTGAGGATGGCACAGGACCAGACAGTGTTTCATTCTGTTGTACATAAGGTCGCTATGAGTTGGAACAGACTCAATGGCAGCTAACAACAATGGCACTATAGACAGAGGCACCATGCCATCCCTCTGCAGCAAAGACCCAAGAAACTAAGTAAAACAGATACAGATGCCAGTCTTGGGACCCTAAGCATCAAATGAATGGATAAAGAACTCGATCAAGCACCAAATGGAATAAGAAACTAACAGGAAGCAGAGAATGAGGAGAACTACTGAGCGGAGGTTCCCTACTAGCTAACACAGCATGGATTCATCATCTTGGACCTCAGCCACCAAGAATGGCAGACAGGGAGTATGAGAAGGCAACATCATGGAGCTCCCAAAAGGAGACACAGTACATAGTAACCAAGGATATACGCTTTCCCACTCCACACCCTTCTTCTCCCTACATGGCCTCCACCACTTTCCAATGGGCCATGGTCACTTAACCAGAGAGAAGCCAGCTCACTGCTGCCCGAGTCCTCCTTGCCCCACTGGCTGGCTCCTTCAGTGCCATTTTTTTTTAAATTTTCTTTTGGAATTTTTTTGGTTCTTTTCTCTCTCTCCCTTCCTTCCTTTCCTTTCTCCTGCCCAACTAGCCCCATGTGCCACCTCTACCCCTTCTTGATGGGCTGTACCACACCACTTGGTTAGAGACCAAGTAGTACATGGCCTCCCCAGGTCTGTGTCACCCTACTGGTGGGCTTCAACAGGTCATTTTTTTTCTTTTCCTGTTTTCTTTCTTTTTTTGGTTTCTTCTCTCTCCCTCCCTTCCTTCCCTTCCTTTCTCCTGCCCACCTAGCCCCGTATGCCATGCCTGCTTCTTCTTGATCAGTTGTGCCAAACCACTTGACTAGACAGCCACCAGCACATGGCCTCCCCAGGTCCACATCTCCCCCACTGGCAGTGTCCTTCAGCACATTTTTTGTTTGGGTTTTTTTTTTTTTTTTTTTTTTTTGTTGTTGTTTCTTCTCTCTCTCTCTCCCTTTCTGTTCTCCCACCCACCTAGCCCAGTGCACTGCCCCCCTCCCTTCTCAACATTCTGTGCAGTAAGGCTTGGCTAGAGAGCCTCTGGCACATGGCCTCCCTGCATCTGCACCACTCCCAAAGGCTGGCTCCTTCAGCACCATATTTTAAATTTTTTAAAATATTTTCCCTTTCTTTATCTTTCTTCCTCCATTTAAGCCTTGTGCTGACTCCACTCCTTCCTTACTGGCCTTGCCATGCTACCTGGTAAGAGAGACCTCAGCTCCCTGATGCCCCAGTTCCACCCTGCCCCCAAAGGCTGGCTCCCCCAGCACCATATTTATTTTTGTTGTTTTTGTTTCTTAGTTGTGTTGTTGTTTCTTCTCTCTCTTTCCCTTCTTTCCTTTCCATCTCCCACCCACCTAGCCCCATGTGCCACCCATGCCCCTTGTCAGCAGGCCGAGCCACACAGCTTGGCTAAAGAGCAACCAGCACACTGCCTCAGCAGCTGTGCCCCTCCCCACCCACCAAATCCTACAACCCAGCCATTTTATTAACATTTTATTTTAATTTTTTGTTTTTCCTTCATTTTTTTTGCTTCTGATTCTCTCCTTTTTCTCATTCACATCACATCCTCTCTTTTCTCTCCTGCCTATCTGCACCATATACTGAGCACTGCACCCCTGAGTGGCACAAGTAAAGACTACCAGACCCTGCCCTGCACTTCCTCTCTGTCCCACCCTATTGGCCCCAGTGCATTCTGCAAATGATCCATCCCTGCCCCACTGAACCATAGCTGAGCCACTGGCCCTGCCTACCTGGATGAGGTAGTGAGAAGGATCGTGCCCACAGAGAAGCAAGCAAAAAAGCACACCCAGCTTGCCTTTCCAGACATACACAAATAAAATAAAAAGGCAGGCTGAAACAAACAAATGTACAATGAATAAACGAAAAAAGTAATTCCTGACTGTTCCAAAGACAGCAGACAATATCAAAGTATACTGAAAAAAAGGACAAGATGGCTCCAGAAAGCTACCAAAATAAAATATCAGATGCTCTTCTGGTAGAAGAAAAGGCAACGGAACCACCTGATAGGGAATTCAAAACTCTAATATTCAAGGCTCTCCAAGAGATAAAGGAAAACACAGACAAAAATAAGGCAAAAATCATGGAAAATACAGACAAAAATCAGAGAAAACACAGACAAGAAAATGGAAGAATTCAGGAAAATAATACAGGAACAAAATGTCAAAATAAACAAACAACTAGAAATCATACAAAAACAGTACTTAGAAATCCAAAAGACAAACATCAAGATTTCAGAAATGGATAGTACAATAGACAGTTTTAGGAGCGAATTTGAAACAATGGAAGAGAGGATCATCGAAATTGAAGACAAATACATGGATACCAGTTTGTTTGAGTTAAAATAAGAGAAGAAAAATGAAGAAACCCTGAGAACAATGTGGGATACAATCAAAAGCAAAATATTTTGTGTAATCAGAGGGGGGAGAAAACAGAAAACACAGAGAAGATCATTGAAGATTTGCTGACAGAAAACTTCCCTAATATCATGAAAGATGAAAAACTGACCATCCGAGAAGCTCAACGAACCCCATATAGGATGGACCTCAAGAGTAAATCACCAAGCCATATCATATTACTCGAAAGACAAAGAAAGAATCCCGAGAGAAACTCAAGAAAAACGAAAAGTCGCATACAAAGGGGAAATGGTAAGACTCAGCTCTGATTGCTCGGCAGAAAACATGCAGGCAAGAAGGCAATGAAATGACAAATATAAAACTTTGAAAGAAAAAAAATTGCCAACCAAGAATAATATATCCTCCAAAACCCTCACTCAAATATGACAGCAAAATTAGGACATTTGCAGACAAACAGAAATTAAAAGACTATGTAAAAACAAAACCAAACTTACAAGAATTATTAAAGGGAGTCCTTCGGTTGGAGAACCAACAACATCACACAGCAACCTGAATCTAAGACATAGGACAGCATAAGCCAGATACTAACTTAGATAATGAACTCTCAATGATAAAACAAAACTAAAAGATTTATAACAAGGATCCAGAGAAGTCAATCTGTAAATGACAACAATGTCAGAACAATAAAAGAGGGAATAAATGGTATAGGTATAGAACTTTCAAATGGAGAGGAAATCAAGGCATTATCAAGTAATAAAAGACTAGTTTAAACTTAGGAAGATAGGGGTAAATTTCAAGATAACCACAAAGAAAGTTAACAAACCTACTCATCATAATAAAGAAGAAAAACATAAGGTCTCAGTAAACACAAAATCTACAAAAATGAAAGAAATGAAAAAAAAATCCACAAACAAAAGCAGTTAGCACAGGAGAGTCAGAGAAACAAAGAAAACAACAGCACCACAAAAAAAAAAATTACAAAATGAAAGCAGTAAACTCACACCTATCAACAATCACACTGAACATAAATGGCTTAAATGTACCTATAAAGAGAGAGTGACAGAATGGATAAAAAAACAGGACCCATCAATATGCTATCTACAAGAGACACACTTTAGAAACAAAGACATAGCTATATTAAAAATCAAAGGATGTAAAACAATATGTCAAGCAAGCAGCAACCAAAAAAAGAACAAGAGTGACAATGTAATCTTAGATAAAATAGACTTTAAAACAAAATCCACCATAAAAACAAGGAATGGCATTACATAATGATTAAAGGGACAATCCACCATGAGAACATAACCATAATAAATATCTACACACTCAGTGACAGGGCTCCAAAATACTAAAACAAACTCTAACAGCACTGAAAAGAGAAATTGAAAGTTCCAAGATAATAGTAGGAGATTTCAACACACCACTCGTGGTAAAGGACAGAACATCTAGAAAGAAACTCAACAAAGATACAGAAGATCTAAAGGCCACTATCAACCAACTTGACCTCATAGACTTATATATAGAACACTCCACGAAACAGCTAGAAAGTACACATTCTTTTCCAAAGCACATGGAACTTTCTCCAGAATAACCTACATCTTAGGCCACAAAGCAACCCTCAACAAAATCCAAAACACTGAGATATTATAAAGCATCTTCTCTGATCATAATGCCTTCAAAGTAGAAATTAACAACAGGAAGAGTAAGGAAAAAAAATAAAATGCGTGGTAATTGAATAACACCCTGCTTAAAAACCACAAGGTAACAGAAGAAACCAAAGATGGAATCAAAAAATTCCTAGGATCAAAACAGAATGAAAACACATCATACAAAAACCTTTGGGACACAGCAAAAGCAGTGCTCAGAGATCAATTTATACCAGTAGATGCACACATCAAAAAAGAAGAATGAGAATACCCAACAGAATCCAGCACCATATCAAAACAATAATATACCATGATCAAGTGGGATTCATACCAGGTATGCAAGGGTGGTCCAACATTATAAAATCAATCAAAATATTCCACCACATAAATAAAAGAATCACATGAACATCTCAATTGACACAGAAAAGGCATTTGATAAAGTCCAACACATTTCTGATAAAAACTTTTAATAAAATAGGTATAAAAGGGAAATTATTCGCCATAATAAACGATATGTATACAAAAACAATGGCCAACATAATTCTTAATAGAGAGAGGCTGAAAACACTCCCTCCTGAGAACAGAAACAAGACAAGGATGCCCTTTATCACCACTCCTATTTAACATTGTGCTGGAAGTCCTAGCTAGAGCAATAAGGCAAGAAAAAAATAAATAAAGGGCATCCAAATTGGTAAGGAAGAAGTAAAACTGACCCTACTGGCAGATAATAGGATACTATACATTGTTAGTTGTTATTGTTAGGTGCTATTGAGTCGATTCTGACTCACAGTGACCCTATGCACAACATGCTACCCAGTCTTGCAACATCTTCACAATCGTTATGCTTGAGACCACTGTTGTGACCACTATGTCAGTCCATATCATTGAACGTCCTCCTCTTTTTCAATGACCCTCTATTTTACCAAGCATGATGTCCTTGTCCAGGGACTGATCCCTCCTGATAACATGTCCAAAGTACGTAAGACGAAGTATCCTATACTTGCTTCTAAGGAGGATTCTGGCTACAATTCTTCCAAGACAGATTTTTTCGCTCTTTTGACAGTCCATAGTATATTCAATATTCTTTGCCATCACCATAATTCAAAGGCATCAAATCTTCTTTGGTCTTCCTTATTCATTGTCCAGCTTTTGCATGCATATGAGGTGATAGAAAACACCATGGCTTGGGTCAAGCACACCTTAGTCTTCAAGGTGACATCTTTGCTTTTTAACACTCTAAAGAGGTCTCCTGCAGCAGATTTTCCCAATGCAATGCGTCATTTGATTTCTTGACTGCTACTTCCATGAGTGTTGATTGTAGATTCAAGTAGAATGAAGTCCTTGACAACTTCAGTATTTTCTCCATTTATAGTGATGTTGCTTGTACATGTTCCTACACATGAAGAACCCAAAAGACTCGACAAGAAAACTACTGGAACTAATAGAAAGATTCACCAGAGTAACAGGATACAAGAAAACCATACAAAAATCAGTTGGATTCCTGTATACCAATAAAGAGAACTATGAAAAGGAAATCAAGAAATCAATACCATTCATAATAGCCCCTAAAAAAAAAAATACTTGGGAATAACTCTAACAAGGGATGTAAAAGACCTATACAAAGACAACTACAAAACACTACTGCAAGAAACCAAAAGAGATCTATATAAATGGAAAAACATATCATGCTCATAGATAGGTAGACTCAACATTGTGAAAATATCAGTTTTACCCAAAGCAATCTACAAATGCAATGCAATCTCGGTCCAAAATGCCAACAGCGTTCTTTAACGAGATGGAAAAGCTAATCATTAACTGTACATAGAAAGGGAAGGGGTCCCCGATAAGTAAAACACTATTGACGAAAAAGAATAAAGTAGGAGGACTCGCACTACTGGACCTCAGAACCTCCTATACAGCTACTGTAGTCAAAACAGCCTGGTACTGGTACAATGACAGACACATTGACCAATGGAACAGAATCAAGAACCCAGATGCAAATCCATCCACCTAAGGTCACCTGATCTTTGACAAAGTCCCAAAGTCCATTAAATGGGGAAAAGACAGTCTTTTTAACAAATGGTGGTGGCCAAACTGGATGTCCATCTGTAAAAAAATGAAACAGGACACATACCTCACACCGTACACAAAAACTAATTCAAAATGAATCAAAGATGTAAATATAAAACCAAAGACTATAAAGCTCATAGAAGAAAAACTGGGTCAACGCTAGAGGCCCTAATACAAGGCATAAACAGGATACAAACCATGACTAACAATACATAAACATCAGAAGACAAGTTAGATAACTGGGATCTTCTAAGAATTAAACATGCTCATTAAAAGACTTCATCAAAAGAGTAAAAAGAGAACTACAGACTAGGAAAAAAAATTTGGTTATGACAAAACTGACAAAGGTCTAATTTCTAAACTCTATAGGAAAATCTCACATCTCTACAACAAAAAGACAAATAATCCAATTAAAAATTGGGCAAATGATATGAACAGACAGTTCACCAAAGAAGACATTCAGGTGGCTAACAGACACAGCCATTAGAGAAATACAAATCAAAACTACAATGAGATATCATTTCACCATCAAAAAAACCAAAAAATGACAAATATTGGAGAGGTTGTGAGGGGATTGGAACTCTTATGCACTGCTGGTGGAAACGCAAAATGTTACAATCATTTTGGAAAACAACACTGCCCTTCCTTAAAAAGCCAGAAATAAAATACCATAGGACTCAGCTATCCCACTTCTAGGAATATATCCTAGAGAAATAAGAGCTGTCACACATGAATAGAAATATGCACAACCAGGTTCACTGCAGCATTATTCACAATAGCAAAAAGATGGAAACAACCTAAGTGCCCATCAATAGTTGAATAGATAAACGAACTATGGTACGAACGCACAATGGACTACTAGCAGCAATGATAAAGAACAATGATGAGTCTGTGAAGCATCTCACAACATGGATGAATCTGGAGGGCATTATGCTGAGTGAAATAAGTCAGTCATAAAAGGACAAATCTGTATGAGACCACTATTGTAAAAACTCATGAAAAGATTTACACCACAGAAAGAAACAATCTTTGATGATTATGAGGGAGGGGAGGGGTGGGAATGGAAAAACACAGAATAGATAAGTAGTAACATTGGTGAAGGGTAAGACAGTACACAATACTGGGGAAGCAGCACAGCTTGATCAAGGCAAGGTCATGGAAGCTTCACAGACACATTCAAACTCCCTGAGGGTCCAAATTACTGGGCTGAGGCCTGAGGACCATGGTCTTGGGGGACATCTAGCTCAATTGGCATAATATAGTTTATAAAGAAAATGTTCCACATCCTACTTTGGTGAGTAGTGTCTAGGGTCTTAAAAGCTTGTGAGCGGCCATCTAAGATACGCCACTGGTCTCACCTTGTCTGGAGCAAGGGAGAATGAAGAAAACCAAAGACACAAGGGAAAGATTAGTCCAAAGGACTATTGGACCATAACTACCACAGCCTCCACCAGACTGAGTGCAGCACAACTAGATGGTGTCCAGCTACCACCACCAACTGCTCTGACAGGGATCACAATACAGGGTTCCGGACAGAGCTGGAGATAAACGTAGAACAAAATTCTAACTCATGAAAAAAGACCAGGCTTACTCGTCTGACAGAGACTGGAGAAACTCCAAGAGTATGGCCTCTGGACACCCTTTTAACTCAGTACTGAAGTCACTCCTGAGGTTCACCCTTCAGTCAAAGATTAGACAGGCCCATAAAACAAAACGAGACTAAATGAGCATACCAGCCCAGGGGCAAGGACGAGAAGGTAGAAGGGAACATGAAAGCTGGTAATGGGGAACCCAAGGTTGAGAAGAGGGGAGTGTTGACAAATAGTGGGGTTGATAATCAACGTCACAAAACAATATGTGTAGTAATTTTTTAATGAGAAACTAATTTGCTCCATATACCTTCATCTCAAGCACAATGTAAAAAAAAAAAAAAATAGTACTCCTGTCTGTTGCCTCCAACTTCTCCATCAGTGATCTCATTGAGACCCTTGCTCTCTCACCAGGAATGCTGCCAGGTCTTGTCCTTCATGTTCCAGCAACACTCAAACAGTAAGTGGTCCCTATTTTTGCCAAGCCATAGCTCATCTGCATGGCTTTATTTATGCTGCTTCCCCACTGGGAAACTAGAACATCTAGAAAGACTAGAACATCTTTCCTTCTTCTCCTCCATTCTACCTGGTTAACCCATTATATCCTTAAAGATTCCACTGAAGTTTTGCTTCCTCCAGGAAGACTTTCTTCTGTTCAACAATGTTAGATCTCTACTTTGTGTTCCATAATATCAATACCTTGTACTTCATAATCCATTTCACATCTATCTCTCTCATGTGACTGTGAACTGTTTGTCATAGGAAACTGTCCCTTAGTCAGCTTTGTCTCTGAGCCTTTAACATAGTACTTGGAACCTAAAAGGACATCAAGAGATATTTGAAAAATCAATGAGTAAATTAACAAAATGAAAAGTTTATAAGATTGTCCCAAAAACAGATTGGACAGAGGTTTAGAATTTCTGGAGCAAAGTAAAAAGTTACCAGTTCAAAGCCCCATATCAGATGATTTTGAAAGCAAATCTCAGCTTTATATACCTATGGTTATCACATTTTTCCTTTATTATAATTTTCTTCTGAATTATTGTGCAAGAATTGAAGCTTGAATCCATCAGGACTTCAGTAGATCTCTTATTACATTACTCAGAAAAAGATTGCTTTGTGTTTTATGCTTAAGTATGAAAACTGCTTTTATTCCTCCTCACAAAGTCCCAAAAGTGTTTCTAGAAAAACCTAGATAAACTTAATTTACCAAAGACACCAAAGGGAGTTTTAACATACTAAAAGAAAAGCGCAGGTGAAGATTTTTGAAGCGTATACTTCAGAGAAATTATTATTATAAATGTAAACCTCATTTAAAAAAAAAAAGGTTCTCTTCCAGAAACTCAGATTTTTACATAATCAAAATAATTTTTAAAATCAAAAGTATATGTTATCCTTCCAGTTCAGTGACTCTAAATATGAACTACTTAATAATGTTTAATCTCTAGTCTTTCTTCCTGGACTCTGTATCTGTATCTCCAGCTGTCTCCAAGACAGTTTCACCTGAAATGCATATGTCAATATGTCAGAGCACTAATAACACAATAATAATAATAAAATAATGTAATAATAATAATAACAACAACAACTGACACTTATTTAGGGATTAACATATACCAGAAATTGTTTTGAGTAATATATATAGGAAGCTAGAGATATATAGATGTACCTATCATACATATGCACATGATAGCCACTCAAACACACAGACACATATTCATTTCAACTCCAAAAAGCCTTAGGAGGTAGGTACCATTGTATTCTCCTTTTCTATCAAAGGGAAAAATCAGGTCCAGAGTGTTTAAGGATGTTGCTTCAGGTTCCACAGCTGAGAACCAGTGGAAGAGGAATATGAACCTAGGCACTCTGGCTCCCGAGTCTTTCCACTGACCCACCATGTTCTGTAGCCTCTCTTTTTTGGAAGCATGTGAATTATAGATATAGACAGAGCTGAGTTCAAATCTAGGCCATGCTACATTAACCATAGGAATTTACTATTATCTATGGAAACTATATGATTGTGTACACTGCACAAGGAACTATTGAGTAATGTAAGGAAAAGTATTGTAAGCAAGGATGGAATCACTGGTAACCTTACTGTGAGGTATATAGTCTTTCACAACCCTCACTTATGAGGAAGAACTACAATGGAATATGACTCATCAAGGCATAGATACTAAAAACTGAAGCCAAGGTGAGATCTCCAGCCGAGCCCCTGTGGATGAGTGTCCACAGTGCTCAACAAATACAGCCGAGGGCTATGGATACAAACGTGCCCATCAGAGCTAGATGCCAACACATGAGTGGACACTGAAAAAGGCTGAAGACACTACATCCTTCACCCATCCACCTGCTGGAAAGTGAAAGACTTCTATTCAAGAGTGAGTGGATGACAAAGGTCATGAGGTTTCTGAAAAGACATTCCAATTAAGGGAAAGGGGCCGTTGCTTTGAAGACGTAGAGGAAAACAAAATTCTTGCTGAAAACCATTTTCTCCAAGAGACAGGAGAAAATTTTGGAACATGCTGAAGAGAGCGTGGTCTGTATATAACAAGAAGGAATGGACTGATGTTACAGTGGAGATACAAAAGGATCTGGCTGCACACAGAAAAAAAAAGGCTCAAAAGATCTAAGCCACAGTGACAGAATTAAAACCCACTGAGATGACTAAGTAAAGCGGAATAGTCACAACAGATCATCAAATGAGTCTTGTGGAGAAAAATTTGGAGGAATCCTCCCAGAAAGCAGAGGAAAAGAACAAAGATGATTAAATGAATAAAACCAAGGTACACATATGAACTAAGAATAGAGAGTGTCATGGTTTGAATGATGTCCCCCAAAAAATGTGTGTATCAATTTGGCTAGGCCATGATTCCTGGTACTGTGTGATTTTCCTGTATGTTGTAAACCTACCTCTATGATGTTAATGAGGGAGGATGGGTGGCAGTTGTGTTAGTAAGTCAGGACCTGATCTACAAGACTGGATTTTGTCCTGAGGCAATCTCTTGAGATATAAAAGACAGAAGTGAGCAGTGGGACAGGGGACCTCATACTATCAGGAAAGCAGTGCTGGGAGCAGAGCACGTCCTTTGGACCAGGGTCCCTATGCAGAGAAGCTCCTAGTCCGGGGGAACACTGAAGAGAAGAAGGCTGATAGAGAGAAAAAACCTTCCCTTGGAGCTGATGCCATGAATTTGTACTTTTAGCCCACTTTAACTGTGAGGAAATCAACTTCTCTTCTTTAAAATCATCCACTTGTGGTGTTTCTGTTATAGCAGCACTAGATGACTAAGACAGAAGGCTAGTCTAACAAATACAGAGGTTTCAAAGGAAAAAAATAGAGACAGAATGAATAATCAGAGATAGCAAAATAACTTTTCTGAGCTTAAAAATATCCAAGGCTAAAAATCAAAATATCTCGCTAAATCATAGTCAAAACTAATGGAGAACACATGCATACAAACAACACTGGTAATTAAAAATATCTTTATAAAAGCAAAACCATAACCTTGGAATTTATGTAAAATAAAAACATGTTCCCTACAAGAAAATTACTAGGTTCATAACCCACCTCTGACAGAAAAAATTGGAAAAACAGAAGGATGAATAGAACACTTCAGACAAAAGCATACTCAGAGAAAAGTAGAATGGCTATATTAAAGTAAGGGCAATAATATTTTACAAAATATTATCTTTCCTTCATAAATCATGTCCCCTAGCATATGAACCTTATTTCCTCCATGGAAGTAGAGGAAAGGTAAAATCTAGGTCAGAGGAGTCACTGGTTAGCTTTGAGACCACAACACATAACAGGTCTGAGGGGGAGTTACTGCTTTTTCCTGCCCCTGCCATTATTCACAAAAGGCAGAAAACGAAGCCCCACAAAGAGCTCTTTCTTTTCGGACTCACTGCCGAGTCAAAGACCCACATAAGGAAAACCTCATTATAGAATCAGATGTCACCTCCAGGAGGAGTTGGGCAAGAGGAGAAAATCCAAAAAATCTAAGCATTTAAGACAAAAGACAGTGAGAGCTTAAAGAGACTAATTAAGATATTAAACCAAAACCAAACTCATAGCCATCAAGTCAATTCCAACTCATAGCGATCCTATAGGACAGAGTAGAACTGCCCCATAGGGTTTCCAAGGAGCGGCTGGTGGATTCGAACTGCTGACCTTTTGGTTAGCAGCCAAATTTTAACCACTGTGACACCAGGGCTCCTTTTAAGATAGTAGATAAGAAATATTTTGCCTGATAAGACAACATTTAGTTATTCATCTCTACTCGGTGTGTATGTATGTATGTGTGCGTGTGTGCGTAAGAGAGAGAGATAAGTGGGGGGGTTGGTGTTGTTTGACAAGAAGATTCTATGAGTTGGTATATTTTATCAAAGAATCTACATTCTCTTTGCACACTGCAAAGCGAAGTATAGTCCAAGTGACTGGATCATGTCAGCATGACATAGCAATTAACAACATAGATTCTGGAGCCTGATTGCCTGCTTTGGAACAAAGTTCCTTAACCTATCTGGGTCTCAATACCCTCATATATTGAAAATAGATAATGATAATACCTATTGCACAGGGTTGTGGTAAAGATTAAATGGGCATATATATATGCGCAAAGTGTATAATGTGTGTATTAAAAATGTTTGTTGAATAAATAATTACATGGTCCTATTATATTAATATCCAGGAAAACAAATGCTATCCTCAAGTCTCTTTGGTTTGAAACAGAAAAAAATTCTAAATTGGGGTAGCATAGGAAAAGGGGAGAATTTAGCTAAACTAACAGAGCCACAAGAAGGGTAAGGATACAGTAAGTCTCAAGAATGATTGAAACCAGAGTTTTAATCACCACAAAGATTCTAGCTCTTTGCCTCTATAGTCAATTCATCCTTCAATGTCAGTAACCACTTGATTGGTCTCACTTAGTTCAGGTGCCCATGCCTAGACCAGTAACTATGGCCGGGAGGCAAGATCCATGTAAAGATGACAGCTTCCAATAGCAATCACATGGTTTGGAGAAATAATGATAAAAATGACTAACATTTATCCAGCGCTTTCTTTGTGCTTGACACTTTTCTAAGCATTTCACACGTGTTAATTCACTTACTGTTCACAATAATCCAATGAGGTATTATTATTTCCATTATACAAAAAAGGAAACAGTCCAGAATGACTAATAAACTTGTCCAAGGCCACACACCTAGTAAGTGGTAAAGCTCCAGTTTTAACCCAGTCAGTCCATGTGTCAACCTATTCTCAGGATCTAAGCTCTGGTTCACCTCCAGACACCTTAAAATCCATATTGTAGGGATACAAGAAAAATACACAACTATTGGCAATGGTTATCTCTAGATTACAAGATTATGGGTCAATTTTTTAATGTTTTTCTGTATTCCAAGTTTATTAATATGTACCCTATTACTTTTGCAATCAGGCAAAAACAATAAAGTTTATTTTCAATAAATGTCCAACCTTCAATTCAAGATTGAAGACTGAGGCAATGTAATTACCTTCCATAGCACTAATACAGCATAGATTTACAATAAGAAATCAATATATTAGAGTGAAGAGGACACAAGAGAAATTAGGAGATAGAAATGTGTTGATAAATGAAATAAGTTGGAAGTAGTTTTATGTCATCCAGAATGTAGTGCAAAGGATTACAGCAGAAAGTGGCATAAAGAAACTATTACGGAGGAAGGAGCCATTCTGCCCATCAAAGTTTAGATAATCCCTGAGCTCCGAGTCTTCAGGAACAATGGAAAACAGCTGAATACAGGAGATTGAAGGAATACTTCAAAGTCTGCATACAGAATAACTGCACTAGTCAACCGACTATTTCCCCTACCATAGAACGCAGAGGACATCCTGCACTTACCCTCAAAACAAAAATAATGATTAGACTCCTCTTCAAAAATAATCAAGCAAATTTTCTTGAAGTTAAGAATTCTAATATGGATAGTACTCAAATGTTAGAATTTATTCCTTTCCCAGCTTCACTAAATAAAATATTCATACTAAAATATCTAAGGCATCCACTGCAAGAACAGAAAGGACATATCCCTAAAATTGATCCAAGATGAAATATAAAATATGATCATTCTTATAAATATTAAATAAGTCAACTTGATAGCTAAAAACCTTTCCACAATTAGAAGAAGGAAAAAGAAAAATACAATGAGAAAATAACAAAGGGAAAAAAAAAGCTTCATCAATACAAATAAAAGAAGAAAAAATACAGAAAAAGTGAGACAAACAGAAAACACAAAACAAGAGGGTAGCTAGAAATGAATCCAAATATTTAATAATGACAACAACTGTAAAGGAACTAAAGTTTTTAATTAAAGATAGATTTTTGTTTTTCAAATTATAATTGAACAACAAAAAAATCAAGTCAAAGTTGTTTATAAAAGGCACACTTAAAACTTAAGAACATGTTTTTGAATGTAAAGAGACTGGCATATACCAATCAAAAGAAAGATGTAGAAGACTTAATATCAAGTACAATAAACTTTAAAATAAATAACATTACAGATAAAAAGGGTCACCTCTTATTTATAAGAGGTTAAATTAACTAGGAAGATACAACAATTCTAAATTTGTATGCACCTAATAACATCTAATAACATAGTTTTAAAGCAAATAAAGCAAAAAAGACAGAACTACAAGGAGAAACTGATAATCCACAATCAAAATGAGAGATTAAATACAACTCTGCCAGAAACTGATCAAACACACAAAGATAAATCAGGAATATTGAAAAATGAAACAACACAATTAACAAACGTGACCTACAGACAAATCAACATCGTGCCTCTTTAATAGAATGCAGTGAGAAGATTGCAGTGTCACTTCAGTGTTATTCATGAAAACATGTCTAACTTAACTCTAATTATGTAGAAACACCTAACAGCTCCAAACTGAGGTACAGTCTACAAAATAATTAGCCTGTACATTTCAAAAGTTTCAAGGTCATGAAAGACCAAGATAGATTGAGGAACTATTTTAGATAAAGGGCACTAAATAGAAATGTAACTAAAGGCAATGCATGATCTTGGGTCAGATTCTGAACTTAGTTATCTAGTGCTTCTATAACAGAAATTCAGCAAGTGGTTGGCTTTAACAAACAGAAATTTATTTTCTCAAAATTTAGGAGGTTAGAAATTTGAATTCAGAGCACCGGCTCTAGGGGAAGGCTTTGTCTCTCTGTTGGCTTTGGGAGAAGGTCCTTGTCTCTTTTCAGCTTATGTTCCTCAGTTCCTTGGTGATCTTCATGTGGCCTGACATCTATCTTCCCCCATCTCTGTTCTTTTATATCTCAAAAGAGATTGATTTAAGACACCCACTACACTATGACAAAGATCATGGAAGAAAAAATAGGAACAAAGCTAGAAGCCCTGATATATGGCATAAATAATATACAAATGATAACTAACAATGCACAAACACTGGAAGAGAAACTACATAACTGGGGGCTCCTAAAAATTACACACTTACGCTCATCAAAAGACTTCACCAAAAGAGTAAAAAGAGAATCTATAGACTGGGGGAAAAAATTGCTATGATATATCAGATAAAGATCTAATCTCTAAAATCTATAAGATACTGTAACACCTTAACAACAAAAAAACAAATAATCCAATTAAAAAATGGGCAAAGGATTTGAACAGACCCTTCACCAAAGAAGACATTCAGGTGGCTAACAGACACATGAGAGGATGCTCACAGTCCACTGTTAGAGAAATGCAAATCAAAACTACAATGAGATACCATCTCACCCCAACAAGGCTGGCACTAATACAAAAAACACAAAATAACAAATGTTGGAGAGGTTGTGGAGAGATTGGAACTCTTATGCACTGCTGGCAGGAATGTAAAATGGTAAACCACTTTGGAAAACGATATGGCACTTGCTTAAAAAGCTAGAAATAGAGATATCTTACGATCCAGCAATCTCACTCCTAGGAAAGAATATACCCAAGAGAAATAAGAGCAGTCACAAGAATAGATATATGCACGCCCATGTTCATTGCAGCACTGTTCACAATAGCAATAAGATGGAAACAAACTAAATGCCTATCAACAGATGAATGGATGAACAAATTGTGGTAAATATGCGCAATGATAAAACACAATGATGAATCCACGAAATATCTCACAACATGAATGAATCTGGAGGGCATTATGCTAAGTGAAATTAGTTAGTCACAAAAGGACAAATATTGTATGGGACCATATGGTATTATAAGAACTCAAGAAAAGGTTTAAACACGGAAAAAAGCATTTTTTGGTGGTTACAAGGGTGGGGAGGGAGAGGGAGGGAAAATCACTAACTACATAGTAGACAAGGGTCACCTTCGGTGAAGGGAAGACAACACACAATAAGAAGGAAGTCAGTACAACTGGACCAAAGCAAAAACAAAGAAGTTTCCTAGATACATCCAAACACTTTGAGAGAGTCATTTTCTGGGGCTCTGGCTGGGGTCTGGGGACCATAGTTTCGGGGGACATCTAGGTCCATTGGCATAATAGTTTTTAAAGAAAATGTTCTACATTCCACTTTGGTGAGTAGCATTTGGGGTCTTAAAAGTTCTTGAGCGGCCATCTAAGATACATCTATTGGCCCCATCCCACTTGGAGCAAAGGAGAATGAAGAAAATCAAAGACACAAGGAAAATACTAACCCAAAGGACTAAAGGATCAAATGAACCAGAAGCTTCACCAGCCTGAGACCAGAAGAACTAGATGGTGACCGGCTACCACCAAAGACTGCCCTGACAAGTAACACAACAGAGAGTCCCAGACAGAGCAGGAGAAAAACGTAGAACAGAATTCAAATTCACATAAAAAGACCAGACTTAATGGTCTGACGGAGACTGGAGGAACCCCTGAAACTATGGCACCCTTGACACTTTGTTAACCCAGAGCCTTTCCCGAAGCCCACTCTTCAGACAAAAATTAGACAGGACTATAAAACAAAAAAATAATACAAGTGAGGAATGTACTTCTTAGTTCCATCAGATACACAAGATCAAACAGGCACCTCTTGCTCAAAAAGCAGGATGAGAAGGCAGGAAGGGAGAGGAGCTGGTCGAATGGACACAGGGAACCCAGAGTGGAAAGAGGGAGTGTGGTGTCACACTGTGGGGATTGCAACCAATGTCACAAAACAATATGTGTATAAATTTTTGAATGACAAATTAACATGAGCCGTAAAGTTTCACCTAAAGCACAATAAAAAGAAGAAGGAGAAGAAGTAGAAGGATCAATCCTACTACCTACCTAAAGAATTAGAAAAATCAGCATTTTTTAGCCTCCCAAGTAATAGGTAATTCAGGCAAGACTCATCAAAGACTGCTAAAATCAGTGGGTGACAAATTGTTGAAGAACAGGATATTCACAAAGTCTTGAAGTATTACCCTCCAAGATAAGTTATTAATTACAGGGGGGGAAATGCGCTTTGATATGGAAAGATCCAGCAGTCAAGATCTTAATGAAGTGGTCAGATTTGGCCTTGTCAGTGGTGGGAGGGCTTGATGGTGTGTGCCATCTTTGCTGGAAACTTTCGATCTGAAGTCCATGTGGGATATTCTGTAGGACACTTGGCCTGAATTCTTTAAAGGATTTACTATCATGAGGAACAGAGTGGGGAGACATAACAAGCAAATGATCCTTGATTAGATCCTGAATTGGGAAAAATCAATAGCTATAAAGCACACATACACACACACACACACAAACACACACACACACACCCCCAAGACACCCCAATAATAATATTACCTCCTTAACATAGCAAAGACAACCCATTCCCAAATAGGATTACAACCACAGGTATAAGAATTAGGATTTGCATGTAATTTGAGGGAACACAACTCAAGGTTAAGAGTTCAGCTCCTAACCAAAAGGTCAGCAGTTTGAATCCTTGGAAACCCTATGGGGCAGTTCTACTCCATCCTTTTGGTCAGAATCAACTTGGCAGCAACAGGTTTTTTTCTTCTTTTTTTTTTTAACTCAATTCATACCATGGACCAACAAAAAATATAGCTATAACAGACATTATTAGGATGACAAAATTTTAATATGAACACTACTGGGGCAATTTATAAAATTTGATTATGGACTATGGAATAACGGTACTGTATTATATTGAATGTCCTGATTTTGATAACAGTATTTTATTTGTATAAGAGAATGTTCTTGAGTTTTAGGAAAAACACACAAGTATTTAGCGGTCCTGAAACTGTCTCTCAAATAATTTAAAAATAAAAAAATAATAGGGAGGGGAGGAAGAATGAAGGGAGAGAGAAAATAAATCATAAAGCAAATTAGACAAAATATAAACAAATGGTGAATCTGGATAAAGGGTATACTCATTGACAACTTGTATTATTCTTAAAACTTTTTTAAGATTGAAATTATACTAAAATAAAAGAAATATTTAAAAGCTCAGGTGTAGAAATGAGGCTGATGGTATTGAACTCAATATCATCAGTCAGAACACAACCAGGGGCCAACTGTGGAACAGACTATCAGTTGCTCACATGCAAGTTTAAGTTAAAGCTAAAGAAAATTAGAACAAGTCAACGAGAGACAAAGTATGACCTTGAATATATCCCACCTGAATTTAGAGACTATCTCAAGAATAGATTTGATGCATCGAACACTAATGACTGAAGACCAGACAAGTTGTGGAATGACATCAAGGACATCATACATGAAGAAAGCAAGAGGTCATTAAAAAGACAGGAAAGAAAGAAAAGACGAAAATGGATGTCAGAAGAGACTCTGAAACTTGCTCTTGAACGTCGAGTAGCTAAAAGAAATGGAATAAATGATGAAGTAAAACAGTTGAACAGAAGATTTCAAAGGGCAGCTCGAGAGGACAAAGTAAGGTATTATAATGATATGTGCAAAGACCTGGAGTTAGAAAACCAAAAGGGAAGAACACTCTTGGCATTTCTCAAGCTGAAAGAATTGAAGAAAAATGTCAAACCTCAAGTTGCAATATTGAAGGATTATATGGGCAAAATACTGAATGACCCAGGAAGCACCAAAAGAAGATGGAAGGAAAACACAGAGTCACTGTACCAAAAAGAACTGGTCGACCTTCAACTATTTCAGGAGGTAGGATATGATCAAACCCGATGGTACTGAGGGAAGAAGTCCTAGCTTCACTGAAGACATTGGTGAAAAACAAGGCTCCAGGAATTGACTGAATACCAACTGAGATGGTTTAAAGTCAGGAAAGGTGTATGTCAGTGTTGTATCCTTTCACTATACTTATTCAATCTGTATGCTGAGCAAATAATCCAAGAATTGATCTGTACTATATGAAGAAGAAAGCAGCATCAGGATTGGAGGAAGACTCATTGACCAACTTGCGTTATGCAGACGACACAATCTTGCTTGCTGAAAGCAAAGAGGACTTGATGCACTTACTGATGAAGATCCAAGACTACAGCCTTCAGTATGGATTATACCTCAACATAAAGAAAACAAAAATCCTCACAACTGGACCAATAAGCAACATCATGATAAACAGAAAAGATTGAAGTTAAGGATTTCATTTTACTTGGATCCACAATCAACACCCAAGGAAACAGCAGTCAGGAAATCAAATGACTCATTGCATTGGGCAAATCTGTAGCAAAAGCCCTCTTTAAAGTGTTCAAAAGCAAATATGTCACTTTAAGGTGTGTCTGACCCAAGCCATTGTGTTTTCAATCGCCTCATATGCACGCAAAAGCTGGACAACAAATAAGGAAGACCAAAGAAGAATTGATGCATTTGAGTTACGATGTTGGCAAAGAATATTGACTATACCATGGACTGCTAGAAGAAGGAACAAATCTGTCTTGGAAGAAGTACAGCCAGAATGCTCCTTAGGAGCAAGTATAGTGAGACTTTGTCTCATATACTTTTTTTTTTTTTTT
>NW_004444080.1:3137244-3146765 GCF_000243295.1 Trichechus manatus latirostris | reverse complement strand
TTCTTTATCTCTTCATTTGATGTTCTAGGGTTTCAGGATTGTTGATTCTCTGTTTGGCTTAGTTTTTCGGATCTTTGTTGTGGAGGGACGGCGTGGTGTTTCTGCCTAGAGCGCCATCTTGCCGGAAGTCTCTGTCTCATATACTTTTGACATGTTATCAGGAGGGACTAGCCCCTGGAGAAAGACATCATGTTTGGTAAAGTAGAGGGTCATTGAAAAAAGAGGAAGACCCTCAAAGAGATGGATTGACACAAGGGCTTCAACAATGGGCTCAAGCATAACAATGATTATGAGGATGGTGCAGGACAAAGCAGTGTTTCATTCTGTTGTATATAGGGTCACTATGAGTTGGAACGGACTCGAAGGCACCTAACAACAACAACAATAACAGAAATGAGGCTGAGAATAATTAGGAAAATGTGATATCCAATAGAGTATAGAAATAGCAGCTCATGCTCCAAGTAAGCAACTTGATTGATGGAGGATCACCATAAAGTAGTGAGGAACACCAAAATAAGGCATGTGGAGAATAGGAAAAGGAATATAGAATAGGCAAAACTCAAGTCAGAAATGACATTAGAGAATGGTCATCAATTACCAGCCCTAGTCATCAGAATTGGTAAATAAATGTATATCCATTCAAAAATATTAATTGAGCACCTACCTTTCACCAGGTATTGTGGCAAGCACTGCAGACACTCTGGATTCTGCAGACGTTTGATAGAGGATAAAGGCATGGCCTCTACCCTCTCAGAACTTGACTTCAAATGAGAAGTTTTCCAATCTCTGGAAGACAGACTGACAAGAAGAGGACAGAAAGCAAAGCCCCATGTGAAGATAGGGCTTAAAGCCAAGGATCCAATCAGAAACCCGAGTATAAAAAACAAGGCATACAAAATAGGTTACCTTAAAACAAGGCGTTTATGTGGAAGGGCTTAAAGATGAGAGACAGAGCTTAGCCAGAAGATAGGAATAAGTTAATATCTCCTGTTTGGAAGGTCAGGGAAGTGGGGGGAGTGATACAGGAGAGGGATCAGACTTGGACTGATACTTGGGGATAATCAGAGAATAAGATCTTTGAGAATGCTTCAGTAAGTTGAAGTAAAATTTAGCAGATAGTGAGTTCAGGAGTCAGACTGGGGATCAACAGTATTGTAAAATCACTCCTCTGAATCATCCCCCAACTTAATTTAGTCCCTTTTCACTCTGTATATGACTCCATCAGAGTAGTTGCCACATTACGTGGAAAGCATAGCGGTGTATGTCTATCTCCCCAATTAGATCATGAATTTCCTTAGGGCAAGAATTATTTCTTGTTTATCTCTGCTTCCCAACATTTTATGCCGGGCTGGGCACATAATAATTTATAAATAAATGTCTGATGAATGAATGAATAAATGAATGGATACTAATTCAATAAACATCAAAATTATAGCAGCTGTTAAAAAAAGGAAAATAACCAGAACATTGTTAAGAAAGGTTTGCAAATTTCATTATTTTTATTATATGGTTAAAAAGTTTAAAATGGTAGGAATCCAGAACAAAAATACATTGGATATGGGAGGGCTGTTTGGTCTTTCTGGCAATATCCTTCTTCTCCTTCCCTCACCCAAAAACCTTTTGCAAAAGAATTGAAATCCACGAAGCCATATTTTGGGAAAAGATGAGCAATCTTTCAGCAAGGAGGATTTCCTTAGAGGATTAAAATTGAACCCATAGAGGAATGTGTAATATAATTCCCTTCAATGTGTAGAGACAGATCGGTTACCCTACTTGATATCTTGAATATGGCATAAATAGTTACAATCCTTCCAGCTGAAGTAAAACTTAGATCTAAACAGCTAAAAATTCAAAAGTGAAATGGGGAAGTAAATATGGACAAAGTCCAAGATCTTGCAGCTCTGCTTGCTCCCTCTGGAAAGGACATTATCATTTGATATTCTGGCATAATGTTCAACATGTTTTCATCTGCAGAAGCCCTCAATTCTTTGCTGCAGACCAAATATTCTGATTTGTTTCTCCTTGCTTCTTTACACTGATTACAAGAAGAAATTGACTTATTATGAAGTAGGCTGTTTTCAAAGATGAGTTCCCAGAATGACCAGAATACAGAATACTCTGCCTAATGCCTAATTTGAGGGCCAGAGTAAAGTAGCAGTGATATAAGAACTGAACTCATGAAGAAATGCTTAATCTACTTTTGTTCTGTTTTCCATCATTTATTTTCAAAGATGGAAAACCATTTCTTGCTGGATTAAACAAGACTATCTTAAATCTTTCCACCCTTTCATGGAGAATCATGCAATCTTACAGATGGACAGGTCCCTGGAGCAAAGCTCTTCCAACTCACAAGCCACAGAACCATGCTGCATTTTCAAGTTTACAGGAGAGTGGAGATAGCATTCCCTCCACGTTCTGAAGTGGGTGGAGCTCCAGCCAGTTGCCTTCAGCCTTAATTAGCCTAACGAGTTCACCGGACTACGTGACACAAATATCATTTTCTTAGTGTGCTATGATGTGGGAAATGTTGGGAGTCACAGTATTGGAGTTCACCTGGTCTAACTTACTCAGAAATGCTGAATTTGCCATGGAAAACATATAAATAAAACTCATATAAACTTATTCCAGAATGATGGTTCTGGGATAGGTTGGAGCTTTATTTGTATGTTTTCCATGGCAAGTTCCCCCAAATTTCATGAGACAATGGCTCTTTGAGAGATCTTCCAAAGAAACAGATAAATAAAAAGAAACTCCTTCTAACCTCTATGGATTCAAACAAATTCTGGCATTTGAAGCTATAATAGATACATTTTTACATGACACTTTTGAATCTTAGACTGTAGATGTTAACTCTTTCTTTGGGTATTGCTTCCTCAAGATATACATCTTTAATTCCCTCAAATATTTCTAAAATGATAAGGCTCTGGAACCTTAGACAATCTAGTAACAACCCCATTTACATCACAATGTAGCCTTTAAAATGTACAGCCTAATACTGAATGGAGTCTCTAGGTGGTACAAATGGTTAACAACCTCACTCTGCTGCTAACGAAAAGGTTGGAGGTTCAAGTTCACCCAGAGGAACCTCGGGGGAAAAAGGCCAGGTAATCTACTTCCAAAAAAGCAGCCATTGAAAACCCTATGGAGCACAGCTCTACTCTGACACACATTGTCTTAGTCATCTAGGACTGCTATAACAGAAATACCACAAGTAGATGGCTTTAACAAAGTGAAATTTATTCTCTCACAGTCTGATTTTATAAAGTTCAAAAAGGGGCAAATATAATCTGTGCTATTAAAATTGGAAGAAGTACAACCAGAACGCTCCTTAGAAGCAACGATGGCAAGACTGCATCTCACGTACTTTGGACAAGTTATCATGAGGGACCAGTCCCCGGAGAAGGCCAACATGCTTGGTAAGGTGGATGGTCAGCAAAAAAGAGGAAGATATTCAAAGAGATGGATTGACACAGTGGCTGCAACAATGGGCTCAAGCATAACAACGATTGGGAGAATGGCACAGGACCAGGCAGTGTTTCATCCTTTGTACATAGGGTCGCTATGAGTCGGAACTGACTCGACAACACCTAACAACAACAACAACAATTAAAATTCAGAACAGTGGTTACCTTTTGCGCAAAGTGGGGGAGGAGGTCAGTGGTAAGTACTGGGAGGCTGTATGAGGGAGGCTTTTGAGACGCTGGTGATATTCAGTATCTTCACTTGAGTGTTTACACTGGCATGTTTACAAGGTAAAAATCAATTTGCTGTACTCGTAAGGTTTATTCACTTCTGAAAAAAACTTCTCAGTGTTCATCACTAAACTTTCATTTTATTTAATTTTTTTTTTTTCTACTGTGGACAACATAATCTGAAAGGTTTTGTCTACTAACCAAATTACTTATTAACTGTTAGCACTACTTTTCTTCTGACATTCTTTCGGAGTTTAACCAATGATCTATATTTATTGAGTTCATAATATTATTTATTCATTTGCATATGCTTATCACATAAATATAGCAGTTATACTAAGTAATAAAATTAAGTCCACAGACAGTACTTTTCAATGCTACCAGCTACTCATTTTAACTGGCATTCAGCTCTTGTACCCAAGATCAATCACACATAGAACATATCTAGTTACAGTCACAGTGTCTGCTCCACAAATCTTTTTCCAATAATTTGTGTGGTGTCACTAGTAGTAAATCATTACCTCTTATCTTCACAATGTGCTGATTTACTTCTAGCCTACAGCAAAAACAAACAAACAAACAAACAAAAATTTCTGTTAGCCATCCAGCCCAATTACAGAGAATCGAACAATTTCAAAGTAATCGTTGAAATATTAAAAACATCCTAGATTCCCATGTTCATTTTCATGAACCCTTAAATATTTGGGAACCAACAACGGATCATTTCTATTGTAGGCTTAGATTAAGTAGGAGAGAGCCTATTCCCTAATTGTCCTCAATAAATGGTTTGTTGTTGAACACAATGGATAGAACTACTTAATAGAACTACTTAAAGAGGCGTGAAGCAGTAATATTTTAAAGGCTTTATAACTGAATTGTGAATCTAGTCTCCCGTCTATCTATTGACTTCCTTTCTCAAACCTTCTTACTGAAGTTTAGACTCTGCTCTCTATAAAACTTTACTGGCTTTAAAAGTGAACAAGACATCTTGCTGGATTTAAATATCTTTCATGCTAATGCATTATTTTTAACTTAAATTTTTCTTTTTCTTCTTTTCTTTGGAGGAAGCCAATAGTGTTCAGTCTACTGTGTCAGGCATTTTGCTAGATGCAGGGCATATAGCAATGACTTAGACACAGCTTCTGCTTTCAAAAAACTCAAAGCTACATGACAAAAATTTTTTAAAATAAATATGATAAAAATCTGACATTTGCACTAAGGACAATGGATACACTGAGGAAGTAAGAATCAATTCAGCCTGGCAAATCAGTCTTTAGAAAATGGATATTATCAGGGTCTTGAAGATCTGTAATAATAACTTCCACTTGTGGAGCACTTAGTATTTGCAAGCACTTTCATATGTTTCATTTCTCTTTAAGGAAAAAATACTCCATGAGTTTTATATTGTTATTATTATTCCTAATTTAAGTGACTTGCTGATGTCATTCAGAACTGAAATATTAAGATTAAAGTTTATATCACAGAAGAGTCAATAACGTTTAGGAGGAATATTAAAGGTTTTATTATCAGAGTAATCTGTACTTGAAAGCCTGCTTTGTCCCTGCTGTGTGGTGAAATTATATAACTACTCAGTTTCTTGATCTATACCATAATATTATCTTCATGTCAGGATTATCATGCACTTTGTATGAGATAACAAATGTATGTGAAGTGTTTAACACTGTGTTTAGGAGAGGGGGCATTCAGTTAACCAGTATTTTGTTAACTTGATCAGGTGCTGGAGGATGAGAATATGACATGATAAATTAATGCTCTGGAAAGATAACTAGGACAGCAATGTAGAAAATGGATTGAAATATCAAGAGGCATAAGAAACTTGCAATAGTTAGGAGTGTTTTGCAGTAGTCTAGCCAAAAGATGATGGAAGTTGGAACTATGGCAATAGCAATTGGGTCGGAGAAGAGGGAAGAATTACAAGAATCATTCAAAACTAGAATTGCCTTGGTGATTGCTTGACTATAGGGAGTGAAGAAGAGGGGCAGGATAACCTCACAATTAATAATTTAGGAGGCCAGTATATGGTGCTGCCAGACACTGAGATAGGAAATACAAATGGAAAGATGGTTTGAAGATACTCACTTCTATTTTAGATTTGCTGATTTAGGGATGCTTGTGAGAAGAGATGTCTAAATAGGCATGGGAGATATAGGTCTAGGGCTTAAGAAAAATGCCAGGATTGTTTATTTAAATTTTAGAGGCAAAGCATTGAAGGCATACTCAGGCAAAGAGGTGAGGAGGGGGAAATCCAAGAGGAAGCCCAATTCTGACTAGTCAGATATTTAAAAGAAAAATGAGGAAAGAGATATGATATAGAATCCAAGAGAAGAGAGACTTAAGAGAGAAGATCAAGAAATAAATTAACACAGAGAAAATTAAAAATACGAGGACTAGTGGGAGGCCACGTTCCCTGGGTGACTCTTGGCTACTAATCAAAAGTTTATAACCAAAAGGTTGGCGGTTCAAATTCATGTCTCAGAAGAAAGAAGCAGAGATCTAATTCCAATAGACCACAGCCATTGAAAACCCTGTGAAGCACAGTTCTGCTCTGAAATACATGGGGTTGTCATGAGGTGGAATCAAATAGATGGTAATTGGTTTGGATTTTTGGTTTTAAAAGGATATCATTGGGAAAGTTTTGAAAACTTCAGTGTATTGAACAAAGAGGAATTCATTGGGCAGAAAAGAAGATAAGGAATCTACAGAATGTAATAAGTATGAGCAAAGACATAGACACAGGAAATAGTAAGGGGTGTTTGGTGAATATTGGGTTAAGAAGAACATCTTGGACTTTTATCTCATTTTTGTGCAAATTAAACAAAGGCACTTCCATTGGACAGATGCAAATACTAAAGTGTCCAGCTAAGTACAAGTGCAAGCTGAATTTCAGCCCCATTTTCCTTCTTACTTTGTGCAGTATACAGATTACACAACCATTTGTAGCACCTGTAAGTGAGCAGTCCCATTTAGTTGGAATCCAGTGTACAGGAAGGCCAGCCCTGGGACACAAATATGGAACTGTGCCTTGTAGATCCCCCTGTAGAGGGTTTTGAAAGTCAGGCTGTGACTTCTGTGCTCAATTAGAAAGGCAGTGGGGAGCCATCCATGTCTGTGTGGTTTACTTAAGGAAGATGAGTCTGGCAGCAAAATGCAGAATGGGTAGGAGGGGGAAAATGCAGGTGGTGAGGGAACTACTTGGGAAGCCATTGCAACTGTATGGGTTAAAGCACAGGTTTATTTTCTTTGATCTAGTTTAAGACAATTTTAAATGAAGTCTAAGGGAAAAAAAAGAAAAGAAAAAGCACAGAGGTTATACATAGAGCTTTGGTTTCCAAAATATAAAAAGAATTATCTCCTCCAGGAGCAAATCAGCCAGTTACAATGAAAGGCAGTCTCTGCTGAACTTGGCAATATGATTTAGTGCTCTGTTTTCCACTTCTCCAAAAGACTGAAATGCTTTGAGCTACTATTTGTGGCCTTTCCCATGGGTCTTCCTCACACTTCCTGCTACTAGCAAAAAGTTGAGTCCTGAGAGTTCCGGCAAAATGGTGCTCTAGGAGAAGGACCACGCTGTCCCTCCACAGTAAAGATCTGAAAAACTAAGCCGAACAGAGAATACAACAATCCTGAAACCCTAAAACATCAAATGAAGAGATAAAGAACTTAGCTAAGCACGAAATGGAGTCAGAAAACTGACAGAAAATGGAGAGCAAGGAGAGTTTCATGCAGAGGTCCCCTACCAGCTAACGCAGCGTGAATCCACCATCTTGGACTCCTATCAGAGACTAGCAAATGGGGGTACGAGAAAGCAGCCTCACGGAGCGTCCAGCGGGAGACAAAACAACTGGTAACTTGTGGTGTGTGCTTTACTACTCCCCACCCCTCTTCACCCCAGCTGGGCCTCCACTGCTTCCCGCGGCCACGGTCTCTTGACTGGGAAGTGCAGGCTGCTTGGTTTCCACCCACCCAAGCAGGCGGCTCTCTGGGTGCCAGTTGTTGGCTGCTAGTGTAGCTTTTTTTTCCTGCTTCTTTTGATTTCTCACTTTCCGCTCACCGCCTCCCACTCCTTTCACTCAAGTGCCTGGCTCCGTGCGCCATCTTTGCTTCTTCCTGAGGGGCTGCGGAGCTCCATTCGAGTGTGGAGCTGCTTCCCAGTCTGGGCTACCGCACTGGTGGGATCCCAGGGCTTTTGTTCATTTGTTCATTTTGAATTGTTTGTTTTCTTTTCCTTTTCTTGAGTTGGGAGCCCTTTCTGGCCAGGCGGAGCTGCGTGGCAAGGAACTCCCCTTCAGCTTCCACAGACGTGCAGAGGGATCCCTGAGCGCATTTCTTTTTTCGTGGGTTTTTTTTTTCTGTTTTTTTGGGGGGGCCTTTCTTGTTCCTTTGTTTTTTTTAATTTGTTTTGTTTTCTTTTCCCTATTTTTCCCTTTTTGTCTTTCTTCATTGCTCAGTCTCACATCTCTCTATATCTTCCTTCTCTTTCTGATCCCTGAATACCAGGCGTTGTATACCTCTACGCCTTCTAGCCAGGCTGTACTGCAACACCTGAGAGCAACTTCCCCAGACCTCATAGCTGCATCAGTGGGATCCCTGGGAATTTTGCAGTTCTTTAACCTTTCTGATTTTTATTATTCATTCTTTTCTTTTCTTCCTCTTCCCCTTTCTGTTTTTCTCCATTTCATAGTCTCTCATCTCTCCATTCCAACGGCAAGCTCCCCTAGCATTCTTTTTTGTTTGTTTGTATGTTTTTGGCTCCTGTTCCTCTCTCCTGTCTCCCATATCCATCTTAGCTCCACACATAACAATCTCCCCTCTGCATCCTGCCTACATGCACCGTGCGCTCGACATCACACAACCAAGCAGTAGAGACACGGCCTACTGGAACCTGCCCTGCACTGACTACTGACCCACTCTGGTGGCTGTAGTATGTGCCACAAACAACCCACCCCAGTAACTCCTCTTCAGCTAGGCCTGCCCTGCTGTACCGTATCTGAGTGACTGACCCCGCCAGTTGGAGAAGGAGGTGGAAAGTATTGAGCGCACAGATGAGCAAACAACAAAGAACTCACAGTCCGCCTGCTCAGACATAGTCAAATTTTTTTTTAAAAAAGGGGCAAAACAAACAAATCTACAATCAACAAACGAGAAAAATAACTACTAAATGCCTCAAAAACAGCAGACAATATCAAAACATTTACAAAAACAGGACAGGAGGGTTCCAGTAGGTGTTCAAAATAAAGCACCAAATGACTCTTCTGTGGAAGAAAATGCGCTAGAACTACCTGATAAGGAATTCAAATCTCTAATACTTGAAATTCTCCAAGAACTGATGCAAAAAGCTGACAAACATGAGGAAAAAATAGACAAATTCATGGAAAATACAGAAAAAAATTGGAAGAATTCAGGAAGATGGTGCAGGAACAAAATACAAAAATAAATTCACAGCTAGAAATTATACAAAGACAACAATTAGAAATCCAAAAGATAAACAACAAGCTTTCAGAAATGGATGATGTCATAGAAGGGTTGAGAAGCAGATTTGAAATGGTGGAAGGTAGGATCAGTGGAATTGAAGACAAACACTTGCATACAACTCTGTTTCAGGAAAACTCAGAAAAAGAACAAAGAAAAATGAAGAGACCCTGAGAGATATGTGGGACACAATTAAAAGCAAAAATTTACAAGTGATTGGAATTCCAGAACAGGGGGAGAAAACAGAAAACACAGAGGGGATCATTGAGGAACTGCTGACAGAAAACTTCCCCAATATCATGAAAGATGAAAAGCTGGCCATCCAAGAAGCTCAACGGA
>NW_004444080.1:3109859-3131747 GCF_000243295.1 Trichechus manatus latirostris | reverse complement strand
GAAGTTAGAGGGTTAATATGTTGTGGGGTTGTTAACCAATGTCATAAAACAACATGTGTACTACTATTTCATGAGAAACTATTCGTTCTGTAAGCCTTCACCTGAAGTACAATAAAATATTAAAAAAAAAAAAAAGTTGAGTCTTAGAATATCAGAACTTTAAAAACTGAAAAGTTCAGTCAAACCACTATTTGGTCTCACATGGATTGACTCTGTTGCTCATGCCCCTTAACTCATGAAAAGATAATTGTCTGAATTCTAATTACTTACTTGATTGTTTTAATAAAATCAGTTAGTCTAGTTTGGTGAATCTGGGAGGACAAGGTAAAGGAGAAAGAAATAGAAGAAAAATACGAAAAGAAAAACAAGTTTGAATAAATCAAGAATTATAGAGGGCCTACTGTATACTTGGCCCCATGTGGACAACATAGGACATGTTATATAATCCTCATAACAATCCTACTGTTGCCATCTACATGTTACGTATAAAAGATCTGAAACTTAGAGATTGCATGACTTGCTCAATTACACTATTGTCAACTGATTAAAAAACTATTCCAAGGTCCTTAATAAGGGAAGAATAAATAAGCATTATCATGATATTTCCACTAGACAACAGTTAAAGTGAATCAACTAAGTCTACATGAATCAGCAGAGGTAAGCAATGATATATAATGTTGAGTAGAAATAGTTAACTTTCAAAAGAACATTTACAGAATGAAAACATATATGTAAAATGTTTAAATAGATAAATACCATCCAGTTCATTCACTCCCAGCCGAGAATAAATTTACTTTTTACTCTTCCTTCTGAAGCAATTAAAAAAAAAAAAGAAAAGCAGACAAAATGCATGAAGCAAATGAGGTGAGACACAGCTCACTGTCTTGAAAGAGTCTGCAGGCTGCAACAGACAAAGATGACTGAGGGCAGAGCCACGGGGTCTGTACCAGTTGAAGAGATAGAGCTGAGATTCCTGGGAGATCAAGGCAGCTCCAACTGATAGGACAGAGAACCAGGGAGGAGAGAGTGGTACAGAGAGAAAACCTTGGAGATCTGGAGAGGACCATGCTCACCCCCAGCTCAAGCATTCAGAGCACTCATCAGTACAAGTATGTGAAAAAAAGTACCCAAGGCTAAGAAAGAAATACCCAAAAAGATTAGAGGTAAAAGTGCTTAGTGCTCACACAGGGCTAAGAACAGTGCATGTTCAAACAAGTGAGACTGTAAAACCTCATTCATAGAGCACTGATAGAGTATTCAGGAAGGTGTTGCCCCATTAATGAGGAATAATTAATCCCAGACTGAACACTGCTCCAGATCCATCTGAAAAATTATTTTTATGATTTGTCAGGACCGAAAGGATCAGTTTCCAAGTAATTAAAAACAAAGCTCAAAAAGATTTATAAAAATATCCAGCACCAAACAAGGACAAGTTCCTAATGCCTGGCATCTAATGAAACATTACCAGACATGTAGAGAGACAGAAAAGCCCTATCCGTAATGAGGAGAATAATAAATCAATTTAATTGAACCCATAATTGAAATAGGTGCTGGAATTAGCAGAGGACATTAAAACAGTTATTATAACTATATTCCATATGATCAAAAAGTTAGAAACATAGGAGATAAAAAAGACCCAAATCAAACTTACAGAGCTTAAAACTCTATGTATTTTACATAAGACAAAATTACACTAGCTAGGATGAAAGGTAGATTAGACGTTACTGAAGAAAAGATTAGTGAATTAAAGGACTAGTAATAGAAACTATCCAAAATGAAACACACAAAGAAAAAAAGTATTAATGAAAAGAGTGTCAGAGAATTGTGAGAAAACTTCATTTGGTGTCCTTGAAAGAGAGGAGAGAGAAAGGAGAGAATTAAAAAAACATTGAATAAGTAATGGCCAAAATTTTTCCAAACTTAATTAACAATATCTACTCATAAATCTAAGAATCTCAATGAACCCCAGCTTTAGAAACATGAAGAAAACTATACTAATTCATATCATAATCAAATTGCTGAAAAACAGTGACATGGCCTCCAAGAACTACTACCTCCATTCCTGTGAGGCCAGAAGAAATGGATAGTGTCTGGTTACCATTACTGAACATTTTAATCAAGGATCCAATAGTTGGATTTTGATCAAAAGGAGGAAAAAATGTGGGACAGAACTTGCAATTCTTACTGACAACCAGATTTACTGGATAGATTGAGATTGGAGGAACCTCCAGCTATTGCCTAGAAACAGCTATTGTTTCCAGCTATTGCCTGGAAATAGTTTTTAAGCCTTGAACCGTAATATCCCATGAAGTCATCTTCAAACTAAACAATTCAGCTAATTTAATAAAGAATGCTCACCTTGAGCACTGCACTCTTTAAAAGAATTATCTATAGGACGTTAAGTGGACAACAGTAACTCTAAAACAGAGAGAAGAACTTTTAACAGACAGAGAATCTACATAAAAAGTGGTGAAATAATATGGGCAAAGACAGGGAGAAAGGTGACACAATGTGAAGTATGTAACCATTGTCAGTGAACTGTACGTGTAAAAACTGTTAAATGAGTGTCTGTTTCATTGTGTATATTTTCACTAAAAAACAAAACAATAACAAGAACAACAAAAGGTAATAAAGAGAAAATCTTAAAAGCAACCAAAGAAAATAACATACAGAAAGAGAAACAAGCCTCAGGATTACATCAGATTCCTCACCAGAAACAATGCAAGTGAAAAGACAAGTGGATCAATATCTTTAAAGCATTGAAGGTGGGGGAGGGACCTAGAATTCTATGTCTAGCAAAATATCTTTCAAAAAAATGAAGGTGAAATGTTTTCAGAAATAGATGAAAAACTTCATCACTAACAGGCCCACACTACAAGAAATGTTAAAGGCAGTACTTCAAGCAAAAAAAAAAATCACTCAATTGTGCTTAACCTTTTAATCACTTTGAAAGTTCAGCCTCCAGGGACTGTAGTCCAGTAAGGATGAACACTGCTCCTCCTTGGGGATGGATGGGCATGAAATCAAGCCTTTAGTAAACCTTAAAGGCTTAGGCACAAACTACTGCCAGGATTCTCAAGTCCATGAGTAACCAGCATCATCCCAAGATCCTTTTGAAATTATATATAAGTTAGAGAATGTAGGAGTATTGTAAAGAGCCTAGTGGTACAATGGTAAAGCACTTGGATGTCAACCAAAAGGTTGGTGGTTTGAACCCTCCCAGTGGCTCCACTGGAGAAAAGACCTGACAATTTGCTCCCGTAAAGATAACAGCCTAGGAAACCTTATGGGGCCGTTCTAGTCTGTAACATGGGGTCACTATGAGTCGGAATCAACTTGACTGCATCTAACAACAAGAACAGGCGTATGGTGTGTGTGTGTGTATGTGTGTGTTTAGGGAGAGTTTCCATAGCCTTTACCAGATTCTCAAAGTAAATACCTTACCATTGTCATCAAGTCAGTTCTGACTCATAGCTACCCTATAGGACAGAACAGAACTGCCCCATAGGGTTTCCTAGGCTGTAATCTTTACAGAAACAGACCAACACATCTTTCTCCCAGAGAAAGGCTGATGGGCTCGAACCACCGACCTTTTGGTTGGCAACTCAGCCCTTAATCACTGCACCACCGGGCTTCTTAGCAAATAACTTAACACCCCAAAATGATAAAATTACTGAGCCAAGAGAAAGCTGACCAAAACCAGGAAGCATGTTAATCAGGTTGTCTGGTTCCAAAACCTAGTTGTCTGCTTTGAAGGACCCTGGGATTTTTGTCAGTCCTCGGTATTATTAAGCCGACTAAAATGCATTCAAAAATGTAGACACCAGAATGTAATTTATTCATTTACTTTGAGAAACATAATTGCTATAAAACCTGAATTTTAGAGAATGCATTATCCACAGCATTTTTTTTCTTGTATAATCCAACTTAACAAGGAAACTATCATAACTCCAAGGTTACACAGGTAGAATCAGGGCAGAAAGCATTTAGATGGTTTTATTAAAAATCCTCCAAATAAGATAGGTTTAGAGTCTTTCCCACTGTTAGCATAATCTTGGCAATGGGAGCCGAATGCATGAAATATTTAGACCATAAGGACACTGTCTTTTCCCTGGGCATCACTGAATGCTCTCTGATCAAGCCATTTATGTTTTCCTGAATGCTGTCCAGTCTTCTATTAATACCTTTTTTTTCCCTCTTATATCTGTTAATAGCATTGTTTATGTTGCTGCTTTGAATTACTGATATAGACTGGAAAGGAAAAAAAAACCCACATAATGCTTGGTTTTGTTATGGAACTGTAAAAGTACTGTACTACTCCTTTTATTTTCAAGGTGTTAAGGGAAGTCTCATATAAATTCAAATAGCAAACATAAGAATAATCTTAGTATTAGCAAAACAAAAATACTTTCCCATGGTTACCATTGAGTCTTTTAATACTGTGTAGTGCTTAATGATTGAGTCCTCAACGATCGGATCCATCTAATGTCCCATCCTTTTCCCTCCATGTCTACCCCATCCCCCTCCCACCATCTGCCCCAGAGAAAGGAGAAACTACGTATGTACACATATGAATGTGCTAGCAAGCACACACACACACACAAACAAATAGGTTCAAATATAAGCTCTTTAGAGCTCTGGTGGTGCAATGGTTAAGAGCTAGGCTTTTAACCGAAAGGTTGACGATTCGAACCCACCAGCCACTCTGCGGGAGAAAAGATCTGCGATCTGTGCCTGTAAAGATTACAGCCTAGGAAACTCTATGGGGGAATTCTACTGTGTCATATAGGGTCGCTCTGAGTAGAAATCGACTAGCAGGCATACAACAATAACATAAGCTCTTTGAGGTCGAGATTGTTATCACCACACCAAGTACTCCTGGGACTGCACACCTGTAAGAGACAACCAGCAAATATTATCACTAACTTACAGCCGATCTTAAGCAAAGAGAAGACTTGCTCTGTTCTACATGAAATGAGCACAGCGTTTCCTGTGGAGACCCTGATTTGCCTTGCAAAGATATTTTTCAATAACATATTAATAATGATAAATCTCCTTTAAGAAACAAAAACCTTAACCATCTTGAAATCCTTTTAATGCACTGTTTCTTTATACGTCCTCATTAAAAGAAGACTTTGTGTTTTTTCTACCAAAAATTGTTTTAAAAACTCTTTAAATATTAAATATTTCTTATAGGTGCTCATTAAGTGCAGAGTTGTAGGACCATTCTAGTTACTTTTTGCTCTTTGTCGTTCCCTTTTGGGATGGGGAAGATCTATGAATAGGACCTGTGAGCCATTTCTTACGTGTTTTGGGGGGAGTGGAATAGGGGCTGGAGAAAGGGAGTGAAATATTAACGGCAAAGTCGCATTGCCATCCCTTTATGCTCTATCCTAGTGCAATCATGGTTTACAAAGCCCTCATCTCGAAAGAGTCAGAAACTGCACAGATAATGAATAAAAAGGATTCCAAGACAGGTATAGTGACCATAACATTTACACTGCATGAAAATGGAAAATCCTGAACTTGAAGAAAATGAGAGCTAGAGAAAATGAATACAAAACACAGTGAATAAGACAAACTAGAGATAGAGAGGGAGAGACAAGCAGAGAGAAAGAAGCTTTTCAATATAAAAACCAAAACCAAGCCAAACCCATTGCTGTCAAGTTGATTCTATGCCTTGAGATTTTCAAATGCTATGTATTATAACATAAATTAAAATGGGAACTTGGTTTAGAAGGAAGACAAAATGGGGGGAGGCGTGTAAATAGGTCTAATTATCTGCCTCTTGACCCTCCTGCCCCATCATCTCTTTATAAGGACAAATGCACTTCGAATTTTTTAGTATAGATAGCATAATGTGTTATTAAATGCTAGCATAACTCTGTTACTAACCGTTGTTGTTGTTAGGTGCCATCAAGTTAGTTCTGACTCACAGTGACGCTGTAGGACAGAGTAGAACTGCCTCCTAGGATTTCCAAGAAGAGGCTAGTGGATTCAAACTGCTGACCTTTTGCTTAGCAGCCGAGCTCTTAAAAACTGTGCCACCAGGGCTCTTCTGTCACTAACTAGTTGATAACTGATGAAACATGCATTTATTGAACATCTTCTTTGGGCCAGGACTATACTAGGAGCCAAAACTACACACTTGGAGTGTCTGCTCTAGGATAGCTCTCAATTACTTCATTCATTTAACAAACATTACGAATGCCCTTGCCAAGGCAGCATACTAGATGCTTAAAGATACAGTGGCCAACAGGAAGACATGGTCCCTGGTCCCATGGAGATTACATTCTAGTCTGGAAGATACACTTTGAAGGATATATTCCACAATTATTTATTATAACTGTGGTGGGAGTTAAGAGTGCACATAATGAGACACCAACCTAATTTGGAAAATTAAAATGTTCTTTTCTTTATAATGGTCCAATGGTTAGAGCTATTTTCCCCAAATTCTAACCAAAGCTCCACTACTTCCAGCTTTGTAACCTTGAATAAGTCATTTAACTTCTCTATATCTCAATTTCTTGATCTGTGAAAGAAATATAACAATAGTACCATACTGTAGGCTTGTAGTGAGACTTAAATGAGTTAATATACGTAAAGTGCTTAGGACAGTATCTATAATCGCTTTTATCAAAAAGACATGTAGTAAAGGAAAACCGTGGGAGAAGAAGGGGGGGGGATAATTCTATAAAGGGGAAACAGCATGTGCAAAGGCCCTAAGAAAGGAAACAAGGCACATTTGGGAAACTAAAGGAAGTGAAAAGGAAAATAGAGCAAGATTGATTTGGAGAGGTAGGAGGGCCCAGAATAAGTACGGCCTTGGCAGGCCCTCAAGTGTTTTAGATATAATCTTGAATGCAGTGGGATGTTATTAAGGATTTTAAGTAGGAGAGTAATAAGATGTAATTTTCATTTTAAGAAAAACAATCTCCAGTGTAAATGCTGTATTATAAGAGAGCAAATACGGAAGATGAAAGCATAAGGGCTATAGCTGCAATATTAGTGAAGGATAATGGCGGCACAATGGTTAAGTGCTCAGCTGCTAGCTGAAAGATCGGTGATTCAAACCCACCAGCCACACCACAGGAGAAAGATGTGGCAGTCTGCTTCCATAAAGATGTACAGCCTTGGAAACCCTATGAGTTGGAATTGAATCTACGGCAACGGGTTTGGTTTTGGTTTTTGGTGAGACTTGAGAGGCAGTGGTAGACATGAAGAGATATTTAGCATGAAGATGAAACTGAAGATTTCACATGGGTTAATCTATATTCATTAATTACTTTGTTAATTAATCAGGTTTTAGATTTTTACTACTAGGTGGATGATGGTGTCATCCACTGAATAAAGAAGAAAAAAAAGGCAGGTTTAGGAGAAAATTACTGAATTCAGTATCTGGGCATGTTAAAACTTGAGGGACCCTGTGAGAAAGCACATGAAGATGTAATTGAATTTTGTTAGCATACTACTGATAAGTTAAAGCAGGGGCATGGATGATATCACTAATTAAAAAAAAAAATGTACATGGAGAAGCAAAGAGGGATTAGCACTTAGCATTAAAACCTTGAAAAAGGAGGAAGAGGAGGAGGAAACCTTGCAGATGGAAGAAGAACCATCAAAGGAGACTATGAAGCAGTAGGCAGAGACATGAGGGAAAGAAAAAAGTACAGGTAGTGGAAGTGAAAGGAAGGGAGTGTTTCACAGTGGTCAATGTGTCAAATACTATGGAAATGCCAAATAACACAAATCTAATGGGAGGTATTCATATTTAGAGAAATAATCAGTAACACAATGCAGTATTATAACAAAAAGTGATATAGGAGCATAGAGGGCCTGGGTATATTTATTAAATACATATTTATGGAGCAGACACTGTAAAAGGTATAAGGAGCATAATAGTAAAATGACTGAAAAAAATGCTTGCCCTGATGAACTTTACAGTCTAATCACATTTAGAGTAAAATAAACAGGCATCGAAAACACAGCATAAGTGCTATGATACTTAACTGTTTGATCATGAAGATTAAAAATAGGTTTCTTCTACAAAAAGAAGGCGACGGAAGGTAGAAGCAGGGAGTAAATCATACCTAATAAAAGGAGCAACTATTCTCCAAAGTACTGAGTCATGAAAGAGCCCAGTGTTCTTGGGAACAGAGAGACATTCAATATGGCAGAAGCTATAAAAAGAATAACAAAGAAATATATGTGTAAAAATGTATACTGAAATCATATTATGAAAGAATTTTCATGCCAAACTAAGGAATTTAGGTTTTTTCCTACATGAAGATCAATCTAACAGAGGTCTTTAAACATGAATGATATAGGCAATTTTGCTTTATAGAAATATCATTGACAGTAAGCTGGAGGATGGGCTGGAATGAATAGAAATTGGAGACAGGCACACCCATTAAGAGTCTGTTGCAGTAGTCCAAACAAGAGGTGATGAAAAGCTATACCAAACTGGCAGCAAAGAAGGTATGGGAGAAAGGGCTAACTGGAGCAACATTTCTTAGATAGAATTGCCACATTTCATTTCCAATAAGATAGAGTGGGCAGAAGAAAAGGATGAGTCAAGAAAGGAGAGTTAATAAAGCAAAGTAAATGGGTGCTATTATAGAAGAACATACAGGACGTAGTCCGGGTGCTCAAGAATGTAACTGGGGTGGGATAAAATTTTTAAATAATAATCCATGCTTCTCTCATTCTTATAGTCTTCTCCCTTCCCCATCTAAGCCACAGAGAGGGAATTCTGTACAAACACTACTCAGGGTTGGCTTGTTATAGCAAAAATACAAACAGAGGAAAACAGAGTTTCTGTTTCAAAATAGGCTTTTGAAATACACGATGTAACAAAGTTTTTGATGGAAAGATTTTTAAATGTCAAGATCCTGAGTTTTGAGGCTCAAAAGCCAGAGCCCTAAATTCTGAAGGACTAAATAATAATAATAATTAATAAGCCCTAAATAATAAGCAAAGAAATATATGAGCTCAGTCAGAGCCAATTTTCCCCACCTACCAGAGAAGAGGTAAAATTTCTTTCAGCTGGGGTCAAGAAGACAATAAGTGAAGAAATTATATTTATATATCCATATGGGATTCTGAGAGGGAGACTAATGGTTAAGGTTGTGTGTCAACTTGGCTGGGCCATGATTCTCAGTGGTTTGGCAGTTATGATGTAGTTTGGCAGTTATGTAATGATGTACTCAACTCCATGATGAGATCTGCTATGAGCAGCCAGTCAGTTGAAAGGGAGTTTTTTTGGACATGTGGCCTGCCTCCAGTATATGAATGGGTGTTCCTGCAAGGATCTCACTCTGGATCCTGCATCTGGCTCATCATCATCTGACCTCCAGTTCTTGGGACTTGAGCTAGCAGCTTACCTGCTGATCTTGGGTTCATCAGCCCCTGCAGCTACGTGAGTCAGGAGAGGCCTCCAGCCTGATGTCTGACCCACGAATTTGGGACTTGCCAGCCTCTACAACCACACGAGCCACTTCCTTGAGATAAATCTCTCTCTCTCTCTCTCCAAGTGTGTATATATATATATGTTTCACCGATTTTGCTTCTCTAGAGAACCCAGCCTAAGACAGAGACCTTCTGTATCTCCCCTAGATTAAAACTTTGGGAGGAAAGGACAGTAATTTACTCAGATAGGATTGGGGATTCAAGAGCAGTAAAGACCTAGAGAAGCATGCCAGTTTGGATTTAGCATCAGCAGAGTACAAATAATGGTATCAATCTCATGTCCTCAGAATGTCATGAGCTAACATCAGAAAACTCCCATGCCAACATTGGGAGGGTCTTAGAAGTAACTGACAGAGGGCAAGTAGATCTGTCACATGTTCTGAATAAGTGGAGACTCACCTGTCTGGGATGAGTACTGGAGACCTGGATGTGGAGGACAAACTCTGATGAGGAACCAACATTAACGAGATCGCAAAGCAGATACCAAGACAAGACAGATCCTCACTCCCTCTCCTATGTGCCATGCCTACTCATGCCCGAGGAACTTTTATATATGAGCTCAGAGAGAAGTGGCAGAGGGGAAAATGCTAAGTCAACTGAAAGTAATCTGAATTGTGGCACAGTGGTTAAGAGATCACCTGCTAACCAAAAGTTTGGCAGTTCAAATCCATCAACTGCTCCTTGGAAACCTTATGAGGCAGTTCTACTCCATCCTACAGAGTCGCTATGAGTCAGAATTGACCAGATGGCAGTGGGTTTGGTTTGGTTTAGACAGAGATTAAATTTGGTTATGGGAAAATAAAAATGAATTTTTGTTTGTAGAAGTTCAGTAAGTAATAGAAATATAGATCTAGAAGTAAGAAGGGAAGTCTAGGCCAGAGATTCCAGTTTGGCACCCATCATCATACATATGATAACTAAAGCCACAGGAGTGGGCAAGATAAAGTGTAAAGATGTCAGAGTCTTCAGTGCTGTAGATTTTGGGGGACAAGGAAGAAAAGATAATAATAGAAGCCAAAAAAAAAAAAAAAGCATAGTCAGAGATAAGAACCAGAAAAGAGTAGGAGGAGGAGAGAAAGTAAGAAGTTCAAGGTCATCAGAATCAAAACTTAGTGAGCTCATGTAAGATACACTCTGGATATAGGCAAGCTACTAATTATCAAGTGAGTTTCATGGAAATGGTAGGAGCACAAGTCAGATTCAATAGGTTCAGACGAGGATGAGGAATTTGACAAAGTGAAGACAATAAGTGTAGGCTCTGCTTTTAGGGAAGCAGTGCAGGGGGAATGAGGGAAATAGGGAAGAAATCTGAATGTGAGGTTCAATTAAAGGAATGACTTGAGTTTTCATTTGACCTTTATTTTCTTTCTGAAGATTTGGTTTTTTATTTTAGTTTATTTGTTTTAATTTGGTGCATGAGGAAAGGAAGCATGATTATAGATGGAAAAGAAGAATAGAAAGGAAAAATAAAAAAAAACAGACAAAGGGAATGATTGAGTGATTAATCAGAGGAGTTGCCAGAGTGTGGAATAGTAAAAAGTAAAAGACTTGACCTTAAAATGAAGCAACCTGAAGGAACAAATTAACAAAACTGGAATGAACGCTGTAATACATTCAGCTTAAGGGAGTGAAGAAGAAAATTGAGTGAACTGCACTTATATTTCCCTTAAGAAGATAGTGAGGAAGCTGTCAGCTGAGGGTAAAGAGGCTAGAGAAAAAGGAGAAGGGTCTAGGAACTTGAAAATCCTAGCACAACTAGAATGAATAAAGAAATATTGAGCAGTTCTGAGGGTCCAGCTGAAAGTGAAACCCAAATCTTTAATGCTATCAACACAGTATCTTCCACCGCAAAATTTATTCAGCATTACAAACACAAAGACAGTTAACACATAGTTCCCTATGTTCAGATTGCTCTTAGTCCAGTTGGTAAATAAATAATGACTGTTCAACGTGATAAGTCCTTTAAAAGAAGTGCAAACAAGGTTCTAAGGATGAGATAACTAACCTTGCATGTTAGAGAAGAATTCACAGAGGACATAACACTTTATTTAGGATTTGAAGAAGGAAGTTTCCTAAGGAGAAGAGGAAAGGAGGGTTTCCCATAAAAAATACTGCATATGGAAATCATGGCATTATAAAAGGAGTTGGAAGCATGGTGTAAATTTGATGTGGTTTAAAACAGCTTGAGGTGGGAGGAAGGTTGAAGACTTTGCTAAAAATGTAAAGTATTGCAATAAATTACTTTCAAGATTTTTTTGTAATTTTTATTCTAAGATTTTGTGATTTTAATTATCTTGTAGAGTCATAGGAATGAAGAGTTCACTCTTATCATGAAATGTTTGTTTGTGTGAGTGTAGTGTTTAGTCCAACACAGAACATGCTCAAAGGGAGACATAGAAAAGAGACAGTGCACCATCATGGTACATACAGTTAATTATACTCTTCAAGACTGCATATCAATCACCATATAGATTAGATTAGGTTAGATAGAAGATAGATAGATTATAGGTAGATGGATAGATGGATAGATGGATGGATGGATGATAGACAACAGATAGGTAGATAGACAGACAGACAAGCAGATAGATAGATATAACCCACAGACAGGGATGTTGCCCCCTCTACAACTACATGAGCCATTTCCTTAACATAAATCTCTCTATATATATTTATACACTTTAGTGGTTTTCCTTCTCTAGAGAACCCAACCTTAGACATCATTGGAGAAAAACAAGGCTCTAGGAATTGACTGAATACCAACTGAGATGTTTCAACAAACGAATGCAGTGCTGGAGGTGCTCACTCATCTCAGCCAAGAAATTTGGAAGACAGCTACCTGGCCAATCAACTGGAAGAGATCCGTATTTGTACCCAGTCCAAAGAAAGATGATCCAACAGAATGGCAAAGTTATTGAACAATATAATTAATATCACACATAAGTAAAATTTTGCTGAAGATCATTCAAAAGCAGTTGCAGCAGTACATCAACAGGGAACTGCCAGAAATTCAAGCCAGATTCAAAAGAGGATGTGGAACCAGGGATATCATTGCTGATGCCAGATAGATCTTGGCTGAAAGCAGAGAATACCAGAAAGATGTTTACTTGTGTTTTATTGACTATGCAAAGGAATTCAACTGTGTGGATCATAACAAATTATGGATAACATTGCAAAGAATGGGAATTCCAGAACACTTAATTGTGCTCATGAGGAACCTGTGCAGAGACAAAGAGGCAGTTGTTCAAACAGAACAAGGGAATGCTGGGTGGTTTAAAGTCAAGAACGGTGTACATCAGGATGGTATCCTTTCACCATACTTATTTAATCTGAATGCTAAGAAAATAATCCAAAAAGCTGGATTATATGAAGTAGAACACAGTGTCAGGATTGGAAGAAGACTCATTAACAACCTGCATTATGCAGATGACACAACCTTGCTTGCTGAAAGTGAAGAGGACTTTAAGCATTTACTGATGAAGATCAAAGATTACAGCCTTCGGTGTGGGTTATATCTCAAAATAAAGAAAAAAATCCTCACAACTCAACCAATTAGCAACATCATGATAAGCAGATAAAAGATTGAAGTTATCAAGGATTTCATTTTACTTGGATCCACAATCAACGCCCATGGAAGTAGCAGTCAAGAAATCAAAAGACTCATTGCATTGGGCCAATCTGCTGCAAAAGACCTCTTTAAAGCAAAGATGTCATCTTGAAGACTAAGGTGCACCTGATCCAAGCCATGGTGTTTTCAATCACCTCATACGCATGCAAAAGCTGAATGAATGAGGAGGACCAAAGAAGTATTGATGCCTCTGAATTATGGTGTTGATGAAAAATATTGAATATACCATGGACTGCCAGAAGAGCAAACAAATCTGGCCACGGAATCAGAATACTCCTTAAAAGCAAGGATGGTAAGACCTCGTCTCACACACTTTGAACATATTATTAGGAGGGACCAGTCCCTGGAGAAGGACATCATGCTTGGTAAAGTAGAGGGTCAGCGAAAAAGAGGAAGACCCTCAATGAGATGGACTGACACAGTGGCTGCTACAATCGGCTCGAGCATAACAATGATTATGAGGATGGCACAGGATCGGGCAGTGTTTCGTTATGCTGTACATAATAAGGTCGCAATGAGTTGGAACTGAGTAGACGGCACCTAACGACAACAGCAATTCCTATTTTATTAATGTTACCATGTCCTATATTGTAAGATGCCTCCAATTGTTTCTGAAAAGAAACAGAATGTGCTAAAATTAAAATCAATACTTAACATTAAAGTTGTTCTGAATATAATGTAATCTTTCTTTGATAATTCCTAAGATTTTATTACTTACAATATTTTGAGCCTGGTGGCACAGTGGTTAAGAGCTCAGCTGTTAACCAAAAGATGGGCAGTTCAAATCCACCAGGTGCTCCTTGGAAACCCTATAGGGCAGTTCTACTCTGTCCTGTAGGGTTGCTATGAGTCAGAATTGACTTGACAGCAACGGGTTTGTTTTTTTTGGGATAGTATTTTAGGAATAGTGCGATGAACATCTATTTTTTTATAAAGTAGATTAAAAAGTTGGAAGGGGTTAGGCTAAATCTATACTAACCTTGTGACACACCCTGAAAATTGCTTCATTTTAAAACTTTTTTATATCAATGATGTATTTTCCATCTGTTTTTCTCTTAAAAAGGAGGTATGAGGGTAATGGGAAGACAATCAGAAGGCAGAAAACCTGAGTTCTAGTCACCCTTCTCCACTATTCATTACAGGACTGATCACGTTACTTCTCTGAACCTTGGCTACCTCCTCTGTGAAATTGTGAGTAAAGTTAGTGGAGAAGAAAAGCAGGGATTTTTGAGCATTTAAATCTTTTGGATTTCAGATAAGTTACATACGAGTATGAGGGGGAGGACTAAATCTCAGTTGACCATGCATTTTCTATCCATACAACAGATTCAGAAAGAAATGGGTTTTATGATTTATATTTACATATGACATTGATCCAAATAAAGCAAGCAATGACTGAATAGGTTTTGCTTCGTCTACCAAGATTGTAATCTTTCCCATGTTGGTTTCGACAGATACATAAAGTTTCCTGAAAGCTTTAGTTCAAAAGTTTTCCAAGAGATCTAGGATCACTTTCAGATGTCCTTTTTTCTCCTTACATGTTGCAATATAAAATAGACTGAGCACAATAAACAATTATGATCTCAAGATCCATTCCACTGCTGATGAATCAATGAGCAAACAGATATCCAAAAATTCTGATTCAACCAGTCATAAGATCAATATCACACCTTTGGGAAACTCCCAAGGATGGTAAACTTTGCTTATTAGTTGTCACAGCAAAAACCTAGGATTACTATCAAATGTATTTATAGTCCATGGTGGAATGTCAGAGTTAAGAGCATGATCTTTGATTAGACACCAACGGGCCATGACATTTAACTTTTGCTATCTCAGTTTATTACAGTGAAATAGGAAAAATAAACTCTGCTGCATAGACTGGTTTTGAGGATCAAATGAGAAATGTATGAAAGTACCTAGAACAGTACCTGGTACATAGAATTGTGTCCAATAGAGAATTTGCATATATATTGATGAATATGGCATAAAAGTATTATATTGTTTGTTTCTGGCCTTCCTCATATCTCATGTAAAAAAAAAATCATATCCATGGTATTGTATAATAAAACATCATTTAATGGCTCCAATTAAATGGATTGATAATATACATCAGTTAATTTATAAATACCTAAAAAGCCATAAAGAGAAAAGATATGCCACAGCAGTTGTCACTCTCAACTATCTCCTTTTTTTGTAAACCATCTTGATGGAGGAGCTCTTTGAAATCCAGTGGCAATTTAGTAGCATCATACCAATTAAATAAGGAATGTATATCTGCTAAATCATCGCCCATTTCAAAATTCCAGTAGCCAAACCATAAAATCCTATGGCTTGACAGTTTGGTTACCATGGTCAATTAATACCTAACATTTTGAAGCAAGCCCAAGACCTTCAAAGGTAACAATTGACCTAACTATATGCTTTCAGGACCAATATGTAAGAATCCCAGCCCCAAAGATTACTTGCCCAACTCCTACTGTGTATGGGTGCCTAAAATTCCTTTAACAAGAGACAAAATTATTATTTTTAAATTACTGACGAAACTTAAACTTTGGAGGTCTAGCATCTACTGAGCACCTACCTTGTGGCAGAGACTCTCACACTTTCCTTATTTTAACTCATATAATCCACACCACAAACCTCCGCTGTAGAAACTGTTATTACTTCATTTTACAGATGAGGAAGCTGAGGCCTGAAGAGGATTAGTTACTAGCACAACATTACGTTACTATAAGCGTTGGATCTGGGATTTGAATCTAGTCTGGCTCCAGAATCTCTGCTTTTACTACAATACAACATAAAGAGCAAAGATTGACAGAGAGTTTTTCCTGAGGTTTTATTGATGGACCAGTTAACCTGTTGCTGTCAAGTCCGTTCCAGTGCATGGCAACCCCACATGTGCTGGAGTTGAACTGTGCTCCACAGGGTTTTCGATAGCTGATTTTTTAGAAGTAGAACACTAGGCCTTTCTTTCAAGGTGCCTCTGGGTGGATTCAAACAAACCTTTTGGTTAATAGTTATGTTTAACCATTTGTGCTACTTGGGGACAAATATTCAGGGTGAGAAAGCACAAATTGTTGAAACTAGGAGTATCAAATAACACGGAAGGAGAAAATGACAGCGTAAAAGGAGACTAGAAGTACCAAGTAAATACCAGAATGACCTCACAGTTTTGTCAAAGAGCTATCCTAGGTACATATTTTTCCTGGAGTCATTTCTTAGACATTTTGAATTCTCCTGGGATCTCTCCTCAGGATCTCTTCCCCATCAGCTCAGAGCTAGCTTTACACTTAAGACTGCATTACAGACTAACTAATAGCATCTTTTATTGATAATTTATTACTCTGTAACATAATCCGTTTTAGAAAGTGCTAAATAAACATAATGTAATCATTTTGTATAATTTTTCTGTTAACTGTTAAAGACTGTAGTTAGGGCTAATAAACATTTATTATACACTGACATCCTCACACATGTAAATTTAAAGTGCTACCCAAAAGTCCTATATTTTCTAAGGTAAATTCCAGCTTCTAACAAATGTTTTATTGAAAATAATCTATGCATAGAATTAAAGAATACTCTATTTTCACTTCAGCAAATAAGAGCTACTTAAACCTAAATTCTAATGAGCAGCATTGCTTTCTTAAGTGGTTTACAAATCTTGAAGCTGCATAAATCAGCATCAGAAATTCACCTGACCACATATCCTATGACCTGAGAGCCTCCCTTCTAAGAAATCTGAGAGGAGGATGACTAGAAAGGAGACCAGGAGTCAACTACTTTCTTAGCAGGTGTTCCATCCCAGTTAAGATAGACACAAGACATGTTAGTCTCGAATGCTGATATGAACCAATATTGATGACAGTTTTATTATTACTTTTTATTAATACACCCGCTTGTCACTTACCAACATGACTAGATTCCAAAGACCAGGTTGTTTTGCAGAAATCTGCGTTATGTGAAAATGGGGAACAATCACATCAGATCAAAAAATGGAGAACAACTACATCATTACATAATTGCCAAATTACGTCGTTACTTAACTGCCAAACCACTGAGAATTATGGCTTAGCCAAGTTGACACATAACCTTAACCATCATAGCCAGTGTTACTCTCACCTCACACTTTGTGTTCAGTACTGCCAGATGTATGTCGTTGGTGTGCAAAATAGTCTGATACTAGATTTTTTACCATTGTTGTAAATGTGAAATGTCAGATAATGAGACAGTTGATAAGTGAGGAGTAGGTATAATATTTTCTATAACCAGATAAGGTGGCTAGATATATAAAAATGGAATACTAACTGTCCCACCCAACTTGCCAATTTGTGTTAATTTATCAGTGACTGGTCCACTGAGTAGAGAACTGTGAATGTGATGCCCCGTCCGTGGGTTACATGCCTTTATAGGTCCTCTTTCTTCCTTGTCAAATTTACATTGTACCAAAATCTTAATCAAACCTATTGATGTTAAGAAAACCCAGACAAAACTTACTGCATTACAGTTATTTCTTATGATTCCATCACTCACCAAAAAAGCCAAACCTATTGCAATCGAGTCTATTCCAACTCATAGTGACCCTATAGAACACAGTAGAATTGTTCCATAGCTTTTCCAAGGAGCGGCTGGTAGACTCGAACTGATGACCTTTTGGTTAGCAGCCAAGCTCTTAACCACTGCACCAGAAGGGCTCCAAGCAGTGTTATAATTATATGAAAAAAATTAATTTTTAATCCATGAATCCATTCAATAATCATGTAATTGTTGTAGGGCACTGTTCTAAGATACATATAGAAATAAGCAGAATAAAGACCCTGCATTCCTGAGTTTTATATTCTAGTATAACAACAATCATATATACACATAAATGACAAAAATTCAGAGGAAAATAAAACAAGGACTTAAGAAAATTTTGAAAGCTGCTTGCACTTTAAACAGGGTTGTCAAAGAGATCTCTTTAACAAGAGGACAGTTTGATTCTGATCTAAATGGTGAAATAGAGTCTGAAACAGCAGAGAAGAGGATTCCAGGCGTAGAGATCTGCAAGTTCAAAATCTCTGAGAAACATGTATGCTTGGCCTGTCCAGGGATAGTAAGAAGGACAATGAAGCTGGCACAGAATGAGAGATGGAAAGAGCTGTAGGAAATGCCTTCTTTATCACGTAGAGTGTTTAGGGTCATAGTAGAAATTTTAGATTATATTCTACTGACAGTAGGAAGTCTTAGGAGGGTTGTAAAAAACAAAATAATATAATTTTATTTACACTTTAAGAATTTTGCAGACTTAAAAATGTTAGCAAAACACGAAACACAACCTCCACCAGCCCGAGCCCAGAAGAGCTAGATGGTGCCCAGCTATCACCACCGACTGCTCTAACAGGGATCACAATAAAGAGTCCTGGACAGAGTGGGAGAAAAATGTAGAACAAAATTCAAATTCACAAAGAAAGATCAAAATTACTGGTCTGACAGAGACCGGAGGAATCCCCAAGACTATGGCCCACTGACACCCTGTTAACTCAGAATTGAAGCCACTTTCAAAGTTCACCTTTCAACCAAAGATTGGACAGTCCTATAAAACAAACAATAACATGCTTGAGCAACATGCTTCTCAGTACAATCAAATATATACGATCAAATGAGAAGAACCTGCCCAAAAGCAAAGACGAGAAGTCAGGAAGGGGCAGGAAAACTTGACGAATGGACATGGGAAACCCGGAGTGAAAAGGGAAAGGGGAAGAGTGCTGACACGTTGTGGGGATTACAATCAATATCACAAAACAATCTGTGTATAAATTTTTGAATGAGAGACTGATTTGTTCTGTAAACTTTCACCTAAAGCACAGTAAAATTAAAAAAAAAAAATGTTGGGAATAACTGCTTTTCAATTTCCCATATCCTGCAGTTGGATGCGATCTGAGAAATTGCAGGCTAACTGCCTTAAGGAATGAGATTTCCCCTTCATAGTCTTTTCTAGAGACGGAAAATGGCCCTGGTGTTTGTGGAATAGGAACAAGAGTGGCAGGTGAAATATCACTTGGGAGGCTTTTGCTGTAGTAAAAGCGAGAGATGATGTTGATTTCACTAGTGCAGTAAAAATGTTGAGAAGTAATCAGATTTGGGAAGTCATTTGAGACAGGATCAATAAGACTTTTTGATGGATTATATATGGGATGTTAGAGAAACGACATACAGCATTAGCACCGACTCTAAGCTATAAAGTAGAGTTGTCATTGAGCTACTTCTGAAAAGAAAAAAAAAAAAAAGGCTTGGCTTCTAGCAAGAAAAAACTACATAATTATGGATGTAATAGGAGTGACAGAAGAATGTAGTGCTGTATTTCTTTTTTGTTTTCTGTTGCTGAGCGAAGAAAAATTACATTTAGAGATCTCAGTATGAGCTGAGTATAGGTTAATCTCTTTAAAAGATTGCTTTCAAACTCTTCAATAATGAAATTTACTGGAAGGTTTCATCTGCTTCACTTCTCTGGCATTAAATGAAAATGCAAAACTCTCAGAACATATGTGGTAACATATTGGATTCTCAATGTCTAATTCTTCATTGGTTTTATCATAAAACCTAATCTCTAGATTCTTATCAATTAAAATGTTCAATCTTCATTTTCTCTTGAGCTTTATACTTTTGCAGTTGAATTCTTATTCTCCTTTGTACACAACGCATGCAACTATTAAAATGGATTTTAGAACTGGTCATTTTCAGTGAAGTGTTTGACTTACATAAGTATATGAGAAGGTCACAGCTTGTCAAACATGCCAACTACTGTTAATATTTTATTGATTCTAGTGAGAATCATTTTAAACTCTGCTAAGTATGTATCTTACTGTGTTTCCTAAATCAAGATAGATCAGATGAGAGCAGGGTACCATCTTCCTGGTCATCAACAGAATCACTTTCATTTAATTGCACTGTGGTTTATGACCATCAGTCCCTATTGAAGGTGGTTATAAGAAACAGTTCTCTGATATTCATAACTACATCCATTTTCAGAATCCTTTAAAAGAAATTTGTTCATTACATCACAAGCTATGCTTTTTATGAAGTTACCCAGCAAGAAGATATTTCTGTCTGATCAGAATATTAAAATTGACTGTTAATTGTACTTTTCCAAAATAAGGGATATTTTTCTTATGACTGCTGTAAAACATGTGACTCAGTTTCTCCTTTTGCATACCCATTGCCCGTTGCCTCGAGTCAATCCTGACTCAAAGGGACCCTATCGGACAGAGTAGAACTGCCCCATAGGGTTTCCAAGACTGTAATTTCTATGGAAGCAGACTGCCACATCTTTCTCCCTCGGAGCTGTTAGTGGGTTTGAACCTTTGACCTTTCAGTTAGCAGCGCAGCGCTTAACCACTGTGCAACCAGACCCCCCCCTTTTTCATAAGTCACTAAAAACGATCAAAGATATTTTCGGTTACATAGGTAACACTTACATAGGTCACTACAGTATACATGTTACCATCATTTCCGTTTTCCTTTTGTTGCCCTAGGTTTTATAGAATCCCTCTTATGTGTATTTTATGCAAATTTGTAATCTACTGAACAAAAAAGAAAGATTAGACAAGCCACTTTCCCTCTCTAGATCTTGGTTCCTCATTCTAAAACTTTAGAGTTAGATTACCAAGTCTCTAAGGTTCTTTTCATCTGTAATTGTGAATATTTAGATAGATGAAATATGTACTTCAGCTTCAGAGATTGGAAAAGAATTTTAGAACCATACAAATCCCAGTACAGAAGCAGCTGCTTGCTCTGCCTATATATAAAACCAGCTTTGCCTTCAGGAAATGGAAAATCCAATTCCTGTGCTATCCTGTTAAGTTGCAAAGTCACACTCATTAGAGCAGTACTTTTCAAGCAACATCTTTGAGGTCTTGGAATTTATGAGGTTATTTTAGGTGGCTAGAGCTCTCCAGAAGTTTGTAACCTCTACCTAAGTAGCTCAGTTTATAACTGAACAAAAAGGAATAAGGAACAAAATGCTTTGGCATCAATTATAAATTTCAAAAGACTAATTTTATTTTGGCCTAGACTATTGTCAATTGCCTCTGTTCCCCACTTTGTGAATCTATAAAATAATAAAGTAAAACTATTCTTGAGACCAAATACTGGTTTTCATCATGACAAACCACTATGAAAACAAAGCAAAGAGGAGATGTAAACGAACAAAAAAATTTGAAGAAAATATCCATCTGTATATCTACAAAGAGCTATACCCTAATGCAATATTTTTTAGTTACTTTATGCCGTGCCTATTCCAAGCTCTCAAATCATGGCTGGCTCAAGCCCTAACTATATTTCACTATCATATATTACCCAGTTTGGGTTTTTAAAATGATTTGCAGACTGAAAATTTTGGGAACAACTACTTTTGAGTCTCCTGTAGTACTGCAGGTGGAGTGGGAGCTGAGAAACTAGGGGCCAGCTGCCTCAAGGAGTACGTCTTCCACTCCATGGTATTTCTGGAGACTAATCATTGTTTTATACACCCCTAGGCTTTTTCTCTGCACCTTGTGTGAGGTGAGCTATTAAATTTTATGCCTTGGGATTTCTGTCCAGCTTGTGAACTATGTCATTAAACCATATCTTCTTGTCGTTATCTGCTTTTGTTCTAGTCTCTACTTACTTCCAAGTAGGGAGTTCATTTAAAAGTGAATGTCACAGTGATTAGTAGAAAGATAAAAACTCTTCCTTTCCTTAGGATATTAATAAAATAGACCGATGTACAATTTTTTATTTATTCTATTTCAGGTGAAGGTTTATAGAACAAATAGTTT
>NW_004444080.1:3096948-3105151 GCF_000243295.1 Trichechus manatus latirostris | reverse complement strand
TTTTTTTTGTGGTGCTGATGTTTTCTCTGTTCTTCTTACTCTCCTGTGCTGAATTACTTTGTTTGTGGATTTTTTTTCATTTCCTTTGATTTTGTAGTTTTGTTTTTGCTGAGACTTTATGTTTTTCCTCTTTATTTTTATGAATATGTTTGTTAACTTTCTTTCTGGTTACCATGAAGTTTACCCTTATCTTTCTAAGTTTGAAGCAGTCTATTACTACTTGGTATCGACTTGCCTTCCTCTCCATTAGAAGGTTCTATACCTACACCGTTTATTCCTCTTTTATTTTTCTGATGTTGTTGTCATTTACAGATTAACTGCTCGGATTCCCTGTTGTATTTATTTTGGTTTTGGGTAGTCCTTGAGATTTCATTTCCTAGATTGGTATCTAGCTGGTACTATCCTGCATCCTAGATTCAGCCTGTGAGCTGAAGTTGTTTGTTCTCAGATAGAAGAACTCCCTTTAATAATTTTTATATGTTTGGTTTGGTTTTTACATATTCCATTAATTTCTGTTTATCTGGAAATGTCCTAATTTCACCATCATATTTGAACAAGAGTTTTGCAGGATATGTTATTCTTGGCTGGTAATTTTTGTCTTTCAAGGTTTTATATATGTCATCCCATTGCCTTCTTGCCTGCATGGTTTCTGCTGAATAATCTGAGCTTAGTCTTATTGTTTTTCCTCTGTACGTGACTTCTTGTTTTTCACGAGCTGCTCTTAGGATCCTGTGTCTTTGGTTTTGGTGAGTGTGATTATGATATGCCGTGGTGATTTTCTTTTAGTGTCTATTTTATATGGGGTTCATTGAGCTTCTTAGATGGCCAGCTTTTCATCTTTCATGATATTTGGGAAGTTTTCTGTCAGCAGTTCTTCAGTGATCCTCTCTGTGTTTTCTGTTTTCTCCCCTTGTTCTGGAACTCTGATCACTCGAAAATTTTTGCTTTTGATTGTATCCCACATAACTCTCAGGGTCTCTTCATTTTCCTTTGTTCTTTTTTCTGAGTTTTTGTTGAACAGAGTTGTATGCAAGTGTTTGTCTTCAATTCCACTGATCCTACCTTCCACCATTTCAAATCTGCTTCTCAGCCCTTCTATGACACTGTCCATTTCTGAAAACTTGTTGTTTATCTTTTGGATTTCTAATTGTTGTTTTTGTATAATTTCTAGTTGTGTATTTATTTTGGCATTTTGTTCCTGCATTATTTTCCTGAATTCTTCAATTTTTTTGTCTGTATTTTCCATGAATTTTTCTGCCTTTTCCATGAATTTGTCTATTTTTTCCTCATTTTTGTCTGCCTTTTGCTTCAACTCTTCATGATTCTGACTATTATAGATTTGGATTCCCCATATGGTAGTTCTAGTGCCTTTTCTTCCACTGGAAAGTCATCTGGTGTTTTATTTTGGATGCCTATCTGAGCCGTCCTGTCCTTTTTTTGTAAATGTTTTTATATTTTCTGCTGTTTTCAGGGCATTCAGTAGTTATTATTCTTGTTTATTGATTGTATATTTGTTTGTTTCATCCCCTTTTTTTTTTATTTGGCTATGTCTGAGCAGGCGGGCTGTGTGTTCTTTGTTGTTTGTTCATGTGTGAGCGCGATACTTTTCGCCTCCTTCTCCAATTGGTAGGGTCAGTCGCTCAGATATGGTACAGCAGGGCAGGTCTAGCTGAAGAGGAGTTGCTAGGATAGGTAGTTGTGGCACTTACTATAGCCATCAGGGCGGGTCAGTAATCAGTGCAGGGCAGGTTCTGGTAGGCCGTGCCTGTGCTTCCTGGTGGTGTGATGTTAAGCGCATGGTGCAGGTAGGCATGATGGAGGGGAAGTTTGTTATTTGTGGAGCTGAGATAGATATGGGAGAGAGGATAGTGGAACAGGAGCCAAAAACATACAAACAAAAAAGAGTGCTAGGGGAGCTTGCTTTTGGAGTGGAGAGATGAGAGACTATGAAATGGAGAAAAACAAAAGGGGAAGGAGAAGGAAAAAAAAGAAAAGAAAAGAATGAATAAACAAAAATTAGAAATAAAAAAGAACAGCCAAGCTCCTAGGGATCCCACCAGCGTGGCTACGAGGTCTGGGGAAGTTATTCTCAGGTGTTGCAGTACAGCCTGGCTAGAAGTCATAGAGATATTCAGCGCCAGGTATTCAGGGAACAGGAAGAGAAGGAAGGTATAGAGAGACAAGAAACTGAGTAATGGTGAAAGACAAAATGGGAAAAAGAGGGAAAAGAAAGCAAAACAAATTAAAAAAAAAAAAGAAGAAGAAGAAAAGCCCCCAATAAACAGAAAGAAAAAAAAAAAAACATGAAAAACACTATACCTTAAGGGATCCCTCTGCATTTCTGCTCAAGCCGAGGGGTTAGGTCCCAAGCCGTGCAGCACTGTGCAGCCAGAACAGGCTCCCAGCTCAAGAAAAGGAAAAGCAAACAAACAAACAATTCAGAACAAACAAACACTAGCATGGCAGCCCAGACCAGGAAGCAGTTCCACACTCGAACGGAGTTCCGCAGCCCCTCACGAAGAAGCAACGATGGCTCGCAGAGACAAGCATTTGAGCTAAGGGAGGGGGAGGTGGTGAGAGGTAAGGAAGAAATCAAAAGAAGCTGAAAAAAGCAACACCAGCTGCCAACAAATGGCACTCAGGGAGCCGCCCAGTGCAGGCGGGTGGAATCCAAGCAGCCAGTGCTTCCCGGACAAGAAACTGTGGCTGCGGGAAGCAGAGGAGGCAGAGTGGGAGTGAAGAATGGTGGGGTGTGGGAAAGCATCTATCACAAATTACCGGTTGTTTTGTCTCCCACTGGAAGCTCCGTGAAGCTGCTTTCTCGTACCCCCTGTTTGCTGGTCTCCGATAGGAGTGCAAGACGGTAGATCCGTGCTGTGTTAGCTGGTGGGGGACCTCTGCATGAATCTCTCCTCGCTCTCTGTTCTCTTTCAGTTTTCTCACTCCATTTGGTGCTTGGCTGAGTTCTTTATCTCTTCATTTGGTGTTTTAGGGTTTCAGGATTGCTGTTTTCTCTGTTTGCCTTAGTTTTTCAGATCTTTGTTGTGGAGGGACAGCATGGTGCTTCTGCCTAGAGTGCCATTTTGCCAGAAGTCTTCCCAATGTACAATTTTCTCTCTTGTTCTACATTCTTTATTTGCTGTCTATTCTTGCTGATTTTCTTATACTCAAGTCTGATGTTTTCAATTAGTTCATTGCAATGCCAAATCCCAAAACGTAAAACTACAACATAGATGCCCAATTATTAGTTCTACTCTAATTTATTTTAATTGGTGTACTTTGAGTTACAGCCCCACATAGAAACTAACAGAAGGAAATTGGCCAAATTATGGTTTCTAGTAGATTAGATTCATAAGGCCTGCAAATGTGAGTTGAGTGTGTGTGTGTGTAAGAGAGCTTATTAATTCTGACTTTCAGAGCATCTCATGTTTTCAAAATGGATTGATAATAATACAGTTGTCTATCAAATCTTTATATATGAGAAAACTAAAGAAAATTTTTCTCAGGTGCAAAGGCTCAAATAAGCTAAATTCAGGGAAGTTGTTTTTAAAACTGCAGAGTTTCCATCACATAGAATATTCTACAACTTATAAAAGTCATATTGTACATCAATAATAAATATGTAATGAGTAAAGAACAAAATTAAGAATTGAGCAATTCACTATTATTGTAAATAACTCAGGATTCTAAAAATCTGAATTCTTGTTGAGCTTATAAAATGTTCCCAAAGAATTCTACTTCTGACCTTGAACAGTTCTTACTTCCTAACTTTAAGATAGTTTGAAGATACAAAACAAATTATTTTAAGTAGCATATCACATAGTTTTCTCACCCAGAGTGACACTAAAGTTTTCTTCTTCTTTCCATTTTGACTTTCTTCTACAGAATTAAAATTTTAAGATTTACATTTTTAATTTGCTGAGTAAACAATTTCTACTTAATTTATCTTAGATGTTAAATACCTATCTTGAATGGTGAATCAGAGTCACCTAGGAAGTTTTATATTTTTAATACAGGTTCATAGAATTAATCACAAAGACTACGATTCAGTAAGTCTGAGAGGATAGTGGATTCTGTTTTGTTTTTAAAGAAAATTTCCAGGATTTTTTCTGGCTCAGTTACCAGTATTTCTGGTTACCAGTAAACAGTTTGAGATGTTCAGTTTATTCACATGAAATCTGAATTTCCTGACACAAATAAGAAATGAGACACTCGCAAATAAGAGGGTGGAGAAAAAAGCTTTCAAAAATTTAAAAAGCACATTTAAATTAAAAGACAAGGGGTTGAAGGGACTTTTGGAAATGATGGAGTAGCTCTTATTGAACTAATTCTTCCAGATGAAACAATATCCGCTCTGAGAAAGATATAAACAACAATACCTAAAATCACTGAAGAGTTAAAAAAACAGAAGAAAACTGAACCGGAGTCAACACTTGGAAGAAGAGGAACACACTGACTGAGTTTCAGATTTTTATGGCTTTTTACCTAAAAGGAGGCTCCATTCTACTCCATCTAGGTGGCTAAAAGTTGGTTAGAAACACACAGTTTTACCAACTTGATCCCTAGAGAAAACCCTAAAAACAAGCAAAGATATATATTAAAAATCAATAGATAAACAAGAATTCTAAATGGTATGTATTTAACCAAGGGAGGGAAAAAGACAGGAAAGAAAAACAGAGGAAGAAAAATATACAGAACAAACAGAAAATGAAAATTAAAATGGTAGACTTAAATCCAAGGTTAGCATGTCAATAATTACATTAAATGTAAATGGACCAAACACTCCAATTAAAAGGCAGCGATTGTGATTATGAATTTAAGAAAGCAAGACACAACTATACACATTTTAAATATAAAGATAGATTCAAAATACAAAAATGGAGAAAAACATACAATGCAAAGAGTAAGTATAAGAAAGCAGAAGTAGCTATATTAATATCAGATAAAGTAAACTTTAAGACGAAACATATTGACAGACATAAGGTAGGATATTTCATAATAATAAGAGTCAATACATATGGTAGTCTTAACAATCATAAATGTAAATGCACCTGCTAATAAGAGAGCTTCAAAATACATGAAGCAAAAATTTACAGAACTAAAGAGAGATAAAACCACATAGTTAGAAATTTCAGCACTCTTCTCTCAGCAACTGATAGAACTAATAAAAAAAATTAATAAAGACATAGAAGTTTTGAACAACATTACCAAACACTTTAACAAATTGATATTTATAAAACATTATACTCAACAATAGCAGAATACACTTCCTTTTCAAGTGTACATGGTGTGTTCAACCACGTATCACATATTCTGGGGCTAAAAACAAGTTTCAATAAATTCAAAAGAATTGAAATCACATACAGTGTGTTCTCTGAGATGATGAAATTGAATAAGAAATAAATAACAATAAGATATCTAGGAAACCACAATAATTTGGAAATAAACAACATAATTTTAAATAATTCATGGGTCATGGAAAATTTAAAAATTTTAATATTCAAATCTTAAAATACAGCTAAAGCAGTATTTACAGAGAAATGTATAGTTTTAAATGCTTACTGTAGAAAATAGGTGCAAAATTAATGACCTAAAATTCCACTTTAAGAAAGTGGAGGGGGGGGGGGCGGGGAGTGTAAGGAGAGTGTAAGGAAAACCCTAAGTAAGCAGAAAACAATGAACCAGAAAACAGGCAAACAGTTGAGAATTTTAACAAAGCCAAATTTTGTTCTTTGAAAAGATCAACAAAATTGATAAACCCGCAGGTGTAATTAAGAGAAAAAAAGAACACAAATTATGTTTATGCATGATTGAAGATCCCATAGGTTACCATCAGAACTAATCAACATAACAACTTCACTAAAATAAAATATACTTGTTATTTGAATTTATTAATAATCTCTTCAGATTCACTTTTAACCCTTTCATTACCATAGGCATAAATGGTTTGCCAGACACTTTTTATGCTTCTGGACCTCATTGGAAGTGTTATTCTGGTTCTAACATATTAATCCTCAAGGTGGGCCCCTTTTGAAACGTGTGAAGCTCAGCAGACCAGAACTGGAGCCTCATTGTTGTGTAGGTTGAGCATTCTATTAGGTGATGGATGCTTCCTGGATGTTAGTTTTGTTAACTTTCGCCTTTTATTTTTTTTCCTTTATTTCTGTGAGATAAGGCTTGCAAACATAATTATGGCTTTCCTATGTGATGGTCCAGAAGCCCTGATGAGTTTGTTTTGGTTTTTCTGTGTCATATTTGGAAAATCAGAGTTTCCCCATGTAACCTAAATGAAAGGCACCAGCAATAAATTACCTACCTAGTTTTCACTGGCATACTCTCATACCACAGATCATTGGGAAATTATATTGCCAGATCACGTTTTTCAAAATCCATACTACCAACCAAAAATTTAAACACACTTAATTAGTAAGCATGCATTCTAATACCGAAAACACATGCCATCAAAAAAAAAAAAAAAAAATTAAGGAGAAAAAATGTAGTAAAGAAAGGGTTTTAAATAAGCAGGCATTCTGGATGTAAGTTGGAGTAAAAAGTCTTCTTATATGCTTCAAATTTTTTAAATTCTACCAGTCAGTTAAAGTATAATCATATTCTTATATGAGTGAATTGCTCCAATAATTAATTGATTGGAAAGCTATTAATTTTATGTGCAAAAAATAATTATTAAGAACCTCCAAATAGTTAAAAAGATTAATCAAAAAATTAAATAAAAATAAAACCCATTGCTGTAGAGTCAATTCTGATTCACAGTGACCCTATAGAACAGAGTAGAACTGCCTCGTAGGGTTTCCAAGGAGCAGCTGGTGGATTCAAACCACCAACCTTTTGGTTAGCCACCAAGCTCGTAACCACTGTGCCACCAGGGCCCCTAAATAGATTAACTGTTAATACAAATATTGAGTTCATTAGCTAGGCAACTTTAAAAATTATTTTTTAGCCAAAAAATGTTCATGAAAATTTAAATAAAGGTACAATTGTTTGGTATGTTAGCATTCATAATATTTTTTAAAAATCACATTTAAAAACTGAATTTGGGAGGTGGGACCAAGATGGCAGAGTAGTCAGACGCTTCCGGTGGACCCTCTTACAACAAAGACCTGAAGAAACAAATGATTCGATTATATATGGCAGTCTGGGGGTCCTGAACATCAAAGGCAGAGTTGAGGAACCGGACTGAGTAGCAGGGGAGGAGAGATTGTTCAGAAGCAGTGGGGAGTTGCCAGATCTGACCTGATGAGAGCCTGAGCCCTTCAGGCCTGATTGGCTCAGGTGTGAGCGGGGAGGCAGGCAAGAGGCGGTGCTCAGGAAGCACATTTTCCACACCAGGAGAGAATCAGTACCAGAACATCTACACGGCCACCCAGAACCAGAGAGAAGCAGCCCTCATCGGCGAAAGATAAGCATATGCATACAGCTTACCTCGTAGATCAAAAACACCCCCCTTAGGGAAAAACCTCTCTCCCATTCACCTCCCCGCTCCCTGTTCTGCACTGGGTCCTGGACCAGCTTTAGCAATTGCTGAGTCCCCTGGGCTGGAAGTAGGATTCCTCACACGCCCTCCCGGAGCCATTCTCCCCGCCTTGGAGAGTGAACAAATTAACAAACGGGGCAAAAATAAACTGCCGGCTCCCATAAGCCAGGAACCAAAGGTAGGCACAGCTCCTTTGCCTAGGCACAGGCATAAGGGATCCACGGACTTTGAGTGCCTTTCCCCCCTCATAGACTTGTGTGGGCCCATCTCAACAGCATAGGCCTTCATTACCGCAGTTCAACAGGGTATATACCGGAAGTCTAACTTCAACTGTTTCAGCTGTGAAGTGGCAAGTTCTTGATATTTCACACTGCTCTGCCCATTAAGCAAGGTCTTCACCTACCCATATCAGACTTAATGGTTTGATTGAGACTGGAAAGACCCTAGAAAGCATGGCCCCTGGATTCTCTATCAGCCCAGAACTAAAACAATTTCCAAGGCCAACTCTTCAGATAGGGATTGGACTGGACTGTGGGACATAAAGTGATCCTCCTATTATAATGATACTCCTGAAGAGTGTGTCTCTTAACTCAAGTAGATACAAGAGACTAAATGGGCAGCTTCTGTCCAGAGGTGAGATGGGAAGGCAGAGAGGGTTAGGAGCTGGTTGAATGGACATGGGGAATTAGGGGTGGAAAGGAAGAGTGTGCT
>NW_004444080.1:3094943-3096594 GCF_000243295.1 Trichechus manatus latirostris | reverse complement strand
CTGGGCTAACAGAGTCCAAGGGTCATGCTTTCCGGGGTTCCTCCAGTCTCAGTCAGACCATTAAGTCTGGTCTTCTTACTAGAATTTGAGTTCTAAACTCCACCTTTCTCCTGCTCTATCTGGGACTCTCTGTTGTGTTCCCTGTCAGGGCAGTCATTGGTGGTAGCCAGGCACCATCTAGTTCTTCTGGTCTCAGGCTGATGAAGTCTCGGTTTTCTGTGACCCTTTCTGTCTCTTGGGCTAATACTTCTGTTGTGTCTACGGTGCTTTTCATTCTCCTTTTCTCCAGGTTGGTTGGGAACAATTGATGCATCTTAGATGGCCACTAACTAGCTTTTAAGACCCCAGACGCCACTCACCAAAGTGCGATGCAGAATATTTTCTTAATAAATTTTGTTATGCCATTTGAGCTATATGTCCCCTGAAACCATGGTCCCCAGACCCCTACCCCTGCTACTCTGTCCCTCGAAGTGTTTGATTGTATTCAGGGAACTTCTTAGCTTTGGTTTACTCCAGTTGTGCTGACTTCCCCTGTAGTGTGTGCTGTCCTTCCTTTCACCTAAAATAATTCTCATCTACTTTCTAGTTAGTGAATAACCCTCTCCCCCCCTCCCCACCCTCGTAACCATCAAAGAATGTTTTCTTCTGTGTTTAAATCTTTTCTTGTGTTCTTTTGATAGTGGTCTTATATAATATTTGTCCTTTTGCGACTGACCAAATTCACTCAGCATAGTATCTCCGAGATTCCTCCATGTTATGAGATGTTTCATTATTCCATTGTGTGAATATTCATAATTTGTTTATCCATTCATCCCTTGATGGGCACCTAGGTTGCTTCCATCTTTTTGCTATCGTGGACAGTGATGCAATGAACATGGGTGTGCATATATCTATTTGTGTGATGACTCTTATTTCTCTAAGATATATTCCAAGGAGCAGGATTGCTGGATTGTATGGTACTTCTATTTCTAGCTTTTTAAGGAAGCGCCAAATCAGTTTGCAAAGTGGCTGTACCATTTTACATTCCTGTTAACAGTGTATAAGTGATCTAGTCTCTCCATAACCTCTCCAACATTTATTATTTTGTGTTTTTTGGATTAATGCTAGCCTTGTTGGGGTGAGATGGTATTTCATTGTAGTTTTGATTTGCATTTTTCTGGTGGCTAATGATCGTGAGCATTTCGTCATGTGTCTGTTAGCCACCTGAATGTCTTCTTTGGTGAAGTGCCTGTTCATATCCTTTGTCCACTTTTTAATTGGGTTGTTTGTCTTTTTGTTGTTGAGGTTTTGCAGTATCTTGTAGATTTTAGAGATTGCATGCCGATTGGATTTGTCATAGCCAAAAATTTTTTCCCAGTCTGTAGGTTGTCTTTTTCCTCTTTTGGTGAAGTCTTTTGATGAGCATAAGTGTTTGATTTTTAGGAGCTCTCAGTTATCTTGTTTGTCTTCTGGTGTTTGTGAATTGGTACTTATGGTTTGTATTCTGTTTATGCCACATATTAGATTTTATATTTAGATCTTTGATCCATTTTGAGTTAGTTTTTGTATATGGTGTGAGGTATGGCTCTTGTTTCAGTTTTTTGCAGATGGATATCCAGTTATGCCAGCACCATTTGTTAAAGAGACTGTCTTTTCCCCAATTGATGGACTT
>NW_004444080.1:3072461-3094743 GCF_000243295.1 Trichechus manatus latirostris | reverse complement strand
ATTGATTTGGTGATTTCCTCTTCGAGGTTCTCTTTGTTGATGTAAAGGAATCCAACTGATTTTTGTATGTTTATCTTGTATCCTGAAACTGCTGAAATCATCTGTTAGTTCCAGTAGTTTTCTTGTGGATTCTTTGGGGTTTTCTGTGTATAAAATCATATCATTTACAATAGAGATACTTTGACTTCTTCCTTACCAATTTGGAAGCACTTTATTTCTTTTTCTAGCCTAATTGCTCTGGTTAGGACCTCCAGCACAATGTTGAATAAGAGTGGTGATAAAGGGCATCCTTGTCTGGTTCCTGTTCTCAAGCGAATGCTTTCAGACTCCCTCCATTTAGGATGATGTTGGCTGTTGGCTTCGTATAAATGCTCTTAATTATGTGGAAGAACTTCCCTTCTATTCCTATTTTGTTGAGAGTTTTTATCATGAATGGGTGTTGGACTTTGTCAAATGATTTTCTGTATCAATTCATAAGATCATGTGGTTCTTGTCTTTTGTTTTATTTACGTTATGGATTACATTGATTGTTTTTCTAATGTTGAACCATCCCTGCATACCTGGTATAAATCTCACTTGATGATGGTGAATTGTTTTTTGGCTGAATTCTATTGGTTAGAATTTTGTTGAGGATTTTTGTGTCAATGTTCATGAAGGATATTGGTCTGAACTTTTTTTTTTTTTGTGGTGTCTTTACCTGGTTTTAGTATCAGGGTTATGCTGGCTTCATAGAATGAGTTTGGGAGTATTTCATCCTTTTCTATGCTCTGAAATACCTTCAGTAGTAGTGGTGTTAACTCTTCTCTGAAAGTTTGGTGGAATTCTCCAGTGAAACTGTCTGGGCCAGGGTGTTTTTTTTGTTGGGAGTTTTTAAGTTACCTTTTCAATCTCTTTATTTGTTATAGGTTCATTTAGTTGTTCTACCTCTGATTGTGTTCGTTTTGGTAAGTAGTGAGTTTCTAGAAATTTGTCCATTTCCTCTAGGTTTTCAAATTTGTTAGAGTACAATTTTTCATATTATTTTGTTATGATTATTTTCAGTTGGGTCTGTTGTGATATCACCCATCTCATTTCTTATACAGGTTATTTGCTTCCTCTTCTGTTTTTCTTTTGTCATTTTGGCCAATGATTTACCGATTTTGTTGATCATTCCTAAAAGTTTTGAGTATATGAAATCTTTATCAACATTTTACAAAAATGTTGTTACTGGTTGTGATGATTGTTATAGACTGCCATTTATTTTTCAGTAGACAAAGATAAAAGGTTTTTGAGACTTGCATTAGCTATATATTCTTCTCGAAAATTTGTTATCTCCAGGGTGGGACTCCCTGCATCTCTCAAACTACCAGTCCCTAAAATTTTCACCCTGAAGAAAGAGAAAAATGCTGGTGGGGGCTAAGCTGCACATGCTCAGTTTCTCCTTCCAATCCCTCTCCACTCCCAGGGATGAGGTTTTTAAAAGGACAGAGAGAGGCTAAGAGTGTTGTAATAATTGATGTCCATACCCATGGAAGGAAACACTAGGCATGGGAAAGAAGCATTCCTCCGGAAGAATCCTAAGTCCTTCTTTGTGTCAGGGCCCGTGCTGGATACAAAGGCCAAGGAGAAGAATCAGGCAGTGTCCCTGCCCAGAAGGGGCACACAATGGTGTGAACAAGGTAGTCATCTCAGCAGTCATCTATACCCTCTGGCTTTACATTCTCACTTCCTACTCCCTCCTCTACCCACTGCAATCTGGTTCTGCCTCAACCACATCACAGAAATGACTCTCACTAATGCTTGTTGAACAAACCCATTAAGCCCTGTTTTGCCCTCTCTGCTCTCCTCTCCTGCTTTCTGTGAAGCTACATATTCTTGACTTTTCTTTTACCTCTCTGGCCATTTCTTTCTGATATTCTTTATGAGATCATCCATCTCTCCTGCTAAGTGTTGATGATTCTCGGGGCTTCCTTCCCACTCTTGCTGGGCTATTCCTTCAGTTCTCATAGTTTAATTTACACTATCTCCATACCCAGCCCAATATGAGAAAGTTATTCCAAGAGTAAGAATGAAAAGAGATGTAAATACTTTGGATTATATTCTCCAATTAAACAGTTTTAACAATAAAATATGTGCACGCATTCACATATCATTTAAACTTCATCAGATATTAACCATTCTTATTACTACAAACCATCACTTAAGTTTTTATCAGTATCAACTCGATATTGAAATTTTAAAATTCAGACTGCTGTAATTCACATGGATATATAGAAGACCTCAATAAGAGTTATTGCTTTGTTTTTACAAGTGAATAAATTAATAACAACAGCTGAGTTATTACGGTTGCTGTTAGTAGTTGCTGTCAAGTCTATTCTGACTCACAGATATTATGGTAGCATTTCTTTAATCAGTTTGGGGAAACTATGGCAAGTTGGTCGTGTGTTTTCCACAGAACTGCATAATCTGTTCTGTGTATATGTTGGGTATCTAGTCTTTGGCAAATTAGAGATGATTTTATGAAATCTGGAGCAGCAGAGTTTCACAAATCCTTTCCTAAGGTAACTTCGGGTTTGTTAGATGTGAGGTGGGGTAGGAATGGCTCAGACTTCAGGGTATAGCCAGGTCTACATATTGCTTGGACTTAACTAAAGGTTTCCAATTTATGAAGAAGAGAGTAGAGTGCTTTCTTAATTATCTAGTGCTGCTATAACAGAAATGCCACAAACAGGTGGCTTTAACAAACAGAATTTTATTTTCTCACAGTTTAGTAGGTTAAAAGTTTGAATCCAGGGTGCCAGTTCTAGGGGAAGGCTTTCTCTGTCTATCGGCTCTGGGGGAATGTCCTTGTCTCTTTGAGCTTCTGCTCCTGGCTGATCTTCTTGTGGCTTGGCATCTCTCTTCCCCCATCTCTGCATCTCTCACTTGCTTGTCTAATCTCTTTTATATCTCAAAAGAAATTAACTGAAGACACACCCTACACTAATGCTGTCTCATTAGCATAACAAAGATAACCCATTCCCAAATGGAGTTATAACCATAAGCATAAACCACCAAAAACCAAACCTCTTGCTGTCAGTTGATTCTGACTCATAGAGACCCTAAAAGACAGAGTAGAACTGTCCCATAGTGTTTCCAAGGCTGTAAATCTTTACAGAAGCAGACTGCCATGTCCTTCTCCTTCAGAGCAGCTGGTGGATTTGAACAGCAGACTTTCTGTTTAGCAGTTGAGTATTTAACCACTGCATCAACAGGGCTAGGATTTAGAACACATATTTTGGGTGGACACAATTCAATCCGTAACAGGTGCCTCCTGCTAATGAGTTCTGCAGATCAGTTGGGCACAATCACATTATGGAGACTTTTAATTTCAAAAGGAGAGGAAGATGAAGAAAGAGAATGTACAAACGAGGGTTGTGAGGAACAAAAGGTGAGGAGATGGAATCAAGGTAAAGATCCAGAAGATCTAATTGAAGGGCTTACCTCGCTGTCCATATCTCCTTCTCAGGCTATCTCTTTTCACAGCTGCCTCTGGAATGGAGAAAAGTGTGAGTCAGAAGTGAATCTAGCTAAATAAGAAGGAACCCCTGGTGGCGCAGTGGGTAAAGCAATCAACTACCAACCACAAGGTCATCAGTTCAAAACCACCAGGGGCTCTGCGGGAGAAAGATGCAGCAGTCTGCTTCAGTAGTACAGCCTTAGAAACCCTATGAGGTCACTATGAGTTGATGGCAGTGGATTTGGTTTCTTTTTTTTTAATACATCAGTGAGGAGCCCTGGTGACACAATGGGTAAACATCCGGCTACTAATAAAAAGGTCTGGGGTTCAAACCTACCAGCTGCTCCGTGAAAAAAAAGACCTGTAATCCTCTCCTGTAAAGATTACAGCCTAGGTAACCCTCTGGGGCAGTTGTGCTCTGTCACTATAGGGTCACTATGAGTCAAAATCAACTCCACGGCACCTAACAACAAGATACATCAGGAAACAGGAATCTTGACGGCAATCTTAAATTGCGCTAATCACACCTGCTAACTACAATATAGTGAATCTGACTGGATAATAACATCTATCGAACGGTGAATTATTAACAAAAAAATGCCATGCAATGTCATTGACAAAATGCAAAGGCTATGAGTGATTTAGAGATTACCTGAATAGCTGCTTTGTTCATATTGTTGGGTTGCGGTTCAGAAATTAATTATAATACAGCACAATATAACAAAGTTACTGACTGAAGGCAGAAAAATGTTGAGCCACTTCTATCATTTTCCTTCAGCCAAAGGTAAACATCAAGGCTTTACAGGAGATTTTGAAATTGCCGTTCTAACTAGATGGAGAAGTAACTGCCACATATTAAACGTACTTGAATAAAGGAAAGCCTTGGTATTGTCTGTTGTAGATAACAACACCAACATAGCAGGTCTTACTTATCCAGTGGTTGCTTGCAGAGAAAGCTGTTCATTTACTCGATCAGGCAAACTATGTTCCCTCAGATACACCTGCTGCGAAGAAGATTCTCCTATCAGGCTAGCAGGGGAAGATGCTAAGATGAGAGGGCAGACAATAAAAGCTGTGATGCAGAGAGAAATCCAGATAAGACTTTGCTAACATGAAAGCCAATCACATTGCACCATCGCTGTATTTCTAGATCTATGGTTTAAGGGCAAATGTGTCTGAAGAATGTCGTGCAGGATTTTGTATCTTAGAAATTTAATACAGAGATATTCAGGTCTGACATATATAACTCGTTTAGTTTATTGCACGGTAGTCATGACAAGGCATGCAAGTAAGAGCTCACAACATTCATTTAGAACTGTAGACTCAGAATTAAAAATTACAATTACAATGTTAGTCCAGTGGTTAGAGTCCAAATCTTTAGACTTCAGGCTTTTACCTTTAACGAGAGGTCTCCAAAGGAGGGTTTAACCACGGTTCAAACTTGGCGGAGGTCCCTCCTAGCTAGCGTCTGAAGTCAGAGGTGACAAGCAGAGTCTCAGTAGGCTGGAGAAAGATCTTTTTGCCTCTGACTTTTCTCAGTGAGTGAGCGGGAATTCAGAGTTTATATATGAAATTCTCGTCTTGGCCTCACACAATAAAGGCTAGTGTGCTGTCAAAGACTAGTATGTATTTCTCCAGGGTTAGAGATTAGCTGAATGACACATTTTTTTCTCCAAGGTTAGAGATTAGGTAGATTGCTTAGATTTATGTCTCAAGGATAGTTTATAAAGATTAACTATGTTATGGCTTCTTTTATCACAGCATGCCCAGTCAAAGTCAACTTAACTTAAAGGTCGTTTACCACATTCTTCACATACTTGACATGCTTCTATGTCTAAGTTCAGAAGTTTTATAAATAACTTCTCATGACTTAGAAGTTTGTAATGATTTGTAGTTATTGTTAGAGAGCCGCACAAAGGTAGACATATTTCTAGTTCTAAATTCATATTATGAATGATTACACATATGTATTTTGAAAACATAATAGTGACTTACACCTTATGAGATTGGACAACATCATGGAAACATACGAAACAGAGATACTGTAAACTAGAAAGTGTCTGCAAATACATTAGAATAAAAATATATAAATGAGGCAACAATAAGCCTGCTTCTGAGAATACTCAGAAAGCAGTTCTTACAGCAATTCATAAAGCCTCTGTGTGCAGGATCTCACTACTGAAACAGCAGTAACAACACTGATTAAATCTGAGAGTCCAGACGTTGAAGAAGAGTTAGCTCGTCACTGTAGTCAGCTAACATGAGAGAAGAAAAGCTTAACAACTTGGTGGCAGCATCACAACCCAGAAGTAACCCTATTCTGGAAGAAGTAGCTAAAGTAGATCTTGATTCAACACTGGCCTCAAGTGAAAGTGAATATTTAGTATTGCAAACTGTACATATTGCACAAAATATGACAAAAGTAATGTGTCAATAACCTCAAGAGCAAACTATAGCTAACAGTGCTGAGAAGTTATTAAGCCTACATTTTAATTCCAAACTTTTAAAATAAGTTTATTAACAATTTTAACAATAAAATTATAATAATGATGAACTTGTTTATAAAAGTTCAGATTTATTTTTGAATCATCTCTGGCCAAAAGACTTATCTGGTGATCCTTTAGCTATACATTCTACATTTTTTTATTACTCAGCATTTTATCCTCACCATTGTTAATCAGCTTTTTTTAAAAGGCTAAGTTAGCCATATCACTGTGGATTTCTGAATGAGACCTACCAGTGAAAAACAGCACTGGTATTGAAAGTTGCTATTTAAGCAGGCTCCTCATTACAGCCAACAGTACTCAATGGCTGCATTCATCTTAATTAGCTGCAAGAAAATACCTAAAGCAAAGCCCTCATTCCTTGACTTTTTAAAACTTAAAACAACTGTATTTATAACTATTATGACACAGTGGTTAAGAGCTCAGCTACTAACCAAAAGGTCAGCAGTTCGACTCCACCAGCTGTTCCTTGGAAACTCTATGGGGCAGTTCTAGTCTGTCCTACAGGGTCGCTATGAGTCGGAATCAACTCAATGGCAATGGGTTTGGTTTGGTTTATTAACATTTTGCATGTGGAAACATTGGAAACAGTGTTTGTCTACATCTACTCTGCATTAGTCTTCACCCATGAAATTAAGGAACAGTAATTTTAGGGGCCAAAGAATAAAGCCCTTCAGAAAAGAATTTGTTGTAATAGCCAGGTTAAGAAAACAAATTCAACATATACACAAAATGGTCATAAATATTGAGGACCTGGAGTAAGGATGATTTCCAAAAAACACTGGATTCATTCAAAATAACTGGATACTTATGTTTACATTGGGGTCTAGTATTAAATTAAATTTATAAGAACTTTCAAAAGTCCCTTTTAACACATATTATAAATGTAAATATACTTTATATTACATCACACATATGCTAAGAAACCTAGATAAAGCTTTCCAAAGGAATATAAAATTTTTCAATGATTTTTAAAAAAATCCATCTTAACTTTAATAAAAAAGTAGGATTTAATTGAATTTGCCCTTGAATCTATTTTAAAAAATGAAGGAAAATTAGAAAATGATTAAAGAACCAAAAAAATGGAAAAGGACATTATGTGGTATTCTAACTGAATGACAAGAATCCTATTTAAATGACAAGTAAACTTGTAGGATTTTAAAATACCCTTAGCTCATCCTTACTATAATGGGTGTAATTTTTCTAATTGCTGCCCTCTAACTTTAAAATTGCACATCTTACTCAGTTGGACTGCCAACTATTTTAAAAGGCTGTTCATAAAAAAAAGTTTTTAAATATTTTAACAGTTTTACATCTATTTAAATTATTCTGCTAGAATAGGCATGAGTCCTTAAAACAGATGCAAACCAAAATTTCCAGAAGTCAAAGACCTTTTCTTTTTCTAAATAAGCACTTGATTAGAAGATAAGATAAAATGGCTTCAGTACTAATAAAACGTGGTTTTAGTCAGGACTTCAAAGAAAATCCCAGAGTAGGGGAAGTTGTACTTTTAATTCTATTTAATTTTATTTGTTATTGCTGAGAAAGCAAGTGTGGGAGACACATGCCAAACTATTATAAAATGGATTATTGAAACTTCAGAAATGATCCTCCTATATAATAAAGTCAGCTGAGTTTAAAAAGGAAAGGTCATTAAACCATGTGACCGATGCTGACAGGCATCATATGGTTCATCAGCAAACTTTCTAGTCATCTGCGTACATATATTGCTGAGTTAGACTAAAAGCGCTCTCAGCACAGATTCTATTTGTACACCAAGCAGTGAAGGACAGGTCATTGTATTATAAAGTCAGGAAATTTTCCCTTTAGGCCTCCCTTTTAGAACTCTGTTAAGCCTGGACCCCACCCAGCCCTGCTCTTTGGCTCTCAGTGGCCTTGATCTGACTTTCCACCAACCCGTTTTATAACGTCCATCTTATTCATAGCTTGCATTTACTGATGGGAGATTAACTCCATTTTATTTGCAAAAAAAGCATTTAATCGATATCTATATGAACGTACATTTTATGTCTGTATTTTTCCCCTGTAGAAATAATTTCAGACTTCAGTAACCACTTAATATGATTAAATCTTTCTGTGGTAACTCCTGGAAGGTTGGAGTATGGAGAGGTGGCCTTTGAGACCTCTCCAGTACAAGGGCTCCTGATGCTCTGGGACGATGAACAGGTCCAGCTATTATTGCTAGAATCCTATCCCGAGGTATCAAGAAGCTGTGTTCCCCCATTATCAATTCTCCCAAGATCTAGAGCTCCCTGAGCACTGCTTCCAGATCTGCCTTCTGTTCTCCTCTGGAAAGCCTGCACTCACACAGTCCTGCTCTCCCCTAAACACCTCTCATCCCCGACACATGCATATTTTCTTTTCTGGTACATTTGACACTACTGTAGTTTAGTTAGTCTTTAATTATATTTTCAACCATAATACCACTATTATGGTGTCTTGGAGAACAGCCCTGTGCCTCTGATATTTATGGTTCCCATTTAGCTCTGCTTTCTGAGAGAGTCTCAGTTGCAAATATTCTGCCCTATTGTCCTCATAAATGCGCTCATACTTATCAAACCATCTGTCCCAGATTTTAGTTTCTAAAATAATGCCTTGGCACTCTAGGTTGGAATTTGAAGTTTTGTTTTTTTTTCCCCCTCATGGAGATTGTATTAAAATGTTGGTAAGACACCCAGGCAAAGCCGAAAGATCATCTAACCCATAGCTGAATTACAGAACAGATAATACTAATGAATTATTTCTCAGCTAATCCACAAGCCAACCCTGATTTTGTGTAGATAAGAGGTTAGAGAGAACATCTGCATTGTGGGCTAAAGGGGGTGGTAGGCTGATACCAAAGAAGAGCAGCACTAAAGGGAGCGAGTAATGCTAGAGAAACTAGAAATAACTGTTAGCATGCATACATGTGTAAGGAACAAAGATATACCCGGTTCCTCCCCAGTGATGAAAATTTATTATAAGGATTCTTAGGGAAGCAAGCAAGAAGAGAAAAAAATTTGCAGTCACCAGAGAGCTTAAGTCATGGAATAAATCTGGATGAACCTGGGAATGGAACACCACAGAGGCCACCAGACACTGCAACAGCTGCAGAGGTCAGGCCATCTCACATGCCCTCTACAGCAGCACTCTGCTCTTAGGGTGACTCAGCTATTCTGGTTTTCCTCTTTCAACATCCTTTACCACAACTTGACTCTCATGCTATTTTGCGTTAAAAATGTCCAAGCAAGAGAATCATATTGCATTAGACAGTCCCCATCTGTCTTAGTCATCTAGTGCTGTTCCAGCAGAAATACCACAAGTGGATGGCTTTACAAAGAGAAATTTATTCTCTCACAGTCCAGGAGGCTACAAGTCCAAATTCAAGGTGTCAGCTCCAGGGGAACGCTTTCTCTGTTGGCTCTGCAGGAAGGTCCATGTCATCAGTCTTCCTTTGTTCTGGGAGCTTCTCTGTGCAGGAACCTCAGGTCCAAAGGACGCGCTCTGCTCCCAGCACTGCTTTCTTGGTGGTATGAGGTTCCCATGTGTCTCTGCTCACTTCTCTCTTTTATATCTCAAAACAGATTGCATTAAGACACTCATCACAGTGTCAACCTCATCACAGTGATAGAATTTATAACACATGAGGAGATCACATATAATCTCATCATAGCGGTAGAGTTTACAACACATAAGGAAATCACATCAGATAACACAATCATACAATACTGGGAATCATGACCTAGCCAAGTTGCTACACACATTTTTGGGGGGACACAATTCAATCCATGACACCATCCAATGCACTGAGGGTCACATCATGGGCTGCTGGCTATCCAATGGACAACTGCTTTTAGGAATGTCACCATTCTTTAATCCAGTCACTTGTAGTGAGGGTACTAAATTAGGGTGGCCATTTGTCCTGGTGTGACCTGGTTTGTCCCAGACAATCCCAGATTACACCTGCTATCTTGGTATCATTAATAGCACCCCTTCCAGTCCCAAAAGTGTTTGGTTTGGCTTACAAATTATATGGTTGCCCTACGCAGAATCACACGGAACCAAAGCATGCACTTTATGGGTCAGAAAATGCCTGCAGGAGGGTATATGCTGGCATACACCCCAACCATCTGTCCAGCTCAGTAGGCTATTGCCTCAACAAGGGCCAATCCATTAAATTGCTAGATTGTAGGATTAATTGTTACCAATAACATGCAAATAATGTTATATTTATTCATTTCTTATTTTTTATTGCGTGCCTTTTTGTACCAGGCACTATTCTAGGCACTGCAGATGCAGCAGTGAAGAAAACATAAAAATCTCTGCCCTGTTGGAGTTTATATGTATATATATATATATAAACCATTGCCATCAAGTTGATTCTGACTCATAGTGACCCTATAGGACAGGGTAGAACTGCCCCATAAACTTTCCAAGGAGCAGCTGGTGGATTCGAACCGCCAACTTTCAGTTAGCAGCTGAGCTCTTAATCACTGCCACCACCAGAGTTCCGGAGTTTATATACTGGTTCATATTTTTCTAATCATAACAAATACGTGTTGAATACTTCTATATGCTAGGAAAGGAACCCTGGTGGTGCAGTGGTTAAGCGCTAGGTTGCTAACTGAAAGGTCAGTGGTTTGAACCCATTAGCCTCTCCATGCGAGAAAGATGTGGCAGTCTGCTTCCAAAAAGGTTAGTCTTGGAAACCCTATGGGAGAGTTCTTTTCTGTCCTATATGATCACTATGAGTTGGAATCCATTTGAAGGCAACAGGTTTGGCTAACAAGTATATACTGAACACTGTTGTTATCATATTATCTTCTTGTATCCTCAGAATAACTCCATGGAGATAGGGGAGAGGAAAGCTGATGATAGGGAACCCATGGTTGAGAAGGGATAGTGTTCACACATCGTGGGGTTGTTAACTATCGTCATAGGGCAATATGTGTACTAACTGTTTAATGAGAAACTATTTGTTCTGTAAACCTTCATCTAAAGTACAATAAAAAAAAATTTTAAAACCCATCAAACATCAAATAAATAAATAACTCCATGGAGAGAGAGTCCTATCATTACCATCATCATCATAAAAGACTGAGCCGCAGAAAAGTTTGGAAACATATAAAAAAAAGAAAACCAAACCCATTGCCGTGAGTCAATTCTGACTCATAGTCACCCTACAGAACAGAGTAGAACTGCCCCGTAGAGTTTCCAAGAGCACCTGGCAGATTCAAACTGCCGATCTTTTGGTTAGCAGCCATAGCTACCAGGGTTTCTGAAACATACCCAAGGTCAGACTAATGGTGTGGGGTAAAGAATTACTTTACTCAAAGAACTCCGTCTTTCTCCCAGTTCTTAGGAGCTAACCTCTAAACTACTGGAATTTCCTGAGTGATAGAAGTGTCTTTGTTATTCATGGAGAGCTCCAAACCACAATTGAGAGTTTATGCTAAAGCGACAGTTAATGGTGGGGGCTGGCCATGTCAGAAAGACTCACCTGACCTCTGTGGAAGAGAAAGAGGCTGGAGACTGAGTTCAATCATGTGGCCAATGAGTCAATCAATTATGCCTACATAAGAGTTTGGCTGCTAACCGAAAGGTCAGCAGTTCGAATCCACCAGCTGCTCCTTGGAAACCCTATGGGGTGGTTCTTCTCTGTCCTGTAGGGTCGCTATGAGTAGGAATCAACTCTACTGGCAACAAGTTTAGTTTTTTTATTTTATTTTTTTATGTAACCCTGGTGGCACAATGGTTAAGAACTTGGCTGCTGACACAAAGGTTGGCAGGTCCGTAGTTCAAATCCATCATCCTTCCTTGGAAACCCTATGGAGCAGTTCTACTCTGTCCCATAGGGTTGCTATGAGTTGGAATCAACTCGATGGTAGCGGGTTTGGTTCGGTTTAATGTAATCCCAATAAAAACACTGGACACAGAAGCTCAGTGAACTTCCTGGTAAGTGATAGGCATAGATGGACCAGGAGGATAGCACACCCCTGGAGACACAGAAGGTCTGCATTTGGAACCCTTCCAGTCCTTGCCCTGTGTATCTCTTCTTTGTACTAGTACTGATTTGTATCCTTTATAATAAAAGTGTAACTGTAACTATAGGGCTTTTCTGAGTTCTGTGAGTCACTCTAGCAACTTATGAAACCTGAGAGAATAGTGGGAACCCCCAAAGTTGTAACTAGTTGATCAGGAGTGTGGATATCTAGGGAACCCTCAAACTTACTGCTGATGTCCTAAAGGAATAGATGGAACTCCCAAATTTGTAGTCAGTTGGTCACAGCATGGATGGCAATGGGAGTCTCTGAATGTGCAGGTTGTATCTGAAGTCTTGAACAGACTTGACACTCTGGAGAACTGTGCCCCTTAACATGTGAAATCTGACCTAACTCCAGGTAGTTAGGGTCAGAAGAACTGCATTGCAGTTAATATCAGAAATGAACAGATTTTAGAGTGGGTAAGTGGTGGATCACAGGAGAGAGATGTGGTGGTCTGCTTCCATAAAGATTTATAGCCTTGGAAACCCTATGGGGCAGTTCTACTCAGTACTGCAGGGTCCAAGAGTAAGAATCAACTCGACGGCAGTGGGTTTGGGTTTAAGTGGTGGACTTAGGATTTGAACCCAGACATGAGCCCTTGCTCATGACCACTACGTTATACTACCTCCTTGTTTGCAGGAAGTCCAGTGTTTCTCTCTTAAAAACTTTAATAAATTGTAGAAGAATCCTGGGGTTGTATGAGTCCAAGGGATGCCAGCTCTGCTTCAAATGCTAAACAAAATTTGAACTAGAAGCTGAATAAACTACAACAACCCTTGCCTTTTCCTGTCAATTTTCTGCACTGATGTGACACAGTTGGACAGATTTGAGTCCATTCCATAGATAACAACTTGCCAGACTAGCTGTCCATTAGTACTACATGCTTGAAAGTTACGTTTCTGTCAGATCATATGCATGTGCTTAGTCATCGTTTCCCAAGTTTATATCCCATCAGGATGGCTGGTTTCAGAGGCATTTCCCGACTTAGCCACACATTGCTAAACTTCACTTTCCAGCTCTGTGAACACTTAGGGTCTTATGTTCCAACCAGATCACCAACCTAGATGCCATCTTTCTTAAATATACATATTTGTTGTTGTTGTTAGGTGTTATTGAGTTGGCCCCCAACTCATGGCAATCCCATGCACAAAGAAACTAAGCACTGCCTAGTCCTTTGCAATCTGCATGATCAATTATGGATCAGACTGTTTTGATTCATAGGGCATTCATTGGCTGATTTTCAGAAGTAGATCACCAGGCTTTTCTTCTGAGTCTGTCTTACTCTGGAAGCTCCACTGAAACCTATTCAACATCATAGGAACAAGCAAGCCTCCATTGACAGACAAGTGATAGCTTTGCATAAGTTATATTGGCCAGCAATTTAACCGGGTCTCCTGCATAAAAAGCAAGAGTTCTACCACTGAACCACCACAATATATATATTACCAACATCTGCAGTCTGAAATTGATCAAACCTGCAATTAGGATGCATTGATAATTACTGGTGATTGGAATCCAAAAGATGGAAACAAAGAGGAAGGATCAGTAGTTCAAAATATGGCCTTGGTTATAGAAATGACGTGGGGGATCACATGATAGAATTTTGCAAAACCAACAACTTCCTCATTGGAAATACCTTCGTTTAACAACATAATCATCAACTATATATGTGAACCTCACTGGGTGGAATACACAGGAACCAAATTGACTTCATCTGTGGAAAGAGACGACAGAGAAGCTCAATATCATCAGTTAGAACAAGGCCATGGGCTGACTGTGGGACAGATCATCAATTTCTCATAATGCAAGTTCAAGCTGAATTTGAAGAAAATTAGGCAAGTCCACAAAAGCCAAAGTACAACCTTGAGTATATCCCACCTGAATTTAGAGACCACCTTGAGACTAGGTTTTACTCTTTGAACATAATGACCGAAGACCAGACGAGTTGTGGAATGACATCAAGGATATCACACATAAAGAAAGCAAAGTGTCATTAAAAAGACAGGAAAGAAAGAAAAGACCAAAATGGATGTCAGAATAGACTCTGAAACTTGCTCTTGAAGGTAGAGCTGCTAAAGCTAATGGAAGATGAGATGTAGTAAAAGAGCTGAACTGAAGATTTCAAAGAGCAGCAAGAGAAAACAAAGTAAAGTACTATAATAAAATGTGCAAAGACCTGGAGATAGAAAACCAAAGGGAAGAACATACTCAGAGCTTCTCAAGCCATAAGAACCGAAGAAAAAATTCAAGCCTCAAGTTGCAATATTGAAGGATTCTATGGGCAAAATATTGAACGAGGCAGAAAGCATCAAAAGCAGATGGAAGAAATACACAAAGTCACTATACCAAAAAGAACTGGTGGATGTTCAACCATTTCAGGAAGTAGCATATGATCAAAAAACGATGGTATTGAAGGAAGAAGTCCAAGTTGCACTGAAGGCATTGGTGAAAAACAGGGCTCCAGGAACTGACGGAATACCAATTAAGATACAGAGATATCAATTAAGATGCAATAATACAAACGGATGCAGAGCTGGAAGCACTCACTCATCTATGCCAAGAAATCTGGAAGACAGCTACCTGGCCAACTGACTGGAAGAGATGAATATCCACGCCTAGTCCAAAGAAAGGTGATTGAATGGAATGTGGAAATTATCAAACAGTATCATTACTATCACATGCAACTAAAATTATGCTGATGATAATTCAAAAGCAGTTACAGCAGTACATTCACAGGGAACTGCCAGAAATTCAAGCCAGATTCAGAAGAGGATGTGGAACCAGGGACACCATTGCTGATATCAGATGGATTTTGGCTGAAAACAGAATACCAGAAAGATGTTTACCTGTGTTTTATTAACACACAAAGGCATTTGACTGTGTGGTTGATAACAAATTGTGGATAACATTGGAAAGAATAGGCATTCCAGAACACTTAATAATGTTCTGTGGAACCTGTATATAGACCAAGAGGCAGTTGTTCGAACAGAACGAGGGGATACTACATGGTTTAAAATCAGGAAGGGTGTGCATAGGATTATATCCTTTCAACATACTTATTAAATCTGTACGCTGAGCAAATAATCAGAGAAACTGGACTATATGAAGAAGAACATGGCATCAGGATTGGAGGAAGATTCATTAACAACCTGCCATATACAGATGACACAACCTTGCTTGCTGAAAGTGAAGAAGACTTGAAGCACTTACTGATGAAGATCAAAGACTACAGCCTTCAGTAGTGATTACACCTCAACATAAAGAAAACAAAAATCCTCACAACTGGCCCAATAAGCAACATCATGATACATGGAGAAAATATTGAAGCTGTCAAGGATGTCATTTTACTTGGATCCACAATCCACAACACCCATGTAACCAGCAGTCAAGAAATCAAACGAAGTATCACATCAGGCAAATCTGCAGCAAAGACAGCTTTGAAATGTTGAAAAGCAAAGATGTCACCTTGAGGACTAAGGTGTGCCTAACCCAAGCCATGGTATTTTCAATTGTCTCATATGCATGCAAAACAATGCATAAGAAAGACTAAGGAAGAATTGATGCCTTTGAATTATGGTGTTGGCAAAGAATATTGAATATACCATGGACTGCCAGAAGAAAGAACAAATCTGTCTTGGAAGAAGTACAGCCAGAATGTGCCTTAGAAGCAAGGATGGAGAAACTTTGTCTCACATATTTCAGACATGTTATCAGGAGGGACTAGTACCTGGAGAAGGACATCATGCTTAGTAAAGTGAGAGTCATTGTAAAAGAGGAAGACTCTCAACGAGATGGATTAACACAGTGGTTGCAACAATGGGCTCAATAGCAAGGAGTGTGATGATGGCACAGGACCAGGCAGTGTTTTGTTCTGTTGTACATAGGGTCGCTATGAGTCAGAACTGACTTGATGGCACCTAACAGAAGTAACAAATATATATATATATATACACATACACACATACATATATAGACATATATGTATGTATTTATATATTTTACGTATATATATATATATATATATATAATAGTTGTTTTCAGGTGTTGTCGAGTTGATTTCACCTGAGAGCAAACCCCTGTGACAGAGTAGAACTGCTCCATGGGGTTTTATAGGCTATAATCTTTACAGGAGTAGATCGCCAGGTCTTTCTCCCATGGAGCCTCTGGGTGGATATGAACCACCAACATTCTGTTTACACCTCTTAGCTATTCCCTAACCCTGACCTTGGTCACAGCCATCTTAGCTGACTTTATTCCCCTAATTCAGACTTTGGAGAGCAGTGGTTGTATGCTGTCGCCTTCTGTCCAAGAAGCTGTTGGGGTCCTCATGCAAATCTATGCAATTCCTCCTCAGAGACCAGCTATTCTTATAATGAAATAAAGCAGCTTTAGGTAAGCAGCCCAAAGGAACAAAAGGGCTTGTTATATCCTCCTCCACATCCTATATTTGCATAAAGAATGAAGACTATGCGTCTGTCAACATTTGCATTAGTCTCTGATTTACAGAAACCTGGGAGGTGTTGGGATGGGGAGTGACTAAACAAACTAAGGATTTTGTTTTTGTCCTGCAATAAGAGGTGAGGAGATATGTAGTTCAGATATGGAATGGTGGCTCCATGAGAAGACCATCGTGACTCAGCTCTTTCATACATTTGCCAGTTGCCTTAGTCATAAGGTTACTCCTCCACCTACAGGTTACAGTCTGCATTGCAGACACTAGAAAAAAGAAGAGGGCTCAGCCTCAGCCAAAAGCATCAGCCAACACCTTTCACTTCTATTTTATTGGCACTATGTCACATGGCCATGCCATCTGTAAGAATGGCCCCCGATAAAATCATCATCCTGTTAGTAAGGAAGAAAATGAGAATGGATGCTAGAGGCTACTTGCACTGTCTGAAACCACCACTCAAGAGATTTTTTCCCTGTAAAGAAGTAATTTAAAGAGAATTTTTATCTCTATTCCTAGTATGAGGAAACTTTTGGAAGGATTTTAGGTAACCTGCTCCGTGAACAACATGTCTTTAATGTTTCCTTGTCAATTTAATGATGGCATGGAAACATTGCTCAGTTCATCTGAGGAGTAAAATGATCCGTAGCCTTGTTATGGAAATTGGGCCTCATTTGATAACATTTTAAGTTCAAATAACTCACTTAAAGATAAATATGTAGAATATAGATAAGTTATTGTATTGCTCTCAGCACTGTTGAATCGACACATAAAGACCCTATGTATAACAGAATAAAACATCAAGTTCTGTACCAGCCTCACAATCATTGCTATGTTTGATCACATTGTTGCAACCACTGTGTAAATCCATCTGACTGAAGGTCTTCCTCTTTTTTGCTGACCTTCTGCTTTACCAAGCATGGTGTCCTTCTCCAGGAACCGGTTCCTCCTGATAACATGTCCAAAGTACCTGATATAAAGTTAGCCATCCTCGCTTCTAAGGAGCATTCTGGTTGTACTTCTTCCAAGACAGATTTGTTCATTCTTCTGGCAGTTCATGGTGTATTCAATACTCTTCACCAACATCACAACTGGTTGAGAAAAAGAAGTCAGATACAATAGAGTACACACTGTATGATTCCATTTATATGAAGTTCTAAAAGAGGCACAACTAATCTATGGAGATAGAAATTAGGACAGCATTTGTCTCTCAGGGGATCACAGGAATTTACTGGAGTGATGAAATATTCTACATCTTAATTAAAGTGGTATTTCTAGGTATATACCTTTGTCAAAACCATCATACTATATACGTAAAATCTGTGTATTTAATTATGTGTATATTATCCTCAATAAAAATTCAAACAGTAAAACAAATTATGTTTTAGAAAACTGTGTAATAACATGAAAATAAGTTCAGAATATAGTGTTATTAGTATGCAATACTAATATGTTTGTGGAGGAGATAATCAAATAAATTATTAAAAAATCAAATAAATTATTAAAAAAAGAAATGTGGATATTTGAGATAGAAAATCTTTCAGTTGCCTGTATTTCAGTTACTCAACATAATTAGGCAAGTTTTTTTCAAACTGCCTTCCCAAATGGAAGATTTTGTTGTTTTATTTCTGCCCATGATGACTTTGGCACAGTGGTTAAGAGCTTGGCTGCTAACCAAAAGGTCGGCAGTTTGAATCCACCACCTGCTCCTTGGAAACCCTATGGGGCAGTTCTACTCTGTCCTACAGGGTCACTCTAAGTTGGAATCAAATCCATGGGAATGAGTTTGTTTTTTGCTTTTTTTTTTTGGTTATGATGACTTTATGCTAAAGCACATACCTGTTCCGCTCCCACGTGTACTTCCACATTGGATATTCTAAGACCAAATTTTTCTTTATCATCTTCTTCATATTTTACAAATGTTTGTTGTTAACACTTAGGCCATTTTTTTCATTTCCTATTTCTACCTCCAAGATTTCTCTTCAGAGAACTAACCCAAACAATCTTAACACACAATTCATCTATACTGCAACTGAAAACTCCTAGTAGACAGAAGAAATACAAAAGCAAATTAACTTATTCTAAAATTTTGCAAATGAAGAATTCATAGTTGGAGAGAAGTTAAATATGCATGCAGCTTCAAATATTCAACAAATACTAATCAAGCTCAATATGAGCTGGCCACAAAAGTGTACAAAATAGTCCAGTCTTCAAGGAATTTTAAATATAGAAGACAAACATACAAAAAGGCAATTGATAGTATTTGCTAACATTTATTGATTGCTTAGTTAGTGGCGTCCATTGTGCTAAACATTCTACACAAATTTTACTGGTTAATTATCAGAACAACATCATGACAAAGGTGAAGAAATTGAAGTTGTCAAGGATTTCATTCTATTTGGATCAGTAGTCAATGCCCACGGAAAGCATCAGTGAAGAAATCAAACAATGTGTTACATTGGGAAAATCTGCTGCAAAAGACTTCTTTAAAGTTTTGGAGAGCAAGGATGTTACACTGATGACCAAGATGCACCTGACCCAAGTCATGGTAGTTACTATTATCATCTCCATTTTACAGATGAGGAAACTGAGGTGCAGAGAGGTTCAATGACTTATTCAAGGATACACAGTAACTGGAAGTGTCAAAATTGAAATTCCAGTAATCCAGCTCCAGAGACTGCTCTAAAACACCACAGTATTACAATATAACATGAGCCTAACATGAGCTTCTCGAAATCAGAGACCTTTTTCAATTTGTCTATCCTCAGCACCTAGTGTCTGAAACATAATGGATGAATGATAAAATGCATTAAGCTATTTATTAAAAAATCAAAATGACATTCAACATTTCTTATGTGATAGCCTGTATGTTCTCTTCTTTATACATAGTATCCAATTTAATCCTTACAGCAGCCATATGGCATAACTATCATTATGCCATTGCTGCAATGGAGAAACTGGCTGGGTTAGAAAATGTATCCGAGGTTACTCAACTAGTAAGAGGTGAGGCTGATATTTGTACATAGTCTGACATAAAGACTCATGGTATTTCTGAAACATTAGCAAACTGATAAGGCATTTATATCCAAAGAAGAACTCTAACACACAGTTTTTCTATTAAGTTGCCTGGGCCCAGAACAAGCAACATAAAGTGTCCCTGTGTCTGATTTGTGCGAAGTCACTTGTACTTGATGGATCTTCTTTCTTTAGTCCTAACATTGTCCTGAAGAACTAAAGAAAGAAGATCCATCAGGTACAACATTTTCTGAAGAACTCTTTCAGGAATCACTAGGAGAAGTGTTTCTTCTCCAAAGTATGATCTTTTCTTTTTAATTTTTTTCCCATACAAAAATTTATACATACGTTGTTATGTGACTCTAATTGCTCTCCCCATAATGTGACTGCACATTCCTCCTTTCCACCCCTGATTCCCCATGTCCACTCAACCAGCTCCTAACCCTCTCTGCCTTCCCATCTCGCCTCCAGACAGAAGCTGTCCATTTAGTCTCTTGTATCTACTTGAGCTAAGAGGCACACTCCTCACAAGTATCATTTTATGTCCCACAGTCCAGTCCAATCCCTGTCTGAGGAGTTGGCCTTGGAAATTGTTTTAGTTCTGGGATGATAGAGAATCCAGGGCCATGCTTTCCAGAGTACCTCCAGTGTCAGACCATTAAGTCTGGTCTTCTTACTAGAATTTGAGTTCTGCGCCCCACCTTTCTCCTGCTCCATCAGGGACTCTCTGTTGTGTTCCCTGTCAGGGCAGTCATTGGTGGTAGCCTGGTACCATCTAGTTCTTCCGGTCTCAGGCTGATGAAGTCTCTGGTTTATGTGGCCCTTTCTGTCTCTTGGGCTAATACTTTCCTTGTGTCTTTGGTGTTCTTCATACGCCTTTACTCCAGGTGGTTGGGACCAATTATACATCTTAGATGGCCACTTGCAAGCCTTTAAGACCCCAGATGCCACTTACCAAAGTAGGATGCAGAACTTTTTCTTAATAAGCTTTATTATGCCAATTGACCTAGATGTCCCCTGAAAGCATGGTCCCCAGACCCCTACCCTTGCTACTCTGACCCTCAAAGTGTTTGATTGTATTCGGGAAGCTTCTTAGCTTTGGTTTAGTCCAGTTGTACTGACTTCCGTTGTAGTGAGTGCTGTCCGTCCCTTCACCTAAGATAATTCTTATCTACTATCTAGTTAGTAAATAACCCTCCCCCTCCCTCCACATCCTTATAACCATCAAAGAATGTTTTCTTCTGTGTTTAAACCTTATCTTGAGTTCTTATAATAGTGGTATTATACAATATTTGTCCTTCTGTGACTGACTAATTTCACTCAGCATAATGCCCTCCAGATTCCTCCATGTTATGTTTCACGGCTTCATCGTTGTTTGTTATCCTTGCGTAGTATTCCCTTGTGTGGATATACCATAATTTGTTTATCCATTTGTCCGTTGATGGGCACCTAGGTTGTTTCCATCTTTTTGCTATTGTGAACAGTGCTGCAGTGCACATGGGTGTGCGTATATCTATTTGAGTGATGGCTCTTATTTCTCTAGGATATATTCCAAGGAGCGGAATAGCTGGATCATATGGTACTTCTATTTCTAGCTTTTTAAGGAAGTGCCAAATCGATTTCCAAAGTGATTGTACCATTTTACATTCCCACCAACAATGTATAAGTATTCCAGTCTCTCCACAACCTCTCCAGCATTTATTGTTCTGTGTTTTTTGGATTAATGCTAGCCTTGTTTGGGTAAGATAATATCTCATTGTCATTTTGATCTGCATTTCTCTAATGGCTAATGATTGTGAGAGTTTCTTCATGGGTCTGTTAGCCGCCTGAATATCTTCTTTGGCGAAGTGCCTGTACGTATCCTTTGTCCTTTCTTTAATTGGGTTATTTGTCTTTTTGTTGTTGAGGTTTTTCAGTATCTTGTAGATTTTAGAGATTAGACACTGATCGGATTTGTCATAGCCAAAAATCTTTTCCCAGTCTGTAAGTTGTCTTTTGACTCTTTTAGTGAAGTCTTTTAATGAGCATAAGTGTTCGATTTTTAGGAGCTCCCATTTATCTAGTCTCTCTTTTGGTACCTCTGGATTGTTACTTATAGTTTGTATTGTGTTTATGCCATGTATTAGGGCTCCTAGCGTTGTCCCCATGTTTTCTTCAATGATCTTTATCGTTTTCAATTTTGTATTTAAGTCTTTGATCCTTTTTAAGTTAGTTTTTGTGCACGGTGTGAGGTATGGGTCGTTTCAGTTTTTTGCAGATGGATATCCAGTTGTGCCAGCACCATTTGTTAAAGAGACTGTCTTTTCCCCAATTGATGGACTTTGGGCCTTTGTCAAATATCAGCTGCTCATAGGTGGATGAATTTATGTCTGGTTTCTCAATTCTGTTCCATTAGTCCATGTATCTGTTGTACCAGTACCAGGCTGTACCGACTACCCTGGTGGTATAATAGTTTCAAAAATTAGGTAGGGTTAGGCCTCCCACTTTGTTCTTCTTCTTCAGTAATGCTTACTTATCCAGAGCCTCTTCCCTTTCCATATGAAGTTGGTGATTTGTTTCTCCATCTCATTAAAAAATGTCGGTGGAATTTGGATCGGGATTGCATTGTACCTGTAGATCGTTTTGGGTAGATTTGACATTTTCACAATGTTGAGTCTACCTATCCATGAGCAAAGTATGTTTTTCCACTTGTGCAGGTCTCTTTTGGCTTCTTGCAGTAGTGTCTTGTAGTTTTCATTGTATAGATCTTTACATCTCTGGATAGATTTATTCCTAAGTATTTTATCTTCTTGGG
>NW_004444080.1:3037871-3069915 GCF_000243295.1 Trichechus manatus latirostris | reverse complement strand
GAAAAATCTATGTCTACATTTTTTAAGTCCCTCTTTTTTGTTTTAATGTTGTCATCTTTTACATATTGACATCTGTTACCCTATTTTCAGTGTTTTAGCTTTGATTTACTTTTGTGACTTCCCTATCTGGGTTGATATTTGGTTGCTCTGTCCTGTGTTCTGGTCTTGGGTTGTTATCTGATGTTACTGATTGTCTAACCAGAGGACTCCTTTTAGTATATCTTGTAATTTTGGTTTGGTTTTGTAAATTCCCTAAACTTCTGTTTATCTGGAAATGCCCTAATTTTGCCATCATATTTGACAGACTCTTTTGCTGGATATATAATTCTTGGCTGGCAGTTTTGTTTTTTTTTTCCTTCACAACTTTATATATGTCATCCCATTGCCTTCTTGCATACACGGTTTCTGCTGAGTAGTCCGAGCTTATTCTTATTGACTCTCCTTTGTAGATGACTTTTCGTTTATCCGTAGCCACTCTTAAAATTCTCTCTTTATCTTTGGCTTTGGCACTTTGATTTTAATATGTCTTGGGGACTTTCTTTTGGGATCTACCTTATGTGGGATTCAATGAGCATCTTGGATAGATATCTTGTCATCTTTCACTATATCAGGGAAGTTTTCCACCAACAAATCTTCAACAATTCTCTCTGTATTTTTTGTTATCCTCCCTGTGCTGGTACTCCAATCGCTCATAGGTTATTCCTCTTTAAAGAGTCCCACATAATTCTTAGGGTTTCTTCATTTTTTTTAATCCTTTTGTCTGCTTTTTCCTCAAATAAGTTGGTCTGAAGTACTTTATCTTCAGTCTCACTAATTCTGACTTCCATTGTCTCAATTCTACTCCTATGACTTTCTATTGAGTTGTCTAATTCTAACATTTTATTGTTAATCTTCTGTTCTGCTTGCTGTCTCTCTGTGTATTCTTGCAGCCTGTTAAATTTGTTATTATGCTCTTCTCTAATCTTTTTAATTTCCTCTATTGTGTGTTCTGTGTTTTGCTTAATTTCTTTCCTAATTTCTTGAAGAGTTCTGTATATTAATCTTTTGTATTCTGCCTCTGGTAATTCCAAGACATTTTCCTCCTCTGGAGAATTTCTAGATTCTTTATTTTGGGAGCTTGCTGAAGCCATCATGGATTGTCTCTTTATGTGATTTGATATTGACTGTTGTCTCTGAGCTATCAGTAAGTTATTATATTTGTTTATTTTATGTTTGCTTACTGTGTCCTAGCTTCTTGTTTTGTTTTGATTTGCCCAAATAGGCTGCTCTTATGAGCTAGTTTGATTATTGGCAGCTTTGAAGCTCTAATGTCTTGTCACCAGGTGGTTAGATCTGTTACTAGGTATGTGAGCTCAGGAGTCCTCCCACTCCTCTAGTATGGATTCAGCTCAGGTGCCCAGGTAGATAGCCACCACTTGTGTGATGTAGGCACTCACTTACAGTCCTAGACAGGCATGACTGATTGGTGTAGGCACAGGCATCTGGCTGTAGCAGGGGGACACACTCTGAGCAAGGCAGGGGGCTGACAGCCATCCCCGAGTGTCCACGAGGAAGGGGTGTCCCTGTTCCCTAGAGCACATAGTTGGGTGGGTTTTGCAGCCGGACTATGAGCACCTAATGCTGTTGGCTGTAAGGACTGGGGGGCACCTCCTATTCATGGGCCCCTATCTCAGGTGGCTAGGTGGCGTAGGTGGAGCCAAAAGTCCTCAGGCCCCTGATGTAGGTAGGTGAAGACCCTGCTTAATGGGCAGAGCAGTGTCAAATGTCAAGAACCTGCCATTTCACAGCTGAAATAGTTGAGGTTAGACTTCCAGTATATACCCTGTTGTACTGAGGTAATGAAGGGTTGTGCTGTTGAGATGGGGCCACACAAGTCTATGCAGGGGGAAAGGCACTCAGAGTCCATGGATCCCTTATGCCTGTGCCTAGGCAAAGGAGCTGTGCCTACTTTTGGTTCCTGGCTTATGGGAGCTGGCTGTTTATTTCTGCCCCATTTGTTAAGTTGTTCACTCTCCAAGGCAGGGAGAATGGAGAATGGCTCCGGATGTGTGAGGGATCGTACTTCTGGCCCAGGGGACTCAGCAATTGCTGAAGTCAGTCCAGGTCCCAGTGCAAAGCAGGTAGCGGGGAAATAAATGGGAGAGAGGTTTTTCCCTAAGGGGGGTGTTCTTGGTCCACGCGGTAAGCCATACTCAAGTACTTATCTTTCGTGGAGGGCTGCTTCTCACTGGTTCTGGGTGGCCATATAGAGTCTCTGGTTTTGGGTCTCTACTGGTATGGAAAACACACCTCCCAAGCATGGCTGCTTGCCTGCCTCACTGCTCACACCCGAGCTGATCAGGCCTGAAGGGCTCAGGCTCTCACCGAGTCAGGTCTAGCAACTCCTCATTACTTCCGAACCGTCTCTCCCTCCCCCTGACACTCAGTCTGGTTCCTCAACTCTGCCTTTGATGTGCAAAGCCCCCAGATTGCCATATATAATCAAATCACTTTTTTGGGGGGGTTTGTTGTAAGACGGTCCACTGGAAGCATCTGACTACTTTGCCATCTTGGCCTCCCCCTGCAAAGTATGATCTTATAATCAGGTTTATGCTCACCTGATCTGAAAGATGCAAGGCTGTGCTCTCAAGTCTCCTGCCAGGGCTAAATTTTCCTGTTCTGAAAATAAAGCTGCTGCTAAGACTTGGTTGGGAATTTAGAGATAAATCTCACTTTGCCCCGACAAAGCTAAGTCCAAGATGAACAATTCTTCATCTAACTGAAGTATTTTCACCTAATTAAGTAGGAAATTAAAGCTTGTCTCTGCCCAGCTAATTTTCCTAAGTGTAACTTGCTAGTTATTCATTAATAACCAGCCAGAGACTGTATTCATTTAAACTCTCTGAAGCCTTCCCCTCCTCTGTCTCAAAAAAGAATAAAATTACCTTAAACCCATGATTCTTTTTTGTCCAGCACTGTGAATGAGAGCATTTACTATGGAACTCAGCCTGGGGAAGGGCACAGAGACAGACAGATCAAAACTGAAAATCCATTGCCATCACTTATTCTTTATATAGTGGTAGGCCTAACTCTTAACATTGTTGAGTCTCTGTACCATCATCTATAAGATGAAATGACATTACTTAATATTTACCTCATAGGATTAGGGTAGGACTTCTGTGAGCTAATGTATGTACAGTGCTTAGCAGAAATGCTGACATTAAAATGTATGTACTCAAAAATATTAGTGCCTTTCACCTGTTCACCTTTTTATTCATACACAGTCCACATAAATTCCTTGTATTTCCATTTCAGTGCTGCCAGTTAATCTCGCCTTGGCTAAAGCTGTTTTTCAATCAGTATTTCTTTCTTGAAACCTCTAAACATGAATAAAATATATAAACAAACATGGTTTTCTTCAAAATCCAAACCAACATTGATAGCATAGAAATCAGATTGCGTGGATAGCATGAAATTAGGGAGAAAGTTATTATGCTGGATGCTGGATTTAGAAACCAAAAAATATTTCATCAAACTCTAATTATGGGCTGAATCTAAATAGACTTTAGCATGGATAAATGAAAAATCTAAAGCACAAGTCCAAAACTATAACAGCACGTACATAGCCTTTGGGGGATGTAATTTTCTGTAAGATTAATGAGAATCAATAATCTGTGCTTTTATTCAGAATAAAAGGGAACAATTTATTTATTTTTATTTTTTGTTTATTGTAGTTTAAGTGAAAGTTTACAATTCAAGTTAGTCTCTCATACAAAAATTTATACATAGATTGTTATGTGACTCTAATTGCTCCCCCTATACTGTGATGGCACACTCGTCCTTTCCTCCCCTGATTTTCCATGTCCATTCAACCAGCTCCTAACCCTCTCTGCCTTCCCATCTCACCTCTGGACAGAAGCCGCCCATTTAGTCTCACGTATCTACTTGAGCTAAGAAGCACACTCTTCAGGAGTATCGTTTTATGTCCCACAGTCCAGTCCAATCTTTGTCTGAAGAGTTGGCCTCGGGAATTGTTTTAGTTCTGGGTTGACAGAGAGTCCGGGGCATGCTTTCTGGGATTTCTCCAGTCTCAGTCAGACCATTAAGTCTGGTCTTTTTACTAGAATTTGAGTTCTGCACCCCACCTTTCTCCTGCTTCATCAGGGATTCTCTGTTGTGTTAAACAGAATAATTTATTAAGGCACATGTTCTACTTTAATTCATATTCAAAATATCGAGGTTGCCTAAAATTATTCCACCTTATCTGCATTAATAGGTGTAAAGTACCAGAACAAGGAAGATAATCCTATTTTGCGCTAAGCTAATCAGAACACACTTGTATATAGTTTGGGGAGCAGACTGACTGACTGTGGAAGAACCCTGAGAAGAGTGTCTGAGAGGGTGGGAAAACCCAATGCAATGTCATATGAACTGTAGTCAAAGTCCCTGAGGAGAGGGAATGCTTGACCTCACTATCGTGCTGAACGGAGCCCTAGTGGCACAGTGGTTAAAAGCTTGGCTGCTAATCAAAAGGTTGGCAGTTCTAATCCAGTCACTCCTTGGAAACCCTATGGAGCAGTTCTACTCTGTCCTATAGGGTCGCTATGAGTCGGAATCGACTCTACGGCAACGGGTTTGTTATGCTGAAGAGACATTAGACTTTTTTCTATGTGCCTCAAGAAGCAGCACAAAGAGCAATGAGTGTAACTTTTCCAGGAGCCAGATTTCAGTATAAGGAAAAACTTCTTAACAACTAGATTTATTATTAAATAGAGCAGACTGTCTTATAAAAAAAGTTCAAATTACTAGTGGTTTTAAAACAAAAGCAGGGTTTTCTCTCACCAGAAAACGACCTCTAATGTGTCTTTCAGCTAAAAGTCTATTATTCTAGATATGGTTGTGTTTGCTTGTTTTCTCAGCCCCATCACCCGGCATCTTCTATAAACATATATACTCCGAAAAGTAAGCCTAGAGTAAGGGGGAGTGTGGTCTTGTGTCACAGGTTCTGAATGGGACCCCACCCACCACTGTATATTTTGCTTAAAATTATTTTCGGATTTTTTTAATTGCTAACAGTTCCATTACCTAGAAAATTATATTAATGTCAACAATAAAATAAATAACAGTTGCCATTTAGTTGACTTTGATTTATGGCTACCCATGAGTGTCAGAGTAAAACTGTGCTCCATAAAGTTTTCAATGGCTGATTTTTCTAAAGTAGATAGCCAGGTCTTTCCTCTAAGGTGCCTCTGGATAGACAAAAACCTCCAACCTTTCAGTTAGCAGCCAAGTGTGTTATCATTTGCACTATGTTAATGATAGCTAGGATCCCTGATGGTGCAGTGGTTAAGAGTCACGACCGCCAACCAAAAGATCAGTAGTTTGAATCCACCAGCCGCTCCTTGGAAACTCTATCGGGCAGTTCTATTCTGTCCTATAAGATCTCTATGAGTGGAATGACTTGATGGCAATGAGTTTTTTGTTTTGTTTTGTTTTAACGATCGCTAACAGGTACTGAGGACTTACTACATGCTAGGCAGAATGCAAAGAGCCCTGGAGGCGCAATTGTTAAGCACTTGGCTGCCAGCTTGAAAAGTCGTCAGTTGGAACCCACCCAGAGGCTCCACAGGAGAAAGACCTGGCAATCTACTCCTATAAAGATTAAACCTGTTGCTGTTGAGTTGATTCTAACTGATAGACACCCTATAGAACAGAGTAGAACAGCCTCATAGGGTTTCCAAGGAGCAGCTGGTGGGTTCCAATGGCTGACCTTTTGGTTAGCCGCCTAAGCTCTTAACCACCGCACCAGAAGGGCTACTACATGATTATAGCCTAGGAAATCCATTGGAGTAGTTCTACTATGTCATATATGGTCACTATGAGTTGGAATTGACTTGACAGCACACAGCAACAATAGGCAGAATGCAAACGTTCTTCAGGGACTATTCAATTCGATGCTCATAACAACCCTATTATTTTAACATACACATAGTCCTAACTATTTTCAGTGCTATTGTTATATGCATTTTACAGATGAGGAAGAAAATAAATGCAGCAACATTATTATTATACTCATTATTCTTTATGCTGTATCTTATGGTAAATAGAATAAAAGTTTAATGCCCCTTTAAAACCAAAAAACCAAACCCATTGCCATCTAGTTGACTCCAACTCACAGTGACTCTATAGGACAGAGTAGAACTGCCCCATAGGGTTTCCAAGAAGCAGCTGGTAGATTTGAACTGCTGACCTTTTGGTTAGTAGTGTATCTCTTAACCACTGGGCCACCAGGGCTCCAATGTCTCTTTAGTATGAGCTCATTTATGAGTAAGATTCAGCTAGGCAAATAAAGATGAAAAAAATGAAGTTCCAGACTGGGAAATCAGGATGGGCAAAGCAGTCTCAGCAAAAATCAACATGGTGTGTAGCTGGGGTACAGTTTGAGGTAGGGATTATGGAAGATGAGGCTGGAATGTCAGATAAGGGTCAAGTCTTGGAGGACCTTGCACACTATGCTTCAAATCAAAGATGATTGATGAGCTTGCATGACCCAGTAGTCTCAAATTTCATTTCCAATTCTGGCTAGGATTGAGTGAACTAATGCACATTGTGTCCCTCACAAGCAAAATTTCTACTTGAGCTAACTCACACCTTTCTTTCCTTCTTTAATTCACCACCTCTTGCTCTTCCTCCATCACACCATTTCTCTCCTCCTGTGGCCTTAGCTTCATCAAACCTGATGGTATCATATGTTTGTATAGTAGCAAACTCAGGGCTGCACAACAGTGGTGGCCACTCAGAGGCATTTCTTCCTGGCGGGGCTGAGCTACTTCAATCAAATTTCTTTCTGCTATCCCATTTTAGCTGAAGGCACAACATTCACTAGGTTTGCCCATCAGTCCTGCATCATCTCACCTCAAATCTATTAATTATTTTATACAAAGAATTGCCTAGAAAAGGAGTCTTTCTTGAGGTATGTATAGAGTAGAGGCCTATTATAAAATAAATGGAACCAGTGGGGAGATTAATTTGTTCCAGGTGCATTAGAAATCCCCATTTGTGTTTTGTATATCCTTTCAAGTTCAGCCTTGTCTACCTTATAATTAATATTCTGACACCTTGATCATAGAGTGTATACCCATCACAGGAAAACTCTGTCACTCTTTCTTTTGATTTTTTTTTGTTCACATGCCAAACACTGCTGTGCAGCCTTCCCAGAGGAATTCTATTTCCTCTACAGAAAGTTGTTAACATAAGGCTGAGCCTGTACTGTGACCTTATTATGACAACTTGTTCAAAACTACCAAAGACAAAGGACAGGAAAAAGTTTAGAAATCGTGCTTGTTACATACACACATGGTCCACACAATATGCTAACTTTGGAAATGATGGACACTATAGCCCTGGTAGAAAAACAAGCGTTCAACCATTCCTGATTCCTTTCAGCCACTTCAATAGTCAGTAGCTCATAGGAATCCCAAATAAATTTAACTGTTAAAATGCAGGATGGCAAAGATCAAACAAGAAGGATTCTATAAAAATATTTAACTTTTTTATTCAAATTATTTAACCTCTTTGGTTAATTCTAAGTATTGGTATGGAATTCTCTCCACCTGTGAAAGTTAAAAAAAAAAAATGCTGTATGATTTTACTTTGTGGAGTGGTTTGAAGCATTCAAAGGCAAGCATAGAATACATACGTGACATAATATTGAGATAAGGCAGAACCCAAAATAATGTGAATACATTTATTAAAATATATAAACTATATAAATGTAATTTAAAATGGTGAAAGAGGCCATGGGAAGATGATTATGTAAACTACTAAATTCATCCCATGGAATGTTACACAGTTGCTTAAAATGGCAATATGGAATATAAGGACACATTTATAATATAATCAAAAAGCAGGACCAAAAGCTACATATACAGCATGGTCACAATTATATAAGTTTATAATATAAGGACACACTTATAATGTAATCAAAAAGCAAGACCAAAAGCTCCATATGCAATATGGTGACATTTACACTTAAAAAAAAAAATGCATACAAAAAAGTGGTTTTATATCATAAGAGTTCAGTTGGGTTTTTTTTTTTTTTTTTTTTTTAGTTTTCCTATTTTTCCAGGTATTTTCTAGTGAATATGTATTTTTTATAATTAACAGTTATAAAATATTGGTAAAACAATATTTGAAGAGTAATTTGTCAGAATCATTATAGGTAAAGACACTTATAGCATACAACCCAAGATTCCATTTCTAGGTATGTAGCAGCCAAAATGATTGCAAGAAAGTCACAGGACTGTGCAGTATTTCATTCTGTTGTACATAGGGTCACTATGAGTTGGAACAGACTCGATAGCACCTAACAACAACCACAGTAGCCAAAATAAATTTTATACATGTGCACAGTTCACAAGTACAAGCGTGTTCACTGTATCACTGACTAGCAACAAGAGAACAGGGAATAAACTCTGTTATTTTAAATAACAGTAAATTTGAATGAACTAGGGCTGCACGTATCAATATACATAAATCTCAAAAGCAAGTTCAGAAAGCAAGTATAGTATGACATTTCTATAAAGTTTAAAACATTCCAAAGAATATTATATATTGTTTACGCATGCTTATATCTGGAGTAAAAGTGAGCAATAAAAGAAATGCATAGAAAGTTTAGATACCAAATTCGAGAAGGTTGAAACTTCTAGGAGAGGAATAAGACTGGATCAAGAAGGATTCTGGGTGAAGTTGTATATACATATATATATATAGACTTTATCTGGTCTTTTTATGTTTCAGTTGATTCAAAAAAAAGATTGAATACAAATGAGGTAAAATGTTAAGATTTGGCAAAGCTGATATTTGTTTATCACTTGATTATCTTTTTTTGAATTATCCTTTCTAATATGCTTGAAATAAAATGGCAGATAAACTACATTTTAATATATTTCAAGTGATCAGTTCTATTGGAAACATTCTATTGAAAAAAGCAGCAAATTGTCATATCATCATACATGATGAAGCTATTTTTATATATTAAAGTTGTTGCATATAAGATGTTAAAAGTAGTTCTGCTTAAAATATGTGTTTAACTGATCAGAAATGGGAGGAAACAGAAACACATTTGCACACTGACAGAAAACCAAATAGCAAATTGTAAATTACTAAATGAAGAAAGTAAGAACCTAAGAGTCAGGGAGTCTGAGTAATAATGTTTACTTACCAAGAAGGCAGTATAGGGTGTGTTTATGGGCATGGGTTCTGTACTGTATTCATATTATCAGAGTGTGCATCCCAGCTCTACCATTTATTAGCTACACAGCCTGGAGCAAGTTGTGTATTCTGTCTAGACCTCCATGCTTTTGTTTTCTCATTTATAAAATGAAGAGAACATGAATAATTACTTCATAGGCGAAATATGAGAATAAAATTAGTTAATACAATAAAATACTTAGAACTATGCCTTGTTGTTGTTGTTAGGTGCCATCAAGTCGGTTCAGACTCATAGCAACCCCAGGAACAATAGAACAAACACTGCCCAGTCCTGCACCATCTTCACAATCGTTGCTATGTTTAAGCCCACTGATGCAGCCACTGTGTCAATACATCTCATTGAGGATCTTCTTCTTTTTCGATGACCCTCTACTTTACTTAGCATGATGTCTTTCTCCAAGGATTGGTCTCTCCTGATAAAAACCAAACCCATTGCCGTCAAGTTGATTCTGACTCATAGCGACCCTGTAGGACAGAGTAGAACTGTCCCATAGGGTTTCCAAAGAGTGGCTAGTGGATTCAAACTGCCAAACTTTTGGTTAGCAGCCGAACTCTTAACCACTGTGTCACCAGGGCTCCAAGCATGTCCAAAGTACAAGAGACAAAGTCTTGCCATCCTTGCTTCCAAGGAGCTCTCTGGTTGTACCTCTTCCATGACAGATTTGTTCATTCTTCTGGCAGTCTATGGTACAGTCAATATTCTTGGCCAACCCCATAATTCAAAGGCATCAATTCTTCCTTGGTCTTCCTTATTCATTGCTCAGCTTTCACATGCATACGAAGTAATTGAAAATACCATGGCTTGGGTCAGAGGCACCTTAGTCCTCCAGGTGATATCTTTGCTTTTTAACACTTTAAAGAGGTCTTTTACAGCAGATTTGCCCAATGCTATATGTCTTTTTGATTTCTTGGCTGCTGCTTCCATGAGCATTGATTGTGGATCTAAATAAAATGAAATCCTTTATAACTTCAGTATTTTCTCCATTTATTTGCTTATTTGTCCAGTTGTGAGGATTTTTGTTTTCTTTATGTTGAAGTGTAATCCCTACTGAAGGCTGTGGTCTTTGATCTTCATCAGCGAGTGCTTCAAATCCTCTTCACTTTCAGCAACTAAGGTTGTGTCATCTGCATGTTGAAGGTTGTTAATGAGTCTTCCTCCAATCCTGATGCTCCATTCTTCTTCATATAGTCCAGCACCTTGGCTTATTTGCTCAGCATATAGATTGAATAAGTATGGTGAAAGGATATAACCCTAATGCACACCTTTCTTGATTTTAAACCATGTAGTATCCCCTTGTTCTGTTCAAACAACTGCCTCTTGGTCTTTGTACAGGTTTAGCATGAGCACTATTAAGTGTTCTGGAATTCCCATTCTTTGCAATGTTACTCATAATTTGTTATTATCCACACAGCCGAATGTCTTTGCATTGTCAGTAAAACACAGGTAAACATCTTTCTGGTATTCTGTGCTTTCAGCCAAGATCCATCTGACATCAGCAATGCTATCCCTCATTCCATATCCTCCTCTGAATCCAGCTTGAATTTCTAGTGATTCCCTGACAATGTACTGCTGCAACCAGCAACTGGTTTGAATTATCTCCAGCATAATTGTAGCTGAATGTGATATTGTTTGATAATTTCCACATTCCAATCAATCACCTTTCTTTGGAATCCAAGGAGCGGCTGGTGGATTCGAACTGCCGACCTTTTGGTTAACAGCCTGAGCTCTCCACCACTGCGCCTCCAGGGCTCCTCCTTTGGAATAGGCGTGGATATTCATCTCTTCCAGTTGGTTGGCCAGCTAACTGTCTTCCACATTTCTTGGCGTAGTTGAGTAGTGAGCTCTTCCAGCATTGCATCCATTTGTTGAAATATTTCCATTAATATTCCATCAGCTCCTGGAGCCTTGTATTTGGCCAATGACTACAGTGCAATTTGGACTTCTTCCTTCAGGACCATCAGTTCTTGATCTCATATTATCTTATATACTGATTTGTTTACTTGATATTGTTTATCTCTTTTGAGTGTAAGATCCATGAAAAGAGGGCTCTTCCTGTCTTCTATACCAGTATATTACCAGGACCTAGGCGTATTTATTAAATAAAGAATAAAGGGAAACATCTCTTGGAGTGAAAGTGTCTTGATAAACCTGAATGTCTATTCTTGTATATGCTTCCAGATGTTGTGGAAATAATACCTAGTCAGGTGTGGTCAAAAAGGGCAACTTAGTCCTGATTCCTGTCAAACCATTCAATGACCCTTGTATCAGCAGCCGCGTGAAGAGAAACTGTATCCACCCACAGCTCCTGCTGAAGGAGCAGAACTAACCAGCCATGTTGTATCATAAGAATCTGCCTTCCAGCCACAGTTGACTGAACTAGGGATGAAAAAAGGAAGCTCCAGACACTAGCTGTGTTTAGCCAATTATATCCTGAAGATAATTTGAACTAAGAGCAGAGGGATTTGCAAATTAATGTTGGTTGTTGTAGCTAAGAGTTCATGAAGTAGTTAATGGAGTTGTAGGACATGTTAAACCAGGTACATCGTGAGTCAGCAGAAAAGAGAGACAAGCATTCACTAAGTGAAGCAGAAATGAGAAAACCGTATGGCTCCAGGGAGATTAAAGACTAAATTCACTTTCTGTTTTTCTGATTCCCAATTCTACCACAATATACAATGTAAGCTTTGACTTAGGATCATTTAGATCCTCTGCATCTCATGCTAAAACGCACCAATTTGCTAAAACTCACCAAAGGGTGACTGGTCTTTGCAGCCAAAAGTGCCTTAACTCTACTGATATTTGCATATTTCCATTCAAAAGCAAGAACTATCTAAACTTATAGAAAAGAAGGTGATCCCTAGAGAAACTGACAATGCATAGTGATCAAGTGTCTATCCCAAACTGTTCAAAATGTAACTTTTACATTATTAGTATTCTCACTGAAACAAGAATCACAGTGATGTGAAATCAGTTGGGCAATAAAGACCATGCCTGCAACTTCTCTAGACCCTTCACATTACTCAACAAAGTGCTGAGCACATAGTATTTGCTCAGTAAAGACTTTTGATTGATTTTAACACTGAACTGCTTCTTTTTTTTTTCTTCCTTTTTCTCTTGCATGCCTATTTTTTTGTAGGAGATGAGATTTATTCTGATATTTTTTACAACACAAAATTTTAACCCAAATGTCCCTAACATAGCACAGCAATTGCTACCCAAGTTATTTTAATTCTTCTTCTCTTTTTTATAACACAATATAATACCACCAAGAATAGCTGAGGTAAATAGAAGGTCTAAATGACTGTGAGAACATAAGTCAAAAAAACTTCTTTGAATTTGAAGAATAAAAGAAACCTGACAATTGCTTTTTTAACAGCTGGGAAAGTAATCCTGGAAAGTCACAGTATATTTTCCAAGAAGGAGAAAACAGAGAAAAACAATGGGTTTAGCATAAGGATGGGAATGAAGTGCCATAGTCTATTTTAAAGACACAAAGTATTATGGAATAGTCAATAAAAACATGAATGCAAATAGGCTGAGTTGCACCCTGAAACATGCCAATAAAAACTTGGCTGAATGAACATTACTTCCTATCTTCCAGATGTGAAATGTGGAAGACATACGATAAAATTGTTAGAAATTCAGAAACTCCCATGTAAATCTGGACTCTGACATCCCAGGAGCATCAGAAATCTTCCCACTCAAACTTATCTCTGTGCTTGCAAGTTCTACATTAACCGGAAATGACAAACTATTACCCATTCATAAGAAAGCAAAATTTTGTATCATTTTGCAGCAGATAATGTAGATGCTTTAAGAAATGCTAAAAATGTAGACATACTAATACAGTTTCCCCTCTGCTTCAAAAAGTTTACTTTATTATAAACCATAACTTCCAGAAATATGGTTCATTTGAATTTTAAAAAAATGGCATACCAGCGTACTATATTTGGGATATTTCACTGACCTCCCATGCTTATTTTGACTGGGTTGTTAGGTACAGTGAACTGAAAGGCTAGACCTATATTTCTTTTTCCAAAATTCAAAAGTTTATCACTGATCTCTTAGAGTATAAAGGGTAAAAAAAAAAAAAAGCTTCACATATCAGCACTTAAACCCTCAACAAAATATATGTAGAACACTCTGGAGAAGAAGGGTTAGGCAAATTCCAAGTATGAGTAGCATTTAAGGTTAGTGGAGTAGGAAGATATTAAAGGTCTGTCTTTAATCAAATCTTTGCCCATAAATAGAAGGGAACTTACTTGCCTTACAGAAGACATCCAAAGCAAAAAAGTGCTTTATTTAGATAGAGAGTACAGTAGTTACAGCTTGCTTCAGCAAGTTTTAAAGATTTTCTTCTCTTTTCCATCAAATAACCCTTAACATGTCATATTCTTGTTAGTTTCCCAAGAAAAATCAAGAAATACTCTATTGAAAATTTTATAGCTGAACAAACCAAGTCCCAAAGCATAGTAAACAATACAGCAAAAAAAACAATAAGTTTTCACACTGGTACTTTATAAAATAACTTTATTTCAGGTTATTTTCAACCTTTCTTTAAAAGAAAAATTGATTTGTGACTAGAATTGACCCAAATTAGGCTTCCAGTCCTTCTCTGTTCAAGCTATAACATGGGTTGCCTTCAATAGAATAGTCATAGTTATTCTTTTAAAACCTTAGAGTTAATTAGATTTTTTTAAGGGCCTTTTTGTATCTAACCAAAACTATCAGATTTTTTTCTTGATAAAAATGTGAATGCATTGCATTTCAAATTTCCCCAGAATATCTTTTGATAGCAGTTGTAGTGAGAGAAAAATTCAACTCTCAGAGATCACCTCCCAGGAACCAAATGAAGATAGACGCATTTATTTCTGGTCCCTGCTACATCCTAGCCTTTGTCACAAACCAGATGAATCAAATAATATGATTCCTCGATTAAAGGGCACTATTAACTTTGTTGTTGTTATTAGCTGCCATCAAGTCGCTGTCCACTCTTGTGCCATCCTCTTGATTGGTTAGGAATCAGACTGTTGTGATTCATAGGACTTTCACTGGCTGATTTTCAGAAGTAGTAGATCTCCAGGCCTTTCTTCCTAGTCTGCCTTAGTCTGGAAGCTCTGCTGAAAATTGTTCAGCATCATAACAACATGCAAGCCTCTACTGACACATGGGTGGTGGCTGTGCAAGAGGTGCATTTGAGGGGAACTGAATCCAAGTCTCTCGTACGGAAGGCAAGAATTCTACCACTGAAACATCCCTGCCCTCTCTATCAATTATGTAAAGTACCATTTGCTTTATAAAAACTTTTTGGGTAATTTACACATGGATGAAGACACACTTAATTTCAGAAGTATTAAGACATCTGCATCAGAGCCAGGAAAGAAAAACTCTTTAATTACCAACTTCTGTATAGTATAAATACTGCCTAGAGCAGTGCCTTGAATTCAGTGAATCTGTTGACTGACATTTGACTGAACTTCAAGACATTTCAAAGTATAGAAAATACAGGAAAACCAGGAATATTGTCAAATGCTAGCTCCACGAAAATATTACCGAAACAACTTTTGATAAGGCAAAGCTGAGTTTATTCTTACCATTATAAGGGAAGGCACCACTTTGACAGAGACTAGGAGCAGGGAGGGCAAAGTTGGGATATTTTCAATCCACGAGATTGGTTAGGAATCATGATATAATAGTTTAGTATTGGTGGACACAGGGCAGTGAGTGTTTACAGGAAGTTCCAAAAGTCTTGGGTAAGTCAGTAGAAGCTACCTATTGAAGAATTAAACAGTTACATGTTCATTTAAATAGCTTTTTTCAGGAAGTTCCTGGAACAAACAATAAAGTTAGTTGCAACTTTTATCTTCCTGGACAAGAGTTTTGTGGGTCAAGTCATGTTAGTATAGACAGTAAGTTGTGTGTGTGCAGATGGTTTGCTTCTCAAGGTCCATAATGACAATGGCCATACAATATATTATCCAAACTAAGAAACTCTGAACGATGAAAGAAAACTCTATTATAATGAACGTCCTGGTCCAACAGATATAAGCTGGGATGCTCCTGAACAAAGCAGGTCATTCTATGACAAAAAGATTTCATACCTTCCCAGACACGCAGTCCCTATTCTTCCTCTGCTCTAAGCAAGAGAACTACATAACTTTCAGTAAAGCTATTTTGCTCCATTGATGAACCACCTCTCTAGCCACACTGCAAATAAGGCACATCACTGACTTTTAGCACACTGAAGCAAAGAGAGAACATGGGTAAATTATTTAACCAATCTGTATCTCAGTTTCCTCATCTGTAAGCAATAATAATAGTACTTGTATCATAGGTTGCTATGAGAATAAAATGAGCTAATAAACATCAAGTACTTCAATAGTGCTGTAGCAAACAGTCTTAATTTGCTGTAGCAAAGTTTTAAGTGGCTTGTTTTAAAGAACAAAAATGTATTTGTGTCACAATTTTGGAGATTAGAAGTCCAAATCAGGGCATTAACTCCAAGGGAAGGTCCTTCTTTGTCTCTTTGAAATTCCAGCAGCTGCCAGCAATCCATAGCTTTCCTGGGCTGTAGATGCATCTGCCTCCATCATGACATGGTGTCTGTCTTGCCCCTGTGTGTATGTCTTTCTGCATCTGCTTTCCCTTTTTATAAGACACACCCAAAAGTGATTAGGTTTAGAAGCCACCCTGCTCATTAACATAACAAAAGAAACTCTATTTCTAAACAGGGTCACATATACAGGTACAGGCTTTAGGACTTTAACATATCTTTTTGAGGCACACTATTCAATCTGTAACACAAAGAAATCAGCAAACCACAGCCCAGGCCCATTACTTGATTTTCTGTTGCTGTTGTTTTGTTTTGTTTTTGTTTTTTACAGCCTGTGAGCTTAGAATAGTTTTTACATTTTTCAATAGTCGAAAAAAGGAAAAACAGGAATAATAGTTTGTACCTTGTGAATATTACATGAAATTAAAATTTCAGTGCCCATCCGAACAAAACCAAACCCATTGCCATCAAATCGGATTCTGACTCATAGTTGACCTTATAGGACAGAGTAGAACTGCCCCATGGGATTTCCAAGGCTGTAATCGTTACGGAAGCAGACTGCCACACCTTTCTCCTGCAGAGCTGCTGGTAGGTTCAAAACACCAGTCTTGTGGGTAGCAGTCAATCGCTTAACCACTGTGCCACCAGGGCTCCTTCCTCAGTGTCCATAGTAAAGTTTTATTGCGATGTAGTTACACTCATTCACTTATGTATTGCTTATGGCTGCTTTTGTGGTATAAGGGATGAGTTGATTAGTTGTAACAGAAATCATATGGTCCATAATATCTAAAATATTTGCTATCTGGCCCTTTACAGAAAAATTTTGCTTACCCTCAGTATAGCAGATACATACTATCACTACTCTGCCTAGATCCTCTTTGATCCTTTTTACCAATTCCATGCACCCACCTCTGGTTTTGTTTTACTACTAACTTCCTGTACTGTGACTCTCTTTGGAGGACTGGCCTTGGGCTACTGGAGCCACTCTGGCTGCACACAGAACCACTGTGTCTGGAAAAACCCAAAAGTTTACATTCCCTTCCCCCATCCCACCATAACAGTAAGCCAATGACTGACTGATGTGGGTGTATGAAAACAGCTCTCTTGCCTGAAGTTGGGACAGATTCTGAAGAGTGATTTATACTCTGTAGTTTCCCTAAGGAATCAGCCTGAGGCTCAGACTGCCTGAAGTCTCACCTTTGGCTTCTTTCCCTTCCTCGTCCCGCTTCTCCACTACCTACCAGTTTCTCCAGGGAACACTTTCTTTATAAATTACCCGCAAATAAATCCTTATCCTCAAGGTCATCTCTGGGGAAGCTGACCTAAAGCAAGTGTCTGGTGGGTGCTTAATAAGTGCGAGCTACTTAGTAGCTGATAGAGTCTCTTCTTGTATCGAGGTCCCCTATTCTCAGTCTTTTTTCAGGCATTTCTCGAAGTTCACTTGAAGGAAAGTCTTCATTGAATTCACCTCCCTCCAAAATACCCTGCAAAATATCTGCAGATACATTTTATTGGGGAATGACTTATCTGCTACCTCAGCGTTCTGTTAGGCTGTCATAATGGCGAGGGTGACTTCTTTTTCTGTCACCACTACCTTCCTCCTTTAAAAAATTAAAAAAAAAAAATTGGAAAAAAGTAACTGCTAAATTTTGTTCAAATGGAAAAAAAATTGATCCATTGCTTATAAACCAGGATGCCACAGTATTAAGCCTACTCTTCTTACTGCAGGTGCTCAGAATTTGCTGTTTAATCATTCAAAGTTCACTGTTGGGTGATCTAGAGATGAATGTTATTTCCCCAGGTTGAGTCCTTCAGCTGTTTTTTACTGTACATTATATACCAGGCCCTATGCTTACAGTGGAAGGGCCCTGGTGGGGCAGTGGTTAAGTGCCCAGCTGCTAACCAAAAGGTCAGCGGTTGGAATTCACCAGGCGCTCAGGGGAGAAAGATGTGACAGTCTGCTTCCATAAAGATTATAGCCTTGGAAACCCTATGGGACAATTCTTTTCTGTCCTAAAGGGTTCCTATGAGTCAGCATCAACTCCATGGCAATGGATTTGGATTTTTTTCGTTTTATGCTAACTGTGAAGAGCCCTAGTGGTGCAGTGGTTAAGTGTTCAGCTGTTAACTAAAAGGTTGGAGGTTGGAATCTGCCAGCTGCTCCTTGGGAGAAAGATGTGGCAGTCTGCTTCCATAACGATTACAGCCTTGGAAACCCTATGGGGCAGTTCTACTCCGTCCTTTAGCGTCGCTATGAGTCGGGATCAACTCTGTGGCAACGGATTATGCTAACTGCTGAGAGCTCATTGAATGTAAGATGACTCGGGTGTGGAAGAATTAACACTTTTGTGAGCCATTTGCAGTTTCATATACCGCTAAAGCAAGGGCTGTATCTTCTATGATTTTTCAGATTTTCAGAGTGCCAAGCACAGTGATGTGCTCAACAAATACTTTTTAAACGTAATTGTACCTCATTGTTTTCAAGGATGGAAATCTATCCAGCCAAGTAAGCAGCTTAATTCCATACATAATTCCTAGTAAAGTAATCATTGACACATAACACAGCATGAGAATAACGTCACCAGGAATGGGCAGCAGCCTGTGATTCTGAAGTCCTGACTTTTGGTTCATAATTCCTTGGGTGACCCTGGGTACTTCACTTCATTCTCTGAGCCTCAGTTTCTTCAACTACAGAATAAAAAGGCCAGACTAGATTTTCCATAGGTTTGTTCCAGCTCTAAAATTCTGATTCCTCTGAACTCTCCAATTATTTAGCAATGCCCGACTTCGCATGAACTAATAGAACTTAGCTCACAGGTCTATCCAATACTAACACAAGGGTTGAACTACAATATTTTTAAATGTGATAAATCTAATTTTTGAAGCGGAACCTATATGTCCCATGACTTATTCTGCTACAGTGTCAGGCATGAAAATAATATTATTTCCCCAAACTTATCATTCTTCATTGTTAGTACTTTGTAAAAAGAGTTTTGTAATATATTCCAAAAAATATTTGCTACTTTTTTTCTGCCTCACATTTGTAGACTGAACCACACTCCAATCAATTCCATCTTTTTTCTGTTCCAGCAAATTATTTCATTTTATCATTTTGAGATATTTTTCAGAATTTTTAATTTTTAACCCAGCTAAGCGTGTCACTTATTTTTCTAACCATCTCAGTTTCTTTCTTAGGTCCACAGCCCTCAGAAGGAATCTTCAGACTTGAAGGAAATTAAATCAAAAATAGTTCTTGTTCTAAAACCAAATATAAAATCTTGATGCAGAAAATAGGAGTAATTTGCATTTATTTTGATGCAAATAACGTATTATTTGGTCACTCAGACACTATTGTAGGTATGTAATTGAATATTCACCTTACTATGATTTTTTAATCAGAAACTCAGTTTTTGATTCTAAATATAAATTCACATTTAGAAATTTTATAGCCCTCGTGTTTCCCTTCCTTTCCTTCATCCTTGAAACTGCACCTTCTCCCACAAAGCCTTTCCCAGTAGAAAGGAAGAGAATTTTTTCAACAGAAGTACTGATCCTTATATCATTTATTTATTGTTTCAACATTTATTGGACACTTAGTACTTGGCCGGATGACTGTTGTCATTGCTGTTGTTAGGTGTCCCTAGAGTCGATTCTGACTCGTAGAGAACTCATTTGACAGAGTGAAAATACAGGGGAAGAAGACAAGGATTGTTTCTTAGAAAAGGTGCTAAGTTGCATTATAAAGAATAAGTAAAGATAAAAGAAAGAAGATAGAAGCTTTAAGATGACAAAACACAGCACATTCAAGTATCTGCAAGTAGTCCTGAATGGCAGGAGTCCAGGGTCCTCCAGAAAACACAGTAAAACAATCAAATACTAGTAGAATGTGTGTGATTTATGCGTAGAATTAACACTCATCTTCTCTTTCCAAACTGGCTCTACCACTCGGCTATTTCATCTAGGTGTAAGAAAATACAAGATATTTATCTTTTTTATCTTTCATCATCATCCATTTCTTTATTTTCTTTCTTCACAAGTTTTCAATGTCATACCCAACCCCATCTTTTTTGCCAAAGCTCTCCCATCTCCGTGGGCTCTATTTTAGTTGTCACTGGATAATAAGGACCAATTGCAGCCCAGGTCCGAGGTCAACTCTACATCAAAATTCTGGCATTCAGCCTTTATGGATTTAGAAAGACTAAAAGCTAAGCTACCAAGATGAAAAATTGGCTTAAAACCCAAATCTCACAGTCATCATTTGGTGTTATGTAGTCCTAGGTATAGAAATCCCTTGAGACTATCTCAATAAGAAAATACCATATGAATGAGAAGAAAAAAAAAAAAAATTACACTCTCTCTAAAGCAAAAAAAATACAGGAAAAAGCACATTTGAGACAATAAAAAGTGAGAGAGAATTGTTTTTTGAAAGTAGAGTGCCTGGTTTACTGCTTCACCCTCACTCTTACCCCAAGAGGTCCTTAATAAGCCAAAAATAAGCGTGCATGTAAATAATAATTCCTCCACATCCTGAATGCATTACAAATGCTTATTGCCTAAACACCAGCACCCCCAGCCCACACACACAGCAGAGATTCTTGCATTTCAGTAGATCATCAAAGCTCATGAAATGGAATCAGGCTCAAGGGACAGACTTGACTCAGATAGGGTCAAACTAAACAGATTGCCCACAATTATCTCTCATCTGACTGCACAGGGGTGTGGCACCATCCGCCTTCCCCACACCTTTCCACTACATGTTCTCAATTTGACCATGGCTGTGTTCCCTCTTTCCATACTCTGGTGATTTCATTACCTAATCACCTGAATCAGAAAGCAATTATAGACAAAATTTGTACAGCTAATTGGATCTAGACTTTAGTGAAATAGTTTCTAGTCTGATTGTTTCTCTTTCTGCCCAGTTCTCAACATGACATTTTTTTTTAAAAACTAGCAGAGAATATTTAACTTTTCATTGGCATCACTTCAGTTAATTGAAGTTTATCTTATAAATACATATAGTCACATGCCAAGTCATTCCCTTACCTGCCAGCATGATGTTTTATAAACTGAAAACAAAGGAAAGATGGCCTTCTTACTGCTGATTACAGAAATGAAGGCCCAGGACATAGGGGCCTTCCTGAAGGGGATCTAGACAAGCTCAGAGGGTCCAAAGAAGGATTCATCTATGTAGTAACAAAGTAGCATGTTCCAGAAACAGACATTAATTGTTTCTCTGTGTATTAACAACTACATTTTAATGGAATAAACACCAAAATGTTAGCTGGCTAACTCATGGTAATAGGATTACAGATTTCTTTGTGTTTTTCTACATTTCAACTCAACAAATAAAAGCAACTATTATGTTATTAATCAGAAAAATGAAAATGGAAGAAAATTTCCAAAAAGTCAACACTGAAAAGACAAAGCTATGCATAATATGAAAAAGAAAAATAATTTTCACTAACCAAAACCCACTGCCTTCAAGTGGATTCCAACTCATAGAGACCCTGTAGGACGGAGTAGAACTGCCCCATATGGTTTCCAAGCCTGTGCTCTTTAGGGAAGTAGACTACCACATCTTTCATCCTTGGAGTGGAAACTTTTTAGTTAGCAGCCGAGCACTTTTACCTCTGCTTCACCAGAGCTCCTTCAACTTTCACTGGAGTCAACTAAATCCAAGCTCATATTTTAGCTTTGCCTATTATGTTATCTTGGGCAGGTTATTAGCCTTTCTGAATCTCAGCATCTTAGCTTCTTAGTGTCACTGTAACAGAACTATCACAAGTGGGTGGCTTTAAAGAACAGAAATCCATTTCCACATAGTTTAGGAGGCTAGAAATCCAAATTCAGGGCACTAGGGAAGGTCCCTCTCTTTGTCTTTCCTGGGGGATGATCCTGGTCTCAGCTCTAACCCCAGTGTTCCTCGGTTCCTTGGCGATCCTCACATATATTTCTGTCTTCCCCAGTTTGTGCTTGCTTGTTTGTGTGTCTAATTTGCTCTTTTCGTATCTTAAAGTGATTAGGTTTGAGACACACTCTACGCTGATATGACCTCGTTAACATAACAAAGAAAACCCTATTGCTGAATGGGATTACATCCATAGGTACCAAAAAAAAAAAGAAAAAAAAAAAAAACCCAAACCCGTTGCTGGTGGATTTGAACTGTTGACATTTTGGTTAGCAGCCGAGCTCTTAGCATTCCAACACTTATTTTTAGGGGGCACAATTCAATCCATAGCATTTGGTTTACTTGAAAATTGGCGAGATAATTCCTAACTCTCATAAATGGTAATGGAGATGAAATGAAACAAATTGTATATTAATTTAAAAGAATCTTCATTGTTGTTATCAAGGTGAATCCTCTCCATCCCAAAGTTAAAAGACTCTCCAGAGTCCACTGTGGTACTGCCATCATATCTATTAACCATGGGGATACCTGTGATCTACAGGCCTGGCACTCATCATTCCGATTAAGAACCTAACAATTATTAAGAAAAATTCAAGTATGCGTTTTATATAGTATGCTCTGCACATTTAATTAACGACCTCTATTAGCAATAGTAAGGAGCCCTAGTGGCTCAGTGGTTACATAAGGAGACCTAGTGGCTCAGTGGGTAAGTGCTGGGCTGCTAAGGTGGTTTGAACTCATTGGCGGGTTTGTGGGAAGATGTGGCAGTCTGCTTCTATAAAGATTACAGCTTTGGAAACCCTACGGGGCAATTCTACTCTGTCCTACAGGGTCGCTATGAGTTGGAACCCACTAGACAGCAATGAGTTTGATTTGGTTTTGTTTTTATTAGCAATAATAATACTGACATTAATAAAAAGAAGAAACAATTCCTTCAGGCTTCTTCTGTGTCAGGTTCTGAGTTAATCAGTTTTTGTGCATTATCTCACATCACCTTTACAGCTACCTAATGAAGTAGATGCTATCATTAGAGGCTAGTAACTTGCTCAATATCATGGAGCTAAAAATTGGTAGAGCTGAGTCTCCAATAGCATGTCTGTGTGGCTTCAAAGAGCTGTTGTGTAACTACTTTATCATCTAAAAAAGAAATAAGAATTCATGCCCAAGACACACTTCCAATTTCTCTTTGATTCACAAGTTCGTTCTTAGATATAAAGTATATTGAACGCTTCTTTGGGCCATCCTTTCCCTGAGGCATGACAGAAACAACAAAAATCCAAACTCTACAAACAAGTCTTGTCATGGGAGTTGAAGAAACCAGTGAAGCTGTGACTGAATCACAAGTCTGATGTATGCTAAAATACCTGCTCCTCAGTCACCAAGGACAGAATAGAAATTGTCACAGTATTGTAATCCTGTTTGCAAAGACTGAAATGCAATCAAACCAGACTGAACTGAATTGGTTGTCAAATAAATCATTACTCTCTCAACTTTTAAACCATGTAATCCTGATTAGTCAGAGTGGAGATCAATTCTGCATTGTCTAAATAAAATAGTATTTGATCACTTCTATGACCTTGACACTTGGTGATCTTATTTCCTAAAGATGGTGCCTTCTCTGCTGTTTAATAAAATCACACCTTAAAATGTCAAATTAGGAATCTGGTGTTTCCAGAAAGAGACATCATGCCTTCATGAAGTTTAAGAAATAATGTTGTGCAGTATTTTTAAAGTGTGTTAGATTTTTAAGGAGGGTGGTTTTTGGTTTTTAAATTAGAGAAATCATGCACACATTTGTTTCTTCTGTCCTTGGAGATTATAAACACCCAGAGGCAACTCATTTTTGCAGAGTATTTGCTGTCAAGAAGCAATGAAGTGCAAATGGAAGCCAACTGAACTTAGCAATTTATTTAGAAAGAAAACAGCTGGAAGAAAAAAAATGCAGTATTTTGATAATTAGCTAGTCATGTTAAGTAAGGGACATTCCAGTATATGATCTAGCATTATAATAAGGAGGCTGCTACTTTGGATGATAAAGAGTTAGTAATTACCCTTCTTCTAACTCAAGAAAAAAGTTCTCAGAAGGAGAAAAAAGAAAGTAGAGAAACAGACTTCAGTTTTCAACTTATTCACTATGTCTCCAAACTCAAAATAATTCTTTTTTAAAAGCTTTATAAGATAATATGCTTTGAGTACTTTTGCAAATAGAAGATTTTTTGAGCTAATGCTAAAGATAGTGTTTTGGGAGAATTACAAACTAGCATAGTCATCAAGGGGAACTATTTCCAACTCTCTGATGAGAATTTAAACTCTGATGGTCTTTTATCTGTAATGTAGGTACACAGTGTAAATGGTAAAAAGAAGTAGGTTAACCACTACTGTACCTGCCGGTACCGGATGCAAGGTTAACTGTAAGGAGAGGTTAACAGCACTTTCCTTTTCTGCAAATCTTTAATTAACCACATCTTTTCACCATGCACCCTGCCAGAAAATTTCTTGAAAATATGGAAGACATGTTCAAAGAATAGATGTGTCATGGATTGAATTGTGTCCCTCGAAACTATCTGTCAACTTGGCTGGGTCATGATTCCCAGTATTGTATGATTGTGTACCATTTTGTAATCTGATATGATTTCCTTATGTGTTATAAACTCTATCACTATGATATAATAGGATGGATTAGTTGTGGTTAGGTTGATGAGATCTGCAGGATTGGATGGTAACTTAAGCCAATCTTTTTTGAGATGTGGAAGAGAGAAGTGAGCAGAGAGACATGGGACCTCATACCACTAAGAAAGAAGTACCAGGAGCAGAGCACTTCCTTTGGACCTGAGGTTCCTGCGCTGAGATGCTCTCAGACCAAGAGAAGACTGATGGCAAGGACCTTCCTCCAGAGCTGATGGACAGAGAAATCCTTCCACTGGAGCTGACACCCTGAATTTGGACTTGTAGCCTACTAAACTGTGAGAGAATAAATTTCTCTTTGTTAAAGCCATCCACTTGTAGTATTTTTGTTATAACAGCACTAGATGACGTCTAAGACAAGATGTAACCATGCATCCTTGACATGTGAGGCTGTGACTAGGGTCCACCAGAATCCTAACAACAGGAGCCAAGAATGGTGACTTTCTCCAAAACTTGCCTCTTTACCTTCCTGCTATCTGCCAACAAATGGAGAACTTGAACCTTTTCACCCCAGAGAAGCATTCGGCCTATAATTCAAGGGGATAACTGGCCTTGATTTCAGATACTTTGCTTTTGTGTAGCAATATCGAAACAGATTGGCCTTTGAGGTTATGCTGAGCAACTGGAGAACAAAGCTAAACAATAGTTATATTACATAAAGTCTAAGGAGTATGAGAAGTAAACACATAGTTATAGTGTGAAGTTGTCTTTGGTACCTAGAGGGGAGAGAGGAAAGGAAAGGAGATACAGAGAGCAAAAGAACTAAAAAGAGAATTGAAGAGAAATAAAGAGGGTATGAAGATGACTTGACAGCACTCACCACCACCAACTTAGTCTCCTTAGGAGTCTCTGGGTGGCACAAACAGCTAAGCCCTAGCTACTAAACAATTGGTGGTTTGAACCCACCCAGAAGCACCTCAGAAGAAAGGCCTAGTGATCTACTTCCAAAAGGTTACAGCTATGAGAACTCTATGAAGCACAGTACTACTCTCACTCAACATGGGGTCGCCATGAATCAGAATCACCTCAGCAGCAACTGGTTTACTGGTATGATCTCCTTGAAAGTTCCTAAATTGGGTGATAAATCAAAATAACTTGGTACACTATATGTATCGAATCAGAATAACCCAACAGCAGGGGCCCAGAAAAAGCTATTGCCATTATTGCTGTTGTGTGGTTGCTGCTGCCCAAGAGGTACTGATACATTTAAAGAACAACATTTGGAAGCCTGTAGTCTTTAAATTCACTACTACAATGTAGCTGAGTTGCCCAGGGATTCCCAACATCCAGAGAAATAAGACCATGTAACACCAACACTTTCTTTCTATAAAAACAGGTTCTTTTTCTCTTCTTTTGATCCCATAGAGTCAAATATACGTAATGAGATTTTATCAGAACTACTTTATCCTACTGTTACTTCTGCCAGAGAGATGGTGCATTACACCCTGCTGGCTTTGATGCAGACAATGAAACTTTCTAATAGATTGCCAATTGCTTTGACGCAAGAGCTACAGAAAATGTAACTTATCCCAGAACCTTATTCCCAATCTGTTTCCAGCACTGCAGCTGTCAAATTTGGCCCCTAAAATGCCCTTGATTAAAGAAGTGAGCCAAAGAAAGAGTAATAGTCTGCCAAGTTTGGTGGCTATAATCCTCAATATTGGTAATTACACTTCAAGAACATTGAGCTTTGTTTTTGAAGCTCAGTAAGTAAAACTCCGATTCATCTAAACAAAAGATAATTCAGATCTTGCAAGACCAAAAACCTAAGGATGCTCTAAAATATCCCCTGCAGCTAAATTACCTTCATTTATGATTTTGTCAGATCTCCCAGGACAGCTTCTGCCTTGTCTGATCATCTGAGGAAACCTTCGGCAATAATAGAAAGTACTGTATGTGTCTCACTTTTCTGAGGAAGAATATCAAATCTAAAGCTGGGTTCTACGATTTGATAAAATGTAAATCTAAGGCCTCTGCTCCTTTTGGTCACTAGCTCTAAGATTTCATCAAGAAGAAACCGCACATCTATCTACTCTGAATTCCAAAGCCAGACTGAAAAAATTAGCTCATCTTCTGAAATCTCTAGTTCATTTGCATCATCATCACACTCAAAGCCTTCCATCACATGGTAGTGGAGTTCTTGTATCTCAGTCAATAAAAATGCATTGTTCCTCACTTTCAGTCTGTCAGACTCAAGAGTTAGAAATATTTAGAAAACAGTTCAGTAATACAGGACAAACTTGTCTCCTGTTGGGTAGCATCTGGGCCCTTCATTTGCAGGGCTTTTTATTCATGGGTGTTTTCATGAATAATAGGATGACCTTGTTCAAATTTCTATCCTGTATCAGTTAATACGTCACTTAATTCTTCTCAATCAACACTGCAAACAGCATGTTATAGTCTTTGTGGTAGCATTTCTGCTACTTGTGTAAATTTAGATGGCCTGATACTAAAACAAACAAACAAACAAAAAAAACCACTGTTGCCTTTGAGTCAATTCCAACTTATAGCGAACCTATAGGACAGAGTAGAACTGTCCTGTAGGATTTCCAAGGAGCGGCTGGTGGATTTGAATTGCTGATCTTTTGGTTAGCAGCTGCGCTCTTTACCACTACACCACACCAACATAAAACCAAAAAAAAAAATCAAACCCATCGCCATCAAGTCAACTCTGACTCATAGTGACCCTATAGGACAGACTAGAACTCACCTATAGGTTTCCAAGGCTGTAATCTTTACTGAGGCAGACTGCCACGTCTTTCTTCCGAGGAGCCGCTGTTGGGCTCTTGAACCACCAACCTTTCAGTTAGCAGTTGAGCTATTAACCACTTTGCCACCAGGGCTCCTTGACACCAATTAGTAACATTAAATTAAAACAATAGCACTCATAGTTTAAGATTCAGTAACTTCCACACTTCTCCAGCAATTGGCATTGTAAATTCACCCTTTTAGAACCATTTGTCAGATATTTAAGAGAGAAATGCAAGGATTCTTTTTATGTTTAACCATCCCTACCTACCTAGCGAACCAAATTAAAGCTAACTGGTTTAAAAACTAATTCTTCTACCTGAAATTCTCTTTATAGTTTCAACTTTACTCCTTCAGAACCTCCTCCACAATTGATTTAAAAATGATCTTGAAACTCAATTTCACTTTTTAAAAAGCCACATCAAGAAAACCTTCATTCCACACTGCTCCTCCTAGGCATTCCCAAAATAACTGAGGGGTGGATATGTTGAAATTCCCAGTTTAGGATGTCATTTCAGAAATTAATCCCACCAGAAAGTAATTCTTCTTATGTTGTCACAGCTGTAGCCAAATTATCTTTTAGGCACTGATAATGTATTAGTCCTAATACATAGTAGCAAACACTCTGTTCTAAGTGGGAGTTTCTCTGACCTTGGTTCACAGCCAAACCAGAGCCAGAGGAGCTCCTCTAAGTCAGCACCATATTGCTTCATTGGTCCACAATGCCACCCTAAGCCCAACAAACCAGGAAAGAAATATCCAGACCTTGTGTTTGGAAGGAAGCATGATATTTATTATTACTCACAGTAAGAATAGTAGTAATAATAGCTGACACTTAGTAAGTACTTACCATGAGTCAGATATCATGTTAAATGCTCTACATAGATTGTCCATCCACTGAATAATTTAACATTTTGGAAAATATTATTTTTAATATTGGGATTCCCATTCATCTGAATATTCAAAAAGAGACTTTGTTTTCTCTTTAGACCTTTTCTTAAGATAGCAGGAGAAAACTTGCCTAACTGCACAGCTGTCAGCCTTCTGGGAGAGGGAAAACAGATAAGAAATGTATTTGGGGAAATAAGTCAGTTCTGGTTACTTCCAGTGGGCAAAGATTGCTGAATGGAAGTCCAAGGAAAGTGGGATGAAAAAGAAAGAAACTATTTCTGTCGCAGTGGCGACGGTTGTCGGGGCGGCGGAGACAGTAACCAATGCCACAACTCTTACAGAGAAGTGGGGCCAGGAGGGTCACTCTGAGGAGTCGAACCCAGCTTCAGTCCCAGGAGTTTAGTTTATAGTCAATACAGCAAACAAGCAATGATTTACACAGCTTCACTATTACTTGGAAGGGAATCACTAGGAAGGGTAATTTACACATCATAACAGATTTAACAATCAAACACTGATTTACACAAATTTAATATCAATTGGAAAGGAATCATCTAACTTAGAAATCTATCTATACAGAAGTATCTAACTAGGAGAAGCAGAAAATATAGAGGAGTTTACACATAACAAATTTTCATTGGGAACTTACTAATTAACAAAATACAGGTAATTACTGATTATCAAAATAATAGCATAGGAAGGGCCTTCTTAAGAGGAAGTCTTTATTTTTCCCGTCTCCTGTTTAGGTAACTGGTAGCGAATGGTCCAGGCATAGAAGGCCGACTTCTGTTGGTGATAGGAGATCTTCAGGGAGTAGAAACATCGGATGACTATAAGGAGGCACAAGACTATTAAACATCCTATAGCAAAAAGGATCCAGACACGGAGATTGAGTCCAGAGAACCAATGTGTGGGATTGAGCCAGTAGGCAAAATCATTAGGTGTATTAAGTGTAGCCTTATTAGACTCTGATTGTAATCTCAAGAGCTGTTCTTGTAATTGAAATTGTAATTTTTGAACATCACTTTTCAATGGAGAAGTGAAGCTAGCTAAAAGATTACTTTTAACATCCTTCCAGAATTCATTATATGGAAGGGCTGCAACACAGAAGCGAGTGTATTCAGCATCACAGGTTAGTTGGGAATGTTCCCATAGGGCTTCCTGTCGTTCTCCAAGCCAAAGGACTGAGGTTTCTAAAGCACCCAGACGCTTGAGGATCTCTTGATCAATATGTGCCATAGTTTGCATTTCAGAAGTAACATTTTGCATATAAGTGTTAAACTGCTGGGTGGTCTGAATAGATTGGGAGAGAGCTACGGCAGCGGTAGCTGCCATAGTGGCAAGAGCAGTAGCTGTGATAATAGAGGCTATGAGAATTCCAAGAAACCTTTTAGTTCGTATTTTCTGTAATGCATTAACAACCTGAGCGAGGGGGGAACTATCTTGCCAAGGGCATGTAAGGTTAACGGGCAGCCAAAGGTGGCCTTTTTGTCGAAGAACAAATACAGAATTGATGTAAGAATGGAGACATTTTGTCTGGACAGACATGGAGTAATCCAAGTAGAGCCATTGGATAATGTTAATTGAAAAGAGGCATTTACTTTAATAATATCTGGAGGACTAGAAGTTATCGCAAAAAAGTATGGTCAAGATGTGCATATAAGCACAGACTTGTTACGGTCATGGAGAGTCCATTTTAATTTGGGGAGTGGGTTCTTCGCATCCTCTGTCCCCTTCAGAAAGGCTCCTGAACGAAGAGTTCTTTCATAAAAAGGGAGACCTAATCACCAAGAAAGGATTTTTAATGGGGAGAAATGAGTAGTTGAATAATGTAAGCAATGAATGGGTCCGGCTAGGCCAGGGTTCCAGGACTTAGAATGTCCTTGATAATGGTATGGGGCTGCCCACTGCCAAGTAGAGTGATTTGGTAATAAAATTAAACCTTGAGGGCCCCAATTTTCTAGTGAAATGTTGAAAGGGAGAGAATATGAAGAGAAGTTAGTAGTTCGACAAATAATCCAAGTATTATCGATAGGGTCTATAAGAGATAGGTGTGGGTGTTGACATACAGGGATAGAAGGAGGTGAGTGAGTAATATAAGCACTGAACATGCCATTAATGCCTATGGCTTTAACGAAAAATTGCTTAGAATAGGCTGGTTGCTTATAGGTGCCATTGTAGTAAATGTAATTCATATACCATTGTTCTAGTATAGGCATGCACACAGAAGCAGTGTGTGGCTGAGTAGTGAAATACAAGGAAGGGCGTCAGCATAGAGTGTCCAATTTGTGGACAGTACAAACCATCCCTCTTCAGGGGAGTTAGTAAGTGGTTTGGAATAGACCAAATATTGTCCTCCAGTAACGTTAGTATCATTAGAGGAAAGAGGAGGCTCTGGTTCTTCCCAAGTAACTGGGTGGAAGACAGGGGGGCTAAGAACATGAGCCCAATAGGTGTTTGAGGCAGAGGTTGTTAGTACCTGAGAAAGGAGGAGGAAGAAAAACACATACCTGTTGAGAATTGAAGGTCACAAAGGAGACCATGGTTAGAAATAGATTTTCAGGTGTAAGTGGGGCACCTGTAGTTGAGAGGATATGTTCAGCTTTGGAGGAGAGGGCTTTCAGACCTCCCCATGTTACCGGTATTGCAGAGCTCTGTTGTTCATTCTCCTTCCCCAGGGGAGGGGGTGATGGTGTCAGTTGTCACTCTGGAATTAGATCGACTGGTCAGCGGAAGGGTGGTGGCTGTTGCTGGGTCATGATATGGTTTTACTAGTCAAGCGGGAATCCAAAGTGGGCCTGTAGGAGACAAAACAGCCGCATACCCTCACCCCCAGGTTAGTAATTCTACAGGTCCTTGTCAGACAGAGAGATTTTGAAGATCTTTATAGAGGACCTGTGGGCGAGGTCAGGTGTCAGAGGGGATAAAATGTTGTCTGCAGCAGTACGACCATCTTTAGCAACCAAAAAAAGTTAAAGGTAAAGAGCTTTGGCAAGTCTTTCATTCTGGTCACATACTCTAGACCCATCATCTCTCCCCTTTTGTTTATTTAAGAGCTGTTTGAGAGTATGATGGGCATGTTCAATTATGGCTTGCCCTTGAGGGTTATAAGGAATGCCAGTGGTATGAAGAATATTCCAAGTGGCACAAAATTGTTGAAATTTAGCAGAAGTATATGCAGGACCATTATCAGTTTTAAGGGCTTGGGGGCATCCCATAGTTGCAATGGCTTGGGTAAAGTGACGACAGGCATGAGGAGAACGTCCCCCAGAAAGGGCTATAGCATAAAGAAACCCAGAACATGTATCTATGGACACATGGAGATATTAAAGTTTCCCAAAGGGAGGATAGTGTGTTACATCCATTTGCCACAATTGATTGGCTACTAGACCACGTGGGTTGATGCCAGGAGCAAAGGACGTGGGAGAAAAGCATTGGCAGTCAGGACAGGTGCAAACAATTTGTTGTGCTTCAGTAAGACAGATAGAAAATTGTTTTTGAAGTCCCCGTGCATTTTGATGAAAGAAATTATGAGAAGTTCATGCATCAGAAGAGGCAGAGCCAGCAAGTAATTGCTGTCAGAAAGAGGCCCCAGCAAGGGTGTATGGGAGCTCACATGCACCACAAAAAAGGGAGAATTACGGCTATTAAGCAGTGTTTGGAGCCTTTTAAATAAAGTAAATAACTCATAATCAGGACTAAGTTGAAGAGTTACATCACTAATGTGTTGAATAGTGTGAACAACATAAGCAGAATCAGTGACTAAATTGAAAGGCATAGATTTAAAAATTTCAAAAGGAGCAACAGCTGCCGACAACTTGGCGTGCTGTATAGTGGAGGCTTTTTGTGTAATAAAATGCTGCCAGGCACCGTCCATCTGCAAGTGACCGCTCCCTTTCCAGTTTTTCCTGCTCCGTCTATAAAGGCGGTAGGGGTGTTAGCAAGAGGGGAAGGAGAGAGCATAGTAGAAGATTGTAAAGGAAGAAGCTGCAGGGTAGAGAGTGGC
>NW_004444080.1:3010720-3036474 GCF_000243295.1 Trichechus manatus latirostris | reverse complement strand
TAAGAAAAACTTTTCCTGCCTCATCTATTATAGCCCCTTCTGCTAAGGGTAAATCTAGACCTGCACTCCCTTCCGTGGCTGCCTTTAAATCATTGACTCATAAACGTTGCTGTTTGGAGTCTATGCTGTGGTCTCCACACTCCACACTCAGGGGCTCCCTGGATTTTTTGGGGCGTGAGAACTCTCGCCCCTCTTCCCATTTCCCGACATAGGGCTGCCTTGATTGTTGAGACCTGCACTGACTAGCCCAATGAAAGCCTTTACCACAGCGGGGACACTTTTGGGTTGGAAGTTTATTGTTGGCATTTTTGTTTTTTAACCTATGACAGTCCTTTTTAACATGTCCAGGTTTACCACACCCAAAATAGGTGGCAGTGGATGGATGGAGACCTGCTGCTAATACTTGTGCCTTATGAGTTTCTGTGCCAACATTTTGACATGCTCTAATCATTTCAGCTAGGTTAAGATTCTGTACCTTTAAGGGAGCTAAAAGAGCCCGACAGTCAGCATTAGCATTTTCATAAGCAAGAACTTCAGCTGCTTGTTGATTGTCTACCTGTTGGGAAATGGCTGTTTGGAGACGGTTGATAAAGTCAAAGTAAGGCTCATTTGCCGCTTGGCGAATAGTGGCAAATGAGCCCATGGGCTTTCTGGAATCAGGGATTTTACTCCAGGCTTTGGTGGCAGTGTCGGAGGCTTGACTGAATGCTTGCCTATTCATCTGGCTCTGGGCCTGAGGAGTGGAATAATTCCCAATACCCAGGAGCATGTCAAGACTAACAGGGATATCATGATTAAGATTGTCCACGGCATAAAGGTTACAATGCTCCTTGTACTCTTGACTCCATACACTAAATTGAGCAGGAGTTAAAACTGTTCACATTAGGAGATTTCAATCCCAGGGGGTCATTTCAAAGCATTGTCCTAAACCTTCCACAATCCCTCTTGTAAAGGAACATTGTAAACCATTTTCTATCATGCTTTTACAAAGTTCCTTAAAACCTTGAAAGCCAAGGCCATTGTGACGGGGCGGTCCTGATCCCCGAACGACAGGATAAGCAGAAAACCCCTCTTCCTCACGGCCTTCCCACAAACATCTTTCCATAAGAGACTCATATTGAGAGAAATCAGCCTTGGGAGGTGTGGAAAGAGGAGGGTCATAAACATTTTCTTTACTAGGGGAAGGAGCAGAAGGAGCTGCCTGTAGGGGCTGTAAAGCGAGGCGGCAGTGATGCCAAGCAATAAGAACTGAAGCTGGGATGTTCATGTCACGAATGATGTTACCGATACATTCCCATGCTTCTAAATCAAGGTTCCCCCACAAGGGGTACCAAGGACAGGCAGATTCAGTTAAAAGCAGAAGTTGGGTAAGGGCTTCTTCTGACACCTTAAGCTTAGAGGCCTTTAATAATCCCAACAATTGGGTTTTGTGTTGATGCTGCTCAGGAGAAAGAGAATTCCCTATAGCAAGAGGAATAGGAAAGTGAAGGAAAGAATGATAGGAAAACTCCTGGCCTGAAGCCTGAAATCCTTTGGGAGCGGTCAGGAAAGACCTGCCGCTCTGGGGCTAAAGCAGCCTGATCTGAGAGCGTTCGGGAAAATTCTGCCTGCGGAAAACCTCGCCGCTCTCAGGCTGTGCCTTTAAACAGCCTGAAACGGATGTCCGATACTCACCACCTAAAGGGACTGAGTGCAAGGGCGCCTATGCAGCTATACGGCGGTCTGCCCTCACACGGGGCACCATCTGTCGCAGCAGCGATGGTTGTTGGGGCAGTGGAGACAGTAACAAATGCCACAACACTTACAGAGAAGTGGGGCCAGAAGGGTCACTCTGAGGAGTCGAACCCAGCTTCAGTCCCAGGAGTTTATTTTATAGTCAATACAGCAAACAATGAAGCAAATAACAGAACAATGGGCTTTGGGTGAATAACAATAAGTTTTGGGCAAGGGAGGAGGAATTCAGGTAAACAAGCCAATCAGTAACGGGTTTGGAAAAACAAGTCATGACAAGTCTCAACATGCTGTGCAGCATAGAGGTCTTTATACATCCATATTTTAATGGCACATATCCCCGCATATTTCAAGAGTAAATCTTCAGTAAGGTTAACAATATCAAAGATTCAAGTAAGATACTGATATTACATTACCTAGATTGAGAGAAGATGGACAAAGAGACTACATTAATGGCTGGGCAAGGAAGCATGTCTACAATATTCATAACAAGTTTAAGGAACATCAAAGCAAATTAGGTAGGCAATTTAGGGCCTGCATAGCTTAACTGTGACTCTGCAGTCATTAATAAGCTCCAGTATTTAAATTTGAAGACACCTTTACCTCATAATATTTCATCTACATTAAAGTGTACTAAAAGGAAGACTAGAAATCCCTGTTTTTATCGAACTCTTTATCAGCAATTGTTGGAAGTTAAATAATAATCTTTCTGGAACTCAGTTCCATCAATTGTGTAATGGAAATTAATTAAGCCACCCTGCCTACATTACACTTTTTTTATATTACATTGGGTGAGATAATGAATATGAAAGCACTTTAAAAAAATATAAAGCACTATTGAATGTAAAACGTATCATTGAATTGTATCATTGAGTTGAATGCACTCAACTCCAAACTGATGACTGAATACAGGTAGTCTCAAGTTATGACGAACCGCACTTACGACCGTACGTTTTTTGCTGTTATTGTTGTTTTGGTACATCTTACTGTTAATAATATATACTACAAACAATTTTGTTGATGTTATCATACTCAGATGTAATGTTCCCAACCCCCAAAGTTATATAAAGATTGGATTTATAAAGATACTGATAATAATAATGAAAACTAAAAAAAAAAAATGAGGTATTCCACTTACGTCAGAACCAACTTACGTCAGAGTAGTCATCTGAACAGTACCCTGTCATAAGTCAGGGACTACTTGTACTCTAATCCTTTATGAGGGGCACTGGATGACATAAAAAATACTAAATGAAAGAGCGGGAGTCTCAGCCTTAATAACTTACAATGAAAAGAGTATAACGAGAATGGACCAAAAAGATCCATTGGCAGTGGCACTTGAAGGAAAAAATATCTGAACATTTTCCTTATGATTCCACTAATTGATTAGTCATTCATTCATGAAATCTACAATTTTTCCCCTTGGAACACTTCAAGCTTATTTTCCCTTATTCCTTGTTGAGTAGGTATGAAGAATAGAAAAATAACTCTTCATATATTGACCATAATAAAATCAAAGCTTAGATCTTTCTTCTCTGTAAATAACTTTAATAAAAATTCTGATGTTTTTCATTCTCCCTCAATGAGCAATATTTTCTCAACACCTTAATAATTCTTACTGAACTTGTCTGGATTCAAACATTATGGAAACCTGGGGTCTCTGTTAAATTATGTCAGAATAGAGAAAGTTCTCTTTGTCAGATGTTGTCCTGGATAGACTTTAACCTGGCTTGAAGTCATCTAAGTGACCCACTAACTTTCAGGCCCTGAACTTCATTAAGGTCAACTCTGATTGCTAGTGTCCCTAGGCCTCTTAAGAAAGCAAATGATTCTCTTTTGACAAAGGTAACATGATGCTAATCCTTGAATTATTTAGCAATTAATTTTTCAAAATGCAATGTATAGCACACAAGCTAACTAGAAACATATGGAGACAAGAAAGCATGAGAAATAACCAACATAAATAACAGACAGTCTCTCTCTATATATATACTGACCCCAAGTCAAGCTTGAATATGGCAGGGAGCTGGAAACAATGAAAAGTGACATAGGGAGCTTTAAAAACAGCCAAGTGAAATGCTAGGATGAAAAACACAGCATATAACAGAATTTAAGAACCCAGTGAATACAATTAATATAAAGCATGAAGAAGAAATATTAGAAGGTATGGAAGAGCAAAGAAAGTGCTAAGTATGTGAAAAGCTATAAATGAAGAGTGACTGTATAGAACAGGAATAATAATGTTGTTTTAAGACATATGCTATGTAAATATACACTATACATATTGTTATTTTATATAATGTTTATTTAAACTTACACATATTTGCATTCATACCTGTATATGAGTTGTGTGTAAGAAATCAATTTCATATAAGTCTGTGTAAATGGAGTTAAAATATTCTAATGGCCTTACAATTCCAGGGAAAGTAAAAATGTACGCTATCAATTTCTAAGATAAACACACACACACACAGATAAACAATTGTAATTAGAGAATGTTGAGGTCACTTGTCATCAAGTCGGCTCCAAATCACATTGACCCCATGTGTAACAGAAGGAAACATTGCCCAGTCCCGTGTCATCTTCATGACCATTGGTATGTTTGAGTCCATTGTTGTGCCTATTGTAGAAGGTAAAAATTATCACCTTGGATAATGGGAAAGGAAAGACTTAGCCAGAAACTGATTGAATGGGGAGGAAAGGTACAAGAAAGAATAGATTAATGATATCCTCATTTTTACATTAAGGGAAGTCAAGAGATACAGTAAAAACTGATTTGGGGAGGGGTGAGAATGGAGGTTTAAGTACAAATATAAACCCATTGCTGTCAAGTGGATTCTGACTCACAGTGATCTTATAGGGCAGAGTAGAACTGCCCCCATAGGGTTTCTAAGGCTGTATGTAGATTTTTATGGAAGCAGACTGCCACATCTTTCTCTTGTGGAGCAGCTGGTGGGTTTTGACCTCAGACGTTTCGGTTAGCAGCCAAATGCTTTAACCACTGCACTACCAGGGCTCCTTTAAAGTAAAAGAACAAAATTAATCAATACAGAACTAAAAGAAATACTATAGCTTTTAAAATTGGAAGGCATGGAGAGGTGATATGAGGTATTAAAAATGAGGTAAATGTTTACATTTCATCATTGGAAGTCAAGATGATAAATTAGGAAACAGTAGTATAATTATCTCATTTTGATTTGAGGGTAATTACTCAAAAAACTAAAATAAAAATGTTAGTTGTTGTCAGGTCGGCTACAACTCATGGCAAACTTGACAGAATGAAAGGTTGCCGATCCTGCCCCATCTTCATGATCTTTGATATGTTTGAGTCCACTGTTGTACCTACTGTGTCAATCCATCTCAGTGAGAGTTTCCCTTGTTTTGCTGACCCTCTACTTTATCAAACATGATGTCCTTCTATAGCAATTAGTCTTTCCTGATGGCGTGTCCAGAGTAAGCAAGCCAAAGTCTTGCCATCCTTGCTTCTAAGTATCATTTTGGTTGTATTTCTTCTAAGATGGATTTGTTCATTCTTCTGGCAGTCCAGGGTTTATTCAATATTCTTTGTCAACACTACAATTCAAATGTATCAATTTTTCTATCTTCTTTTTCATTGTCCAGCTTTCACACGGATAGGAGGTGATTGAAAGGACCATGGCTTAGATCAGGTGCACTTTAGTCATCAAAGTGACATCTTGTGATAATATTCTCTAAGTGGGACTGATGATGGTAAAAGATGAGGCAAGAGACTATTGCTTTTTATTTTCAGCCTTACTGTTTATTTGATTATTTTATACTGTGGACATATAAAAATTTTAATTATATGTATTTGTCACGGATTGAATTACGTCCCCCAAAAAATGTGCGTATTAGTTTGTCAGGGCCATGATTCCCAGTATTTTGTGATTTTCCTATGTTGTAAATCCTGTCTCTATGATGTTAATGAGGGAGGATGGGTGGCAGTTGTGTTAGTGAGGCAGGACTCCATCTACAAGATTGGATTGTGTCCGGAGGCAATCTCTTGAGATATAAAAGACAGAAGTGAGCAGAGAGACAGTGGGACCTCATACCACCAAGAAAGCAGCACCGGGAGCAGAGTGCATCCCTTGGACCTGGGGTCCCTGTGCGGAGAATCTCCTAGTCCGGGGGAACATTGATGAGAAGGCTAACAGTGAGAGAAAGCCTTCCCCTGGAGCTGATGCCCTGAATTTGGACTTTTAGCCTACTTTACTATGAGGAAATAAACTTCTCTTTGTTAAAGCAATCCGCTTGTGGTATTTCTGTTACAGCAGCACTAGATGACTAAGACAATATTTAAATACAAGTTTTGAGTTTTATATTAATATATAGCTATATTATAGTGTTTATATCCAATATATACCTTTCACCAAATTTTAATATAGACATGTGTGATGGTTAGGATTGCATGTCAACTTGGCTGGGCCATGATTCTCAGTGTTTTAATGTAATCACTCGCATGATTGAATATACTATGAGTAGCCAATCATATGAAAGGGAGTCTCCTTGGAGGTGTGGCCCACATCTGTATATAAGCAGACATTCTGGCTTTTTGCTCCCTCTGGATCCTGCGACTGCTTCCTGTCGTCTCGTCTCCCATTCTTGGGACTTGAGCTGTCAGCTTATCTGCCGAACCCGGGATTCGTGGATCTGCACGGCCTGTGAGCGGGAGCCCTGCTCTGCTACCTGCTGATCTTGGGCTTGCCAGCTTCTGCAGCTGTGTGACTTGGGAGGGGCCTCTACAATCTCATGAGCTCTTTCCTTGATATAATCTCTCTCTATATATATATTTATACACTTTACTGGTTTTGCTTCTCTAGAGAACCCAGCCTAAGATAAGAGTTTTATATTAAATATAATTCTGTATAATTTTATGTATTATGTTTACATATTTTATCATATATAATATCTATATTTTATATATTTGTGTTTATATGCTCATACTGGGAAATTAAACTGTAATGATCCTTAATAGATTCACTTTATTTATATTGGTCTTCAGTACATGAGATTGTTAAAATCTAAGTAGTGCTTTTACAAGTTTAGAGTCAGACAGATTAGGTTCCTAATCCCATTTCTGCCATCACCTGTCTGTGTGACATAAGAAAATTCAGTTAACCTCTTTGAGTATCGATTTCCTTGTCTATAATAAGAACAATTACAGCCACTTCAGAGGGGTTGTGATGATAGAAGATAATATATCTAAAATGCTTGGCAGTGCCTGACATAAACTAAGTGCTCAATAAATGGAAAGAACCATTGTTATTCAGCACTATTACTACTCATTAATTTAATAAAATCTATAAGGCCTATTATGTGTCGAAAATTCTCCTTAGACTACCCACAAGAAGTTTACTGTCTGGTGGCAAGAAGTAAGCAGAGGATATTTTGAGTGTAGAACTGTCAGATGGCTTCACTGAGTCATTGACACTTGGACTGAATTATAACAAATATTAAGCCCAAGCTAAAGAAGGAAATTCAAGCAGAGGAAACAGCATGGACAAACACCATAAGTATAAAATAATATGACATGTTTAATGTCTTAGATAAGGAGTTTAAATTCTGTACTACTCTGTAGATAACTGGAAGAGGAATAGAGAGGAGAAAAGCTCTAAATAATTAAGATGAGGGAGACTATGAAGATGAAGGAAACTGTTAAGAGGATATGGTAGTAAACTGAGAGATAAGTGACAAAGACCTGAATTAAAGCAATACAAATGAAGAGGCAAGGATATACATTAAAAATTAAGTAGGTAGATATGAGGGGCCTAGACTAACTTGATGTGGCAGGGTGACTTTGAGAACTGGGTGAATAGTAGTGTGTTAACTGAGATAAAAAATGGAAATGAAAGAAAAGCAGGTTGGGACATACTGAGTTTGGTCAGTCGCTAGAACATCAAGTGCAAATGTCTAGTAGGTAGTTGCCTTTCTGTATCTAGAACTCAAGGAAGTGTGTGCTGACAGTCTATATTTTGGAGCCATCAGTTCATAGATTAAAAAAAACCAAACTCATTGCCGTCAAGTCGATTCCGACTCACAGTGACCTTATAGGACAGAGTAGTATTGCCCCGTATGGTTTCCAAAAGAGCTTGGTGGATTCGAAATGCCGACCCTTCGGTTAGCAGCCTTAGCTCTACTATGAGTCTAAACTAATTCCTAAGGGAAATAATAGAAAGTGAGAAGAGCATTTACTCCTTGTATTGGAACCAACCCTCCCTGACTTATACATTGTACCCATACACAAAACTTCATTCTTGCATTCACCAAATTTTTTTGACTGCATGCCTATTATTATCTAACACTGTGATATTTTATTGTATCAAATGGTACATATAAGGAGATTTGGTGGCACAGTGGTTAAGAGCTTGGCTGCTAACTGAAAGGTTGGTGACTCAAACCCACCAGCCACTCCATGGGAGAAAGACATGGCAGTCTGCTTCCGTAAAGATCACAGCCTTGGAAACCTTATGGGGCAACTCTACTCTCCTATAGGGTTGCCATGAGCTGGAACCAACTCGACAGTAATGGGTTAGGTTTTTTGTTTTCTTTTTTGTACTACATGTATTTCTTGACATCCACAATCGAGACTAAATTTTTCTAGGGTAGAGACTATGCCATATCTAAGCATTTCCTTTCACCTATCATTGGGCAAATCTGCTGCAAAAGACCTCTTTAAAGTGTTAAAAAGCAAAGATGTCACTTTGAGGACTAAGGTGTGCCTAACCCAAGCCATGGTATTTTCAATTGCCTTATATGCATGTGAAAGCTGGACAATGAATAAGGAAGACCAAAGAAGAATTGATGCCTTTGAATTACTGTGTTGGTGAAGAATATTCAATATATCACAGTCAAAAGAATGAACAAATCTGTCTTGGAAGAAGTACTGCCAGAATGTTCCTTAGAAGCAAGGATGGTGAGACTTCCTCTCACTTTGGACATGTGATCAGGAGGGACCAGTTCCTGGAGAAGAACATCATACTTGGTAAAGTAGAAGGTCATCAAAAAAGAGGAAAACTCTCAACAAGATGGATTGACACAGTGGCTGCAACAATGAGCTTAACCATGGCAATGATTTTTAGGATGGCGCAGGACTGGGCAGTGTTTTGTATTGTACATAGGGTCACTATGAGCCGGAACTGACATGAAAGCTCCTAACAACAACATCATAATTTCTGACACAGAGAATGTCCTAAATAAATGTTTGCTGAGTTAATTCCTCACACCTCTTGTAGTCTTATAATGTTATTCTTTATTTTGTATATTTGAATCACAGCTGTTCCTATAACTTGAATTCAAGTTATTTTTTCTGGCTCCTACTTTACACCATACTGCATACTCATGTTTCTTTAAATAAAATATATGTCAGTGTAAAGTCACACAGTCAACCATATGGAGCTTAACTAATTGTGTAACAAGTCATGAGATGACCAGTAAAACCTTTAAGAAGCTGAAGATAAACTCTTGTATGTATCTCCCAAATTACTGTTGAAGACTAATTCCTGCTGGGCCAGAAATAGTAAGGGAGAGGGCACAGTATCATTGACATTGCAATTATTGGGATAGCATTGATTCTGTCAGTTGGGGGTGACATGATACTCTCTTTCAAATGGAATCAGGTCCGGCAGAGAAATGTGCTGCTCTTTGGGAGACTCTTAGCCTATCCTAGGTCTATCCACAATGTAAAAATTTAACCTCTAGATAGAGCAAAAATGACAATATTCCTACTAGATGGGAATTTTGAAAAGAATAACACTCACTAAGACATGAGAAATATGTTCTTTAAAAAGTTTCATTCCAAAAGAGATATTTTTCAAAATGTTGCAAGTAATTGGAAAGAGAAGGTCACACTGAAGTTCAGCTCCATAAAAACATTTGCTCACAAAAACGCTATCAACAAATAAATAACATTTGGGAGGCAATGTCTTGCCCCGACTACATACAAATGGAGCAAAGTCTTCAAATCTTCATTACTTTCAGTTTGAAATGCTTGTCAACCTCAGAAGCTGTTCCTGGTAATACATCACTGGCAATACTTGCACCTCATTGTTTTCAGAGCTATTAACCAAATGTTATATATGCGAGTGTCATCTGAAAAACGTGTGTCCGAGATGCATTTATTTTGTAATTTATTATGTAATATTCTCATAAGGAACTAAACAGAACAGAAGATTTGGAACAACGGTAATTCATTACCAAAAGAGTAAAAGTTTCAAAAAAAATATGCTTATCAAAAAAATAAGAAATTTAAGTAAAATTTTAAGAGTATGGGATATAATAGGATGAATTAAGGTAGTGAAGGGAGAGACATACTAAATTTGACAGCACATCAAAAGCAAGTAGTAATGGCCTATTTTCTTGTTTTCCTTGTTATCATTATGAATAGTTAAAGACAGTTAAGAATTGACTTTTTGTATTTGAAGTCAAGCTATCATTCCAAGGGTCACCTGGGGAAAGTGGTGAATTCTAGCCTTTTGCCAAAGTAGGCATAGACAGTATTTATAAAAGTTAAAAACTTAATTAGTAAAAAATGCTATTAGCCCCATGGAAAAACAACCAGAGTGAACATTCCCAGACTAGTCTTCCCATCTCACCAGTCATCAATAGGACAAGACCCCAGCATCTGCTTTCAAGTGATACACGTCCAGTGTTCACACTCAAGTGCAAGTTCTTCGAGAATCAGCCTTCCTTGTAACCAGCCACTGTGCTTAGTATTCTGCCCAGGATGCCCCTTAATGTTGCTGATTGACAAAAATAGTAACAGTGTACATTTTATATAGGCAAAATATTTGCATTAGAAATAATTTTAAAATTCCATAACCACTATTGTCTTCAATGATAAAGTGGGGACATATAAGAAAGGAGGGGAATAAATATAAAAGAAAAGCAATCTCCTCAAATCTCCATTAACCCATCTAATAAATAATAACACAGTCTTTAGATTGCATAGCATTCTACTTTACATCAATAATGCAGTCGTCTGTTTAATAGATTGTTAGTGCTGTATTTGCCATCCACCTTAGAAAAATTAAAAGACAAATAAGCAGACTACCATCTTTGCCAATGTGCTTATGGAATATCTTTAGTGCTTCTTGAATATTATTGAAAAAAAGAAGACAGTGGTCATTCCTCAAAGGATCAGTTTCAGGGAGGGATCAACACGGTAATCCAGGAATTCTCCATCTCCATTCTTTAGAATAGGGCAAAGAGATAATTAAATATTATTTGTCAAAGTTTTAATTATCGCAGTTTTTCCGTCATGCAGGTAAGAGTAAGGTTTGGGACCACCACAGCCTATGGCGTCTATCTTCATATCAGAGCACAGAGCCAGCCACAAAATGCAGCATCCTCTATGGATACAATGGTGGATTCTGGAATCAGATTTCCTAAAATTGAATCAATTTCCAGCTGTTTACTAACCACAGAACCTTAGGCATGTTACTCAGCCTCTTTGTGCCTCAGAATCCTTATCTGCAGTCACTATGGATATAATAACAACTACTTCATAGGGGTAATTGTGAGGATTAAATAAAATAGTACATATATGAAACTAGCACAATGCCTGGCACACGGTAAGAACTCAAGAAACGTTGGCTATTATTATTACCATTGTGATGGTTAATTTTATGTGTCAACTTGGCTAGGCTATGGTTTCCAGTAATTTGACCAAACACTAGTCTAATTGCTGTCATGTAGTAGTTACATGTGATGAAATCGGTTGGCCTTAGGTAGAGCAGATTACCTTCTGTAATACACTGCGATGTAACATAATCACTTTCCATAATGCATTCTAATATAATGTCATCAGTCAAATAGCTGAGGTCATGGCAGTATAGGGTGGATCTTAAACGTAATCACTTCTGATTTATAAAAATACCAGAGTAGATACAGAGACACTTACATACACAGGTGAAGACTGACGCCATATGAGGATTGCCTACAAGCCAAGGAACACCAAAGAATCAAGGAACGCCAGGACAAGACATTGAAACTGAGACACTGAGACCTGGATTTGGATTTTCAGTCCCCAGAACTGTGAGAAAATAAATTTCTTTTCTTTAAAGCCATTCACTTGTGGTATTTTGATTACTGCAGCACTAAGACAATCATTATTCCTGGATTCAAAATACAGATGCAGTTTTGTGCTGCATAATGTCCATTCAGGCAACATCTGACCGCAGATCCATCTGTGGTTTCATAAGGTTATAATAGAGTCCAGAAATCCTGATCTGAGAACAGGACATAGAGGATTTAGGCATGTTACACTCGACAATCACGATAATCCTCAAATACAAAGAAAAAATTCTCCAAGCTGTTAAAGGATTGGTCCACCGAAAGCTACAAGGCTAATGAAAATGTAAGAAGGACCTATATCACATATGGAGAAATTACTAATGATGTGGATTAAAGACCAAACCTAAAAGCAAATCCCTCTTAGTACATTGCGAATCGCTGCTAAGGCACAAGGATTGTTGAAAATGCTTAAAGAAAAAGCAGAACCAGTCTATGATAGCGAGTTTAGTGCTAACTCTGGGTGGTTCAAGAACTTCAAACATTTTTTTGCTGCGTAATGTGAAAATGAGTGGTGAATTCATCCGCAATAAAGGCTCAGATGTATATAGAAATGTGTGAGGAGCTGGGGAACTTTCTGCCAGTTGCATAGGCTACAGTGGCACTCTGTGTGCATCGCTTGAAGACAGCACTTGAAGAGAGAAGTGTCTGGCCCAGCAGGCCAGGGACAGGAAAAGGGCATAAAGATTAGAAGGAAGCAGTAATTTTGGGTACAGATAGTAGTCATTATCTGAGACTAACACAACTCAGCTGCTCGCATGGAGTGAAAGGAGAAGTCTGCATCACTAATCTCTGTAGTAATTCAGAACCCACACAATACTAGGGTTATCCCCTACCTCCAACCTGAGTATAAGGCAGAGACGGTGGCACTAATGTGTAAAGTGAATCAGCAGAGATCTGACCCTCAAAGGTCAGGAGAGCTGACAGCAGAGCAGCGCTGTTCAGCTGTCAAAGGTAGCAGCTGCAGAATTCAGGATCAACTAAGAGCCAGGTCAGCAAACACTTAAGACAACCAGCATTGAGGTTGTGGAAGAAGCAAGAACACGACAGGCAAGGTGATGACGCAGCCCAAAGCAGCATAAATCATTCCTGAGAGCGCCCAGGCTGATTACGGATATGTGTAGGACACCTCCTAACCGAGCCCCAAAACACATTATGCTCGGACCGTTATAATTTGATCATGAATGCTAGCAGGCTCTCCTTTGTGTTCTTGGGACAGTTGGCTTTCATTTTACGTCATGTTTGTTGCCTTCTCAGGAAAGCCTGTGTTCGTTATTATGGCAGCTGTCTGAATTCAGAAAAACAATTCTGGCTTGACAAGTTGGTGTACAGATTTTTCTGGTGATAACTGAGGCGCAAGCTCAGATGTGGGAGTGGTTCTTTTCCCCTCCAAATCCCAGAAACCAGGTCCTGGTGGTTTTGTCAGGTCAGTGGTGATAGCTGAGCTGAAAACAGGTTTCTGTGTTCCTATTTGGGAAAGGAGAGTGTTGAAACTTAAAAAAAAAAAAAAAATTCAATGGATTTCTTTTCCCATTCCTGGCATTTTTCCCCAAGTGCAAGATAGTCAAAATAACAACTTTAATAGCAAACGAAGAAAGGAAGTTATCAGAAAATTATGACTATGTCATGTCTGATTCTCAGTTTACAAACCTGGGTGTGCAAAAATACCATTTAAAAAAAAAAATTCTTGAACTAAATGCAGTGTGATGGTTTGCTTTTGTGTGGCCTTTCTCACCATGGGTACGGACTGTGCAAATAGGGTAATTGTGGCCTACCAAGGGGATTGGTCAGTTTTGCCTTAAAATAGAGCCAGTTCCAGAGCAAAGAGAGGATCCCACCACCACCAAGGAGGAACAGTCAGGAGTCAACAGCGCATCCTTTGGACCCAGGATCCCTGCTCTGAGAAGCTTTTGAACCCAGGAGACAGAGAGCTATAGCACTTAAGACAGCCAGAAGTGGAGGCAGAGAAACGGTGACAGGAGAGAGCGGCAGGAGAGTTGGGCAGGAGAGACCGGCAGGAGACAGCGTGGAGAGAGAAAGCTGAGTGCCTTTGGACCAAGGCTTACTGGTGGAGTGGTGTGCCTCTGCAACTTATTGGCAGATCTAAAAGAGCTTTGTAACATTTGCCTGAGCAGGGCAGAGGCCAAGAGGTCAGAAAGAGACTTGCTTGCAGCATGGCTGAGTAGAGGCTGTCCTGATGAAAGAACTGTATCCTGAGTATTTCTCGGCCTGAATTGTGATCTGTTACTTCCCAAATAAACCCCATAATCGTGAGTATTATCTATGAGTTCTGTGTGGCCATTGCAATGAATTATCGAACCCAGCAGAGAAGTAGAAAGTTATGTGGGAGGGATGGTTGGTGTCAGAATGTCTGATCTCTGCATCATAGGAATCAGCCTTGGGCTGTTGATCTTGATGCTGTTTCCCCCTTGTGAAGTTACAGGAGGCCAGACACCACCCCTAAGCTGTTTTTTACACCAAGAAAAAGAAAAAAAAAATCAGATTCTGTGCTGCCATCCCACCAGACTGGCAGGAAACTCAGTCTTAGTTATTCTTGAAAATTCCCATCCTTCAGCTCCTCACCCTGTTTCATCCTCTGGGTTGCGCAAAGGTCAAGCATCTTACAAAAGTGTCAAGGCCCTGAGGAGGCCCCTCTGGCTAAGGCTTATCAGTCTCCACTCAGCCCTTCTCTCTCCTCAGGGGGGAGTCACAGCACAGGATGAGGATCTCCACTCTCAAACCACAAGTTTCTCTTCTCTTCCCCACAGATGGAGCAACATTCTCCTTCCCTTGTTGCCCTGAGAAGTGTTTAGAATAAGTGAATAAAAAAAAAAAAAAAGTGAATTTTAATGCAACATCTGCATTTTACAGGCCCAAAATCTTTTTGAATCCAGAACCCCCTGAACCTGACTTCCTGCTTGAATAAAAAAAGGAAAAGCAGGCAAACAGATGTAAAAAAATCATAATGTGTTAAAAATATCATCCTGCTACAAGTGAAAAGCCATGGTGACAATTGTTATTTATTTAGCAAACCTTTACACAGTGCTTAGCATGAGGTTATGAGTTGGAATCGACTCGACGGCAATGAGTTTTTGGTTTTTTTGATTAGTGTGAGGCAGCTGCTGCTCTAAGCACTTCAAAATATTAACTTAAGTCCTATAACAATCCTATAAGGTAGATGCCATTATTATCTTTATTTTGCATTGAAGAAACCAAGAATGGAGATTAATAAATTTGCCCCAGTTTGCACAGCTAGTAAGTGGCAGAGTTTATATTCAAAGCCATGCTGTCTGGTTTCTTCGACTATGCTTTTACACACTGTTATGCACTTCTTTTAAAAGTAGGAGATGGGTTTGCAAAGTCCTACAGTCTTCTGTAGTGGCTGCTCTCCTCCTGCTGCTCTCTTGCCCTGAGTCTGTGTAGCTCCTTCTGCTTGATCCAGTTTGCTGGGCCCACGTTGACTTTCTAGACTCTAGACTTGACCCTGGTTCATACCTTCTCACCTTGTTCCAACCTTTCTTCTGCTCTGTTCTTATATTTTCACTGACCTTTATTTTTAAAGAAAGAATTTAGTTTATCTGGCCCTCAAAACCTTCTGAATTTTTCTGTCTTTGACCTCTCTGGGTAATCTTCCTGATCAAGTTCTAACGTCTGGGATCTAACTTTGACATGAGGTCTCCTGGCCAGTGTCCCTGCTGAGCTTGCTGCAGCTTCCATCAGGGAGGGATCAGAGGCCAGGTAGAACTCTAAGAAAATATGACACATTCTGTATCCTTTGAATCCAAGGATCTCAAAATCCTCTAAAATAGGCCATCATTTTTTTTCAGCAAAATATATTTCACATTGGTATTTTGGGTTTTTTTCTTTTTTTTTTTTTTTTAAGAATTTGAAGGTCTTCATTTTTCAAATTTTATTATGAAATACCATGATTTTATTATTAAAAAATGAGAAAATAAAGCATCAGTGGTATAACCGAGTTGCTTTTGCTTTTTTGTATTAAGATGTTATTTTCATAGTGGGCACATTTACAGATGATCTGATAACAACTCTTTGAAGTTAGTTGCTTAAGAGACTTAGGTTACTCTAGGTAAATGGCTTTCAAACATGTTTGACTGCAACCTACAAGAAGAAAAATAAATAAATCATGGTGCAACCCAGTGAATACATGCTAAAACAAAAGTTTCCTATAACAATTTACTGACCTTTCCTACGTGTACTACACTCTGATTTAGTGTATATTTTGCTATTTCATTTATTAATGAGTCTACTAATGGATTATATCTTGCAATTTGAAAAGTGCGACTTTATACTATCACTCGCTTAATATTCTTCAAGAAACCCATCTTCTCCTTGCCCCTTATACAGACACACATAACATGTGAGCATAGAAACTGTCCATGTCAAAGGTATACATTAGGGACGGAACACTGTCTCTCAGAATCTAGCTGTTTCCACAAGCCTAATGACTATCAGGAAGCACATGGATTTCCTGTCCCTCGGGTCCAAGAGATCAATTGATCAAATATCGGACAATTTGTATAAGACTCTATCCTAAAGCAAATGGCACTCTTAGTGCTTGAGTCCTCCTTCTGAATGAGGTAGTATTGACTGTGGGACATACATTATTCATCAAAGGTGTGTTACAACAATACTTGAGTTTACAAGGAGAGGTGTTTATATGCTGACAAGAAAGCAAATTATAGCTTTTCTCCAAAATATGCCACTTTCTGAATTTAAAAGTCTTTTTGAATTAGGATGATGAGATTTTTAAGAATAGTTTACTTGGCCATGTGTTCTTTTCTATATAAAAATAAATGTTACATGACAAAGTTAATAGCAAAACTTTAGGGAAAGGCCTGGGATATCTGTAAAAAGCCCCACATAATTTCCCTCAACCAAGTTAATCAAATATCACTCATTTGTCAAGATTGCCAGCTGGCATGAAGTGAATTGTGTCCCCCAAAAACATGTGTTGCAAATCCTAACCTCTATGCCTGTGTTTATAATCCCATTTGGGAATGGGTTGTCTTTGTTATGTTAATGAGACAGGATTAGTATAAAGTCTGTCTTAAATCAATTTCTTTTGAGACATAAAAGAGATTGTACAAGCGAGACAAGTAGAGATGGGGGAAGATTGATACCAAGCCACATGGAGATCTCCAAGGAACCAGGAAACAAGTTCAAAGTGACAAAGAGCCGACAGAAAGAGAAAGACTTTTCCTAGAGATTGTGCCTTGAATTTGGACTTCTAGCCTCCTAAACTGTGAGAAAATAAATTTCTGTTTGTTAAAGTCACTCACTTGTGGTATTTCTGTTATAGCAGCACTAGACAATTAAGACAGTAACCAAGACTCTTTGAAGCTGAACTATCTTCCTCCAGATGCAACTCAGAGGATTTATTTCTAGCTTGTAAAAAGACTTTCCAGCCAATAGAAATTCTGCTGATAACAAGGACCTGTCAGTGGAGAATCACTACACTAACACTCTGTTAAAAGTGAAAGCAAATAATTTTATTGAGCAATAGAGAGATTCTCAAATCAGGAGACACAATAACATTCAGGCAGAAGACAACAGTGTTTCAAAGTACAGGAGAGGAGTGAGGTTTTTATAAGGTGGAGTAAACAAGAAATACATGCTCACAGGCACCAGGCGGATCCATGACAAAAAGTTACAAGGGAATTGTTAAACCGTAGTCTTTCTTAATAATCTTTCTTCACATTAGCAATTCTACTTGTTAACATCCTGAAACATTCTGAACAAATCATTCCTTCCAAGAAGATTTGTGTTAGACTTTCCGTAACAACTGCGTATCTGGCCGCTTCCTCTTATCTTAAAATAACAAGCTATGCTTCAACCCTAAGTCACAGATTTACAAAGAGTTATGCGATAAGCAGAAGTGGAGTTAAGGTCTTAGTGAGTGAATCAAAATGGAGTCTGGTTTAGGTCTGAGTCAGTTCTTTCTGGTTCTGCCAGGTGTCTCAGGTTTTGGGGTCCGCTAACACAGACCAAAGAGCAAAGGAGCGCTTTCTCATGCTTCCCTCCCTACTTTCACTCTTCAGAAAGAGGATAAGCATACTCCATGTCTGCAAGGGCTAGATGCTGTAAAGAAGCATGCTGTTCAGGGCAGTGCATAACTTTCAACTTGATTCTGTATTTTCTCAACTGCAAGAATATAAAATTGTAAGAATAGGGTAAAAGCCAGGAAATTTGTGATCAAACTTTTTTTATCTTACATCCTGCAAGCTTGCTGGATGAATTTATTAGTTATTCAATTTTTGTTTTTGCTTTTGTTTAGATGACCTCGGATACTTGAGATTTGCTACGCAAACAATCACGCCGTCTGCAAAAAGAAACAGTTTAATTTCTTTCTTTCAAATCAATATGCCTTTTATTCTTTTTCTTGCCTTATTTCAGTGGCTAGAACTTCCAATACTATGTTGAATAATAGTGATGTCAAAAAATTGGTTTTAACATTTGCGTGTAAGAGGAACAAGGCTAAGAATAGTCAAGATACTACTAAAGTAGAAGAACAAGTTGTGAAGGTACTTCACATCAAATTTCAAAATTGATTGAACAGTCACATTTCTTGCAACCAAACAATTCTACTTTTAGGTGCATATATTAAAAAAAAATCATAAATCTGACCACTACTAAATTATAAAAAGACCAAAATAGACACAGACACACGCACATACATACACACGCACACACAAAGAAAGATACACCATGTTAGGATTGTCTACAAGCCAGGGAGCCAAGGAATGCCTGGGCTATCGACAAGGAAGGAATCAACGTGGCCAAGAGAAAAAAAAATTTTGCACTTGTGTCCCAGAAGACATATACAAGAAACTCACAGCAGCTTTTGTCCTCGTGGCAAAACATTGAAAATATTATTCATTTATAGGAGGATTATTAATGTTGAATAAATTCTGTATATTCACTCAATGGAAAAGTATACATTAGTGACAAAGAATGAACTAAAGCTACATGAGACAATGTGGATAAACTTTTGAAACAGAACATAACATTTTTAAATATAAAGTTTTCAGAAAAGATAACACATAGGGTGATACAGCTTTAAACCAATTAAAGCAAAACTCAACAACATATTATTTCAATATGCATGTATATGTGGTAAAACAAGAAAAAACAACAAACAAAGGAATAATAAAAATAAAATTCTGGGTACTGATTACCTTGATTACGGCAAGGCAGAGGAACGGGACTAAAGAGGTACACAGGTAGCATCAAGAGTATAGGTAATGTTGTCTTTCCTAAGTTGGAGCAAACGACATATACGTTTGTTTTATTATTATTCTTTGTAATTTAAACACCTCATTTGGTATGTAACAAATATTTCATAATTTTTTAAAAGAAAATAAAAGACAAGATATATGCAAGCGAAAGTCCTAATAGTGGCTGTCTTAGGATAGAAAACAGGAAACAGAATTGGAGTAATAGTTTCAAACGACTTTAGTCCTAATATTTTATTTCTTTAACAAAATTGGAAGAAAATATAACAAAATAAGGAATATATTCATAAGTATCAATTCTGGTTGTGTTGTTGTTAGTTGTTGTTGAATCAATTCCGGCTCATGGTGACCCCATGTGTGCAGAGTAGAACAGCTGCATAGAATTTTCAAGGCTGCAACCTTTCAGAAGCAGATTGCCAGGACTGTCTTCCGAGGTACATCTGGGTGGGTTTGAACCACCACCCTTCTGGTCAGTGGTTGAACACTTAACTGTTTGCACCACCCAGGAAATGCAGATATGTTGTAGGGAATACAGATTGGTTGCAATATTATTCTTAGTAATTTTCCCTACTTGAATTATTTTCAAAATAAAAATCTCTACAATGTGTATCCCCTTTGTGCCGAGATTTTAATAAGCGATAGATAGATTCACAGGCAGACAAATAGATAATAGAATGACAATGTGAAGAGTAACAATATAGACATTCAATTTCATCCTCTGAGATATACTGAGAGCAGCCACTTAAAGCATCACAGAACAGCACTTAGCTCTTTGCTGAGTGCAAAGAAAGATAGAGAAACACTCAGAGTTTATGCCACATTTTAATATTGTATATGATTTTAACACTAACCCCAATCACCATGGAATCTCTTTCTGACAACAAAATTAACAGAAGGTGAGCAGGGAAATATGCTTTATTTAAAGGTAAGAAATATCAGTGCCAAGTTATTTACTAGAAACCAGTGATAGTATATCAAATATAAGCATTCAATAACTATAAAAAATTTTTACAATATAAACAGACAGAATAACTTGAAGTACAATTGAAACCTGCAAAACTCTAAAAGATATCCCTTGAATTCTCAAAGGCGTAGCAGTCAGTGTGCTTTTGAAAGCTAAGGAAAGAAATTTGTGAAATCGAAAGATAAAATCTTCAACAAAACAAGAGCCTTGGATAGCCCAGGAAGAGAAATGGAATTGATATGTCAAAGAACTTGGAGAGTGAAATATGGAAACTATCAAAACCAGTGGAAGGAAAAATGCATGAGAAGACAAGAAAATTCTATGTGAAAACTGTGGAAAGATTCATTGAAAATGTCAAATACTTCAGGACAGTAATAGAAAAGTGCATACCATCTCTCTGAGAAGAAAAAGCTGTTCCATATCAACAGAAAATTGAGGATTTGTAAATACACATGTAGTTTATAGCATGCCATCTAAATATATCATCATCCCTTCTGTGCTTTGAGTGTTTGGAGTCTAGCTAATGGAGATTGAGAGACTATTTCACCACTGAAAAAGCATGCTGGTGCTCAAAGATTAACACAAGCTATAAGCCCCAGGATTGCAGGGTGGGTGTCTGATTCATCATTTTTATAACCCTGTCAATTACTTTAATACTTCGTTCATAATAGGTGTCTGGTAAGTCTATGATTAAAAAATAAACCCAGATCTGCTAAAGAGAATAGGTCTTTTCTACCATCTTAATAATCAAATGTGCTCTAAATATTTTTGACAGTGAGATAATAGAAAGCACTAGAATAACCATACCACTATACTTCAAGAGAGCTGCCTAGACATGGTTTTCTCTAAAATGGTATTGCAAATACTTGTCGTGTTCAGTAAATGAAAGCTTTATCGTCAGAAAGTCAGTATGGGATACTAAGAAAAGCTCTGTAGAAGAGAATCAGATAACCTACTTCTACTTCCTTGAACAGACTACTTTATCTCTCTAGCTCTCAATTTCCTCCTCTAGAAGATGGAGCTGATACACTAGGTATATCCTAAGGTCCTTCTAGTTTGACATGTCATATAGTTTCGAAGTGAATCCATGAAAAAAACTAGATATATCATATGATATTCTTAGACTGCACTTTCTTTAAAAGAGCTCTCCTCATCAAGAGTACAGGAAATATGCTTTCCCAGAACAGCCCAGCAGGGCTTTCCTAACTAGGTAGTGATGTGCCGCAAACACCAGCAGGGCCATGTGAACCTGGTGGAGACAAAATTGCTGCCTCCCAAATTAGTGTGCATGAAAAGACCCATTAAGGAATATGGGGCCCAGACATGCGGAATGGCATCAAGGCTGAGCTGACAGAATAGCAGCACCACATTGTGGCTGTTTTCTCACAGACATAGCAGGCTGGCAGTGAAAGCAAAGGCAATGGAGATGAACTATCAATAACCTCTGCTGGTATTTGCCTGTTCCCCATCCTGTGGAAGGCAAAGCCTCAATGGAGACCCGTGGTTTGAAACAGTTGCCTCTACTCTGGAAAGGTAGCAATTCTCTGTCCTTGCAAGGTGTGCTACAACCAGTTTCTCTCACATTAAAAGATTCTAAAAAGATCAAGGAAAATACACAAAGAAACCAAAGTAGTATTGACTGACATAAATGTGAAAAAGCAAAAAGAATTGGGTAAACTTTGTGACTCGGAGGTACACATTAATTCAGTATATCTGCATCTGCAGAAATCTACAGCCTCCTATGGATTTCAGAATTTTAAATTATCTTTGCTAAACCATAAATAGCTGTATAACATAAGAATTATATATAACACGAATCACTGGTATAAAACATAGTGACTCCTTTTTTTACCCTAATCATGCATGCATTACAAATCCCAAATGAAGACAAAATCCTGTATAACTCCTTGGCACAGAATCAGATCATACAAAAAGAATCTTCAGAAATAAACAAAGCCATTTCTGTGGAATTCAAAGTTTTTTATTGCAAATGAAGACTCTCTAGAGTCCAGACTTTTTTTCTTTTTTTAACTTTGATCGTTAACTTTTTCTCTTACATGTCTGATTAGGCTTAATGAGTTAGCTAAGTTAATGAAGTGTGATGTCCCATTAAATACATCAACGGACAACAATTAATTCCTCAGAGCATTTTCTCTGTTGATTATATTTATCAGTGTAGTAGAATTTAAGCAATGCAGATCTCTTGGCACAAAATAGAAGTTGCAAACTCTGAGAGTTTAATTCAAGGAAAATGTTTATTTTCTGTAAGTGAACTTTGTGCGTCAGTTCAGAGAATGAATCTGCTGCCTTGTCAAATTAATGAAAACTTCACAGAAACAAGTTACTAGTCAATGAAGAAATGGCCTCTATGATAGAAAGTCTTAGCTACTTCTCTGCAGTTGCTACATTAGATCTAAAACGTGCATCATTCAGGTCCATCTGCATAAAGAACAGTATGAAGTTTAGAGGTTTAGAAAGAAGGCCCAGAAATGCAGAGAAAATATAAGTAACTGAATTTAGGGAAATCCCCAAATCCCTTTACTCATTTTTGGTAATAGCCCAAGTTACCCCCAAAGCACCTAACTGTCACAGAAAGCCTGCAAACTTTCTCACAAATCACCTTGGTAATAAAAGGCCGTCACAGAAAATTCTTAAGTGATTCTGATCAAAATAGTACAGGATTTCCCAGGAGGTTATAATCTATTTGAATCACCTCAGTGAGTGAAATTAACCAAGAGGGGTAGATTCTAGTTGGAAAAGACTAAACACCTGTTAAACATAAAAGTTCAATAATGAGCAATGATAGAAAATTAAGTACTGAAAATGAGTAAATGACAAGACACTCAAAGCTGTTGTTTGCAAAATGTATCTATAGTCGGTAGAGTCTGAATAATCCAAAGACGTGGGGTGGGAGGTTACTGCAAGCAATCAATGGATGATAATGAGAAAAGTCCATTGCACTACCTTCCACAGTTCACAACAGTTTTCTCATGCTGACATATACTGAAGACTAAACAGCATTTTCGTCATGTATTAATTGACTGAACAGAGCAACACAGAGCCCAGCTTGTGCTTGGAATACATACTTATAGTCTTTCAGAGAAGAGAATAACATTTCTTAGTTCTTATATATTACTAAACACTGAGAGTCCTTAATAAAAATTTTTTAAAAACCTACTTAGTTGGTGTTTAATATTTCAGGCTAATTAAAGGGGCACCCCTGAATCTTGTTCACTTAACCGGTCAACGGACATAAGTAGTGTTTATTAACTACAGTTGGCTCTTGTCGGTGCTACATTTTTGGCTGTTTGTTTTTATGGTGCCTAAAAAACAGACATAAAAGCAAATGATCAGTGACGGTCATTTTGTATATTCAAGTAAAATATTCAACAAACACATTAATTGAACCAAGCCCTCCACATCCCATCTATGACCTTGAAGTTAGTATAAAAGCTTTTCACAACCACCCAACTGAAAAATAATAAATTTACAGAAGTCAAAAGTATACTTTGGCTCTTCAATATCTACGTGAGATACAATTATTGAATCCTGACAGTAGATGACAACAAAATACTCCCAATTAAAGTCAGAGAAATTCCCTGGCTAGCCCAGCCATTGAAATTAATAGACACCTGCTCATCTCAAGGGCCTGGGATGGTTAGTAGATTCCCCTGTCATGATTCAAGCCGTCCTCCATTGCAATCTGGTTCACTTTGCAATGGCAATATCTATAATTGCCATAGTAATGGCTCCATTCCTACCTATACCATTTTCCCCTTTGTTCCCTTCCCTCCCTACCACGAAGATTAGATTCATCTGCTGGTGTCTCTCCTCTCAACCCTGCCACCTCAGAAAAGCAGAAAGAGGCTGATAAAACACTGGTTTCACCATAAACTACTTTTAGAGATTTTATATAATTGATTATTTTCTTGGTTTCCAAATGGAAACTGTTATAAGCAAATAGAAGAAATCCTCTATCTGTGTAGTATTGGCTTCCATTCCTACATAATTCTTACTATCTTTTGAACAATCCATTTAAATGTTTCATATTTTGTATGTTTAAAAAATGACAAGACATAACAAGAAGTTGAATCTTATATTAATTCTTATTATTATAACTGGTTCTAATGTTAGCAGTCACTGTCCTGTCCAGTGTCCTCCAAAGGGTGAACTAAAGACTATCTTAAACATCAGAACCACCTGGGTTGATGGAATAAGTTATTAGAAACACAAATTTCTGGAACCTCCTCCCCTACTGAATCAGAATCACTTGGAGAGAGTCATGGAATTCTGCATTGTTAATAAACTTCCACAATATCCTTAACCACTAAAATCTGAGACCCACTGTCAAGTCAGAGAACTCTTACCTGCCCTCCCCAAAAACAGCTGTGTATGAACTGCCACCATAAACGAGGTACGATGGTTAATTTTATGGGTCAGCTTGACTAGGCTATGTTTCCCAGTTGTTTGGCCAAACACGAGTCTAGTTCCTGTCATGGAGTAGTTGCATATGATTAAACCAGTTGGCCTTGAGTAGAGCAAATTACCTTCCATAATGCAATTTAATGTAATGTAATGCATTACCTTACATCTAATATAATGTAACATAATCATCATCCACGATACAATTTAATGTAATGTAATCAACCAAACAACTGTGCAGGGTGAATCCTAAACCTGACCACTACTGAGTTAAAAAAAAAAAAAAAGACACACACACACACACACACACACACACACAGACAGACATAAACATACACACAGGAGGAAAGACATACCATGTTAGGATCCTCTACAAGCCAAGGAACACCAAGGAACCAAGGAGTGCCCAGGGCTATAGACAAGGAAGGAATCAATATAGTCAAGACTCCATTTGGACTCAAGAAATGTGAAAATATAAATATAAATATAAGTTTCTGTTCCTGAAAGCCACCCACTTGTATTTGTGTTACAGCAGCACTAGGTAACTAAGATGAGGGAAATAATGACAAGTACGTTCCTATAATTACAAAATACAAAAAAGTCTAATTGGATGAAAGATGCTGAGTTCATACAATTCCACACTGTACCTTGTACTTACTCTCTAACACAGCATTTACCACCAAGTTTTACACCATATTGTATTTGATGTATCTGTTTACCCTTTTGGACTATAGGCTATTAGGGGGCATTATCAGTGTCTTACTTCATTTGCATAACATGTCCTGAAATGAAGAAATGAAAGAATGAATCTTGTGTCTAGTAGGTAAGCTTATTCAGAAGTATGAGCTACTTTAGGAACTCCTTTTAAAGTTACCAGAAGAACAGCACATCATATTTCACTGACTTTAAGATTCCATGGATAGAAGACATGCCATTATTTTATGTACTATTAAGAAAGAAAACTCTGAAAAGTAAATATGACATACTATTGATTATAAGAAACCTGCCAATTTTAAGAATGATAAAAATATGAAACAGTGTATGTCTTAGTATCACTGAGATAGGTAACTTCTTATATGAGACCCTGGCAGCCAGAAAAAGTAAACACACTTTTACAGGAACTGGTTTTCTTGACTATATTATTTGTTCATTCCTGGTTCACCATATCAGCATGTAAAGCAATAGGGTATATCATGTTTCACTTCGGGAGCCATAGTCTATGAACTTCTACAGAAAGACACTTTCCCATTGAACTCTGTCCAAAGCACTGCAAAATGTGAGTCTCAGCAGGCACTGAT
>NW_004444080.1:2956760-3010620 GCF_000243295.1 Trichechus manatus latirostris | reverse complement strand
GGACCCTGATAGAATGGGAGAAAACTGTGGAACAGAACCTCAAAATCCTACCAAAAAAAAAAAGACACACACACACACACACACACACACACACAGACAGACATAAACATACACACAGGAGGAAAGACATACCATGTTAGGATCCTCTACAAGCCAAGGAACACCAAGGAACCAAGGAGTGCCCAGGGCTATAGACAAGGAAGGAATCAATATAGTCAAGACTCCATTTGGACTCAAGAAATGTGAAAATATAAATATAAATATAAGTTTCTGTTCCTGAAAGCCACCCACTTGTATTTGTGTTACAGCAGCACTAGGTAACTAAGATGAGGGAAATAATGACAAGTACGTTCCTATAATTACAAAATACAAAAAAGTCTAATTGGATGAAAGATGCTGAGTTCATACAATTCCACACTGTACCTTGTACTTACTCTCTAACACAGCATTTACCACCAAGTTTTACACCATATTGTATTTGATGTATCTGTTTACCCTTTTGGACTATAGGCTATTAGGGGGCATTATCAGTGTCTTACTTCATTTGCATAACATGTCCTGAAATGAAGAAATGAAAGAATGAATCTTGTGTCTAGTAGGTAAGCTTATTCAGAAGTATGAGCTACTTTAGGAACTCCTTTTAAAGTTACCAGAAGAACAGCACATCATATTTCACTGACTTTAAGATTCCATGGATAGAAGACATGCCATTATTTTATGTACTATTAAGAAAGAAAACTCTGAAAAGTAAATATGACATACTATTGATTATAAGAAACCTGCCAATTTTAAGAATGATAAAAATATGAAACAGTGTATGTCTTAGTATCACTGAGATAGGTAACTTCTTATATGAGACCCTGGCAGCCAGAAAAAGTAAACACACTTTTACAGGAACTGGTTTTCTTGACTATATTATTTGTTCATTCCTGGTTCACCATATCAGCATGTAAAGCAATAGGGTATATCATGTTTCACTTCGGGAGCCATAGTCTATGAACTTCTACAGAAAGACACTTTCCCATTGAACTCTGTCCAAAGCACTGCAAAATGTGAGTCTCAGCAGGCACTGATTCATTGATCATCCAAATAGGTCACTTGTCTCTCCATCTAGCACGCACTGTTTAGGCCACAGAGCTCTGTAATATGAGCCTTAAATTGCATTGAGTGTTTAAATGGGAGTAATAAAAATAAGTAGGTGGGCCAGGGATTGAAGCCATCTATTTAAATGAATTTTAAACCTAATTAGGTGACTAATTGTGCATCAGAACTTAGTTGGTGTACAACATGTCATGTATGGTTAATGATGATTTATTCTGAAATTCTTCATTCAGATTGCTTTGTTGTCCATTTTCAGTAAGTCCAATCACTAAAAGAGAGCTTCAATTTGGGGAATGTTCTTTTTAATCATTGTCTGTCTATCAAATTTGCAGAAATTTAGGAACATCATAAAATAGAACCCAATGTTATCTAAGTAATAAAATGTAAGAAATGAAAATTTGCAGTTTAATGCCCTCCTTGGAGCCTTGTATGTGGCACAGAATTGAAGTAGTAAATTCTAGACCATATTTGCCAAACACAAAGTATCATTGGTAATTATCAATATTTCAATACAAAAGAAGCATTGTGTGGATAAAACCTCTCACAGGCCTACATAGTATGGTTGTAAATAAACTGTTTTAACATAAATAATTTCTTTTAGTAATTGTCTTAAGTGAACATTTGGGACCCACAGGTAGAAAGACAATAAGAAATTAAGTCAAACAGTTTTTACTCAACTGCCCAACAATGACATGGAATTGTAGTATCAAGGAAATATAAAGCAGGTAATTAATCTTTTGGAAAGTTCACAGATATCAACTCTGTGAGACAGAGGTTAAGGACTTTGTCTCCTCATCTGCATTTCTTCCTAAATAGCTGATCTCACTGGGATGGATCAGATAGGGGTGGAAGGGGGGTAACTTTAACACTTGAGTCCTAAGAGGATTCCTGCCTTCCCAGTTGAATGTCTGACTCTGTGCATCCAAAGGAGAGAAAGGGTCTCTTCTCTTACTCCCTGCTTTGTCTCCCCACTTTTTCATTGGTCCACGGTACCAAGCCTTTCCTTTCATCGCTTTCTCTACCATACCCACCCACCCATGTACGCAATCTTCTTCTTTTCTCGTATAACCTTAGGAAGAAAACTGAAAATCTGAATTATTATTCCAGCCCCACCACTACCCTGTTCTGTGACCTTGTGCAAGTCTCTTGTTTCCCTGGTCCTCACCTTTCTCGTGTATACAATGAGCATGATAATACCTACCTCCCGGAGTTATTATAAACATTAAGTGAGATAATGTATATGAATACATAGCGTTATACCTGGAATATAGACAAAATCTCTTTCAACAAGTATTATATAAGAGCCTACTCTGTGTCACTGAAGCTGAGTTGCTATATTGGTGAGCTAAAGACGGAATAGTGAACCAAACAGACTTGGAGCCTATAGTTTAGTGGTGGAATGGACAATTAAACTACCAATTATAAAAAATCATATGAGGGCTCTGAGAATAAAATCACAGGGAGTTTTGTTAGGAACTTGTACTGGTCTAGCAAGAGGCAAGAAAAGCTACTAAAAGATATGGGTTATCAAGACCAAGGAGGGGGAGGATTGTTCCAGACAGAGAAAACAGTTTCAAAAAGGCACTACTCGTTTCAGAAAGTGAAAAAAGTTGTGTTTATAAATAGGAATGACAGCTTCAATACAATGTGCACAAGAAGAAAGGGCTCAAATAAAAAAACTAAATACCACTTGAGGAGTTCGGACTGTGTTGTAATGCAATGGGAAACCAATAAAAAGCTTTTAAATCAAAGAGGGACGTGATCAGATTCAAACTCTAGAATACCCCTCTGGTTTTAGCTTGAAAAATGGATTGTAATGGAGTAAGGCTGAAGGAAGAAATTATAGCTGGAAGAGACAGTTGTATCATCCCAGATAGTAGTGAACAGAGACATGGCCTGGAGTAGTGACAACTGCAGATATATAGAGAGAGCTATGTGAATATTATTGGGGGTAGAATAAAAAGATAGATGATGATATATGTGGATGCGTGTGGGAGAAAAAGGGTGGTGAGGAAGCAAAAAGGAGTTGATGGAAATTGAAGAGACAAGGGGTCAGGCTTCAGTAATTGCATGAATTATACTGCCATTCTCTGGGGAAAACCAGAGAAGGAGCAGACCGGGGAAGGCGAAGGAGGAGTTCAGTTTTATACATTCTGAGAATAGGAGGCAGGTGAGTTCTCCTTAAGAAGATCATCAATTGGAGGTTAGTTGGCAGTGGTTGGAAATTGGAAATATGGGTGTAGAACTTAGAAGAGTGACTTGGGCTGTGTCAATGCCTTTTGTTTTGGTTTGTTTTTTTAGCCTATTTTATTCATTAACTCACGCTGGGTGTTTTCTTAAGATGACTTTTCTGAACCTAACAGTTCAGCTCATACTTTCTCAGGTCACTGGGGTCCAAAGAACTGCAAAATGCTGCAGTTCTTTTGTAAGGGCAATGAGAAAAGCCTCTGAGTGTTTGCCATCTCTGTTCCCAGGACACCAATAATTTTTCTGAAGAGTAGTTTTCCTGATTTTAGTATGCAAAGGCAGCAAAATTTATTTTTTGTATAAAAAACTGATTTTCCTCAATGCTTGCTCTATATGTCTGCCATTTTGCCACATTTCTCCATCTAAGTAAATTTGAAAATGCTGCCACAGCAGATTACCTCAGATAACATGTGACAGGCTTTCATCAAATGTGGTCTGAGGGGAAGAAATAAAGTGGACGCTTTCTATGCTGCAGAATTTAGAAAGCAAGCCAGCTTCTCTCTACACTATAAGGGAAGCAGGCATCGCAGCAAAGCAAACTTGATGGAATATTCTGCAAAGTGCCCTTGCACAAATGACAAAGAACATAAGAGTGTGGGCTGATCACTGCACAAATGCAAGCAGAAACTGGAGTTTCCCATATTCATTTTCTACTCTGGAAAGCTCTGCCGGATGCTCTATAACCATGAACAATTTCTTTGCCAATTGTATCAGGAGTTTAAGAAAATGTTTTTCTTAAGCTTTCTGGTAACAGATTTCCCTGCTATCTTATTGGGTGTAATCAATGCTTTGCCTTCAAAATTCATTTTCTGAGTTTCAGTCCATGAGCAGCTCCTAGATATTCAGAACTAGTCTATATTTCCCTTCTGAGAAAATGCTGATGTCATGTTTTCATGTTTGAAATGTTCTTTAATGAAGGAGCAAAAAAAGAAAAAATCCCCTAAATTTAAAAATTATTTCATTTCCCTTCCCATTTTACATCTGAATCTTGAATTTTGCTCACTCTTTAGGAAGGTCCCACCATCCACCTTGGGAACCATTACTTTCTTTGTACAAATCAAAAGTATGTAGTTTGTTGGCCATATCTGAAGTCTATTTATATACAATGAGTAAAAATTAGCATTTCTCTGACAAATGCAACTTTATCTTCTCTCTATCTCCTTGGTATTAGAATATGTTCTTGCTGGATAAATTCCTCAAGGTTGGGATTGTATAAAATTACTGATTAGCCCTTACTCCAGTAACACTCCAAATTGTACTTTGCTCAGTGAGTTTTCATAAGAACTCAGTTTCAGCCTTTCTTTAAAACACTGTTGTATGGACCGCTAGAAAAGCACACAATTCAACTCATGCCAAGTGTAGAGAATAGGAATTTAAAAATACAATAACAATGATACTTTCCCCACAACAACAATAATGATGGCTATCACTTACTGAGGGTGTGCTGTGTAGCAGGGCTTTTGCCATTTTTTTTTTTTTTTTTTTGCTAAGAATTTAACATACTTTAAAAAGTTTTGATTCCATAAAAATTCTGTGTTGTTGTTGTCAGATACCCATGAGCCAGCCTCCAACTCGTGGAAACCCCGTGCACAATGGAATGAAATGCTGTCCGATCCTGTGCCGTCTCCATGCTCCCTTGCAGACTGAGCTGTAATGGGATAGATATTATTATTATCATTATCAGACCCAGAAACTGAAATTCAGAGAAGTTAATAATATCCTTGTCACAGAAGTGGTAAACGGTATAGTCAGGATTTGGATTCAGGTTTTTGGTCTCCAAAGGTGATGAAGTATTTATTTTTTGTCTTCAACTTTTTTTGCTATATTTTCATACTTGGTCTGTCTCCTTCTTGAGTTATAATAGAACACACAATTTATCAATGTGGTCACATTGGCTTTACTTTAAAAAAGATAAATACCTAAGTCCTGCTTAGTAATTATGATGGTAACTGAATAATGCCCCTCCCTAGTGATGTTCACACCCAATCCCTGGAATCTGTGACTATGTTACCTATGCTAGCTATCATGGCAAAAGGAATTTCCAGAAGTGAGTGAGTTAAGCATCTTGAGAGGGAAATAATGCTTGGTTATCTAGGTGAGTCCAATGTAATCATGAATGTCCTTAAAAGTGAAAGAGGGAGGCAGGAGAGTCAGAGAAGGAGATGTGATGACAGAAGCACAGGTAGAGGGATGCAGTTGCTACCTCAGGACCATTAGCCAAGGAATGTGGGGAGCCTCTGTTGTTGTTGTTGCTGTGTGCTGCCAAGTGGATTTCAATTTATAGAGGCCCCGTAGGACAGAGTAGAACTCTCCCATAGGGTTTCCTAGCCTGTAACCTTTAAGGAAGCAGATCACCGTGTCTTTTCTTCTGCAGAGCTGCTGGTCAGTTCGAACCACTAACCTTTCTGTTAGCAGCTGAGTGCTTAACTATTGCAGCCCTGGGGTTCCTGGGCAGCTTCTAGAGGGTGGAAAAAGCAAGGAAACAGACTCTCCCCTAGAGCTTCCAGAAGGAAGCAGCCCTGCCAAAACCTTGAGTTTAAAACCATGAGACCCATTTTGGACCTGTGACCTCCAGACCTGTAAGATAGTACGTTTCTGCTGTTTTTAAGCCGTCAAGGTTGTGGTAATTTGTTAAAGCAGCCCTAGGAAGCTAATACAGTGATGGTAAACATCAACATGTTTTTCAAAATCTGTTTTTATTCTCTTCCCACGTCTGCTAGAAAATTTTGATATCCATGAACCTTAGCCTTTGTTCCAATGGCCTTTCAAAGACTCTTTCAATATCCATTTCTACTCTACTTCCCAAACTTCACCTTATCTTCAACATCATATTTCACATTCTCACTCCTCCATCTGTTTTCTTCTCAAGAATTCAGATTCCGATTTTGTTTTCTACTTCCTTTAATGTGAACTTCAGGTCTTTTTGCTTTCAACTCCTATGTTACTGATTCCTTCCTTCTCCTTCTGCTCACTTCAAAGCATCTTTTCCCTCTCTGATCTACTAACACTATCTTATATTCAGCTCAGGACTTGCTTAAATGTCATTTCCTCAGAAAAGACTTCCTTATACCCCAGAAAAGGTCAGAACCCCATGTCATACAATATTATAATTTTTGCAGCAGTTACCATTTATTGAACACTTTGTTTAATGTATATCTTTCCCATTATATACAATTCTTTTTCAAGGATAGTTCACATCCTGTTTACAACTGTAGCTATAGCATTGAGTCAAGTACATGGCACAGAGTATATAGTCAATAAATAGCTGTTGAATGAAAGAGTTAATAATATATATGAAGCCCCACAGGGAATTCCTAGAACTCAGAAGAAAGTATAAGTATTCTCCATTCTAATACTAAAAGGTAATTTCTCCCAGTAATTACAATTAAGAGGGCATAGTAATCAAGAACATAGGTACAATATATGGAACATTTATATTTGTTTTCAAATCATAGTCAGTATCTATCAATCTGTATATAAACAATAATTTGATAAAGCTATTTTTTATGATGTCCTACTATAAAGGCTGACATATCAAACCAAAACGCTGCTGCTTAGTATCAATTCTGTAAATGAGCCAGTAAAATATGATAGAATTCATATCACATTGCAAGTCTCACCAAATCTAAAATGGCTTAATAGATGTACAACCTGAGCAGTTGTACAGGGCCCCACGCTAAGGAGGGACTCAAGCTTGGTTTAATGCTCTGCTGTTGCTGTCTTAAAATTCTTTATTTTTGAACAAGGGGCCTCTCATTTTCATTTTGCAGTGGGCCTCACAAATTATCTATCTAGTCTTGTTCCCCATAGACTGATTAAGTCAGCATCAGTTTTTAAGATCCTATTGTATGTTAAGCACCATTTATGAAACACAAAATATGAATAAGATGGTGTCCTTAAGGAGGATATATGTAAGCAAATAAATATTTATAAATAACTACAGAATAATTTGACAAATTCTATAATTGTGTCACAATGGTTAAAAGCTCGGCTCTAACCAAAAGTTCGGCAGTTTGAATCCACCAGCCGCTCCTTGGAAACCCTATGAGGCAGTTCTATTCTGTCCTGTAGGGTCACTATGAGTCGGAATCAACTAGACAGCAGTGTTGTTTTTTTTTTTTTCTTTTCTATAATGGAGGCAAATGAAAAGAACTATAGGAGCGCCAAGGAAGAATGCAAGGATTCTACCTGTGAGAATTGAGGAGGTCTTCTCAGAAGAGATAACATTTGAGCTGGTCCTCAAGAATGAATAGGAATTCACCAGGTGCTCCAGTGGGAAAGGTCGTTACTAGTGTAATGATTACTAAGAGTAGAAGAAAAAAAAATGCTAGGGTAACAGGACTTTAACCAACTACTTTTCACGATCAGGGATGTCCAATTATTCATTTCATCACCCTCTAAGAACAAGTCCAAGGGTGCTTAACAACAACCCTGTTCAGAGGCAAGCATACTGTAAACTTCATAAATTTCTTTTCTGTTTACGGTGCTGGATCAGAATGATGGGGATGGGACCATGAGTGCTGAGCCCATAGCCCACAGCACCAGGGATCTGCTAGAGTTACTAGACAAAGAATAGAAGGCGTAGGCACTGCTGTAGGCAAGATGAGAGACTACTTGGTCTAATTTTATAAGCACCCAAAGTATCTTAGCCAGGATACCCATCTGGGTCTTCTTCTCTGCTGGGAAACCTCACCGAGATCAGCCTCTTGGCTCTTTATCATCCTCTGGTAACCCTCTCACTTCCCCCACCTTGTCCTACCTCCTTTTATCCTCAGGGTAATCTTTTCCTCTACAACTTTTCCCAGTGTTCCTTAGAGGGAGACCCCCCCTCTCTTCTCAAAGCCTAGTTCTCCTTTTTCACATTGGTCTTTCATGGCCTATTAAGCACTGAACCCAAATTGTTAGCAATTAAATAAGAAGTTCCCCCTTCCTCAAGGGGAGTGAGGGCTTAATTTTCAAAACACCCCAGGAGATGGGGGATAGTATTTGTTTTCTATCCTCCTAGTGCAGTGAAACAAAGGAAGAAAAACTGAATTGTTAAGTCTCCATGTAACAGAGTCTGCAGTGGGTCCATGGAGCACTGAGTGGGAGAGTTTGGGTCAGGGTCCTTGGGGAAGGTCCCAGGGGCTCCTTATGGGTCCATTCCACACCAGTGGATTTTCCGGCTAAGATGGGAACCATGGCTCTGTCTTCTTAGAACTTTTTCCTTTTCCACAAGAGAAATCTAGAAGCTGTGGCTCTGGAGCCTGGATGTCCACTTTTGTGTCTAAAGATTTATCTCAGGGAGAATGGCAATGCCTGAACCCTGGTCAAAGAGAAGTATTGAAATTTGTGATACTGAGAAATTTTTACAACCTGGATCAGTGCAGACTTTCCGTTTCATAGCAAAATGTGACCTCCTTGTTGGAGCAAGGGAAAGAGCTCTAGTCTGGCTGTCAGAGAGCTCAAAGGATTCCTGCACCCAGACAGTATATTGTTGAATATTGTTTTTTGTCCAATATTAGAATCTCAAACTTATAACCAATTTTGGTATCAATGTTACATTGGCCTCATAAAAAAATTCATAATTTTTTTCCTTTTCTAGTATACTCTCAAAGAGTTATGGAAAAAGAACGCTATTTTTCCTTAATTATTCATTGTTGTAAAGATGCTAAACTTCCCCCAATTGATCTATAGCTTCACTGCAACCTCAATAAAAATTCCATATTTTTTTTAGGTGTGGAAAGTGACAAGATGATTCTAGAATTTATATAGAAATAAAAATGGTCAAGAATACCAAAGACAATATTGAAGAACCAAAGCTGGAGGACTTACATTGCCAGATGTCAGGACTTATTATAAAACTGTAATAATTAAGAAAGTGTGGTTTTGATGCAAGAATATGAAAACTGGTCAATAGTGCAGAAAGGAGAGCTCAGATCCATACCCAGACATACACATTTTATCAGCCTGCACTAAAGACAAGCTCTCTCACACTGCCTAGACCCAGTCAGTACCAATGCCTTCTGTGTGGAAAGGGAATCAGAAGGTCAGGGAAGGGGTTACTAACCAGATATCTTGATCTACTGGCATGAGTGGAAAAGTCAAAGCTTGCAGGGTTGCCTGAAAAACCAAACATGTGCAGCTGCAGTCATGAAGAGGAAACTAGTGGAAGGTCTATGCAAATTGTTGTCTCCATGTACTACCATTTTGGTGGGTGCACTGCCAAGTATCTGGTAGTGGCCTAAGGCTGCTGTTGGTCAGCAAGGGCAAAAATCAGAAAGAAAAGTTAGACATGGAGATAAGAAGAGCAAGGATAAGCTAGAACCTACCAATGTCTCTGTGTCTGTCTCTTGCCATATGGAACTGAGAAGACTTTCAAAGAGTAATGACTGCTTCATCATTTCCTCCTTCCAAATCTGGTGCAAGTTCCTCTACTGCTCAATCCTAACTGAAAACCATTTAGAGAGGTGGATTCTGAGAAATGTAGTCCCCAGTTTAACCAAGTTAACAGTGCAATTCAACACACACAATTACCTGATTTATAACAAATATAACATCTCCGTGCAATGCAGAATGGATGATCTTTTCAATAAATGTTCCTGGATCCACTGAATAGCCATATGGGAAAAAATAAATCTTGATTCCTAGCTAGTCCTATAAATGTAATCAATTTCAGACGGATACTGGATCTAAATGTGAAAGGTAAAACAATAAAACATTTAGAAGGAGAAAAAAACATTGCCAGTGAGTCGATTCTGACTCATAGTGGCCCTACAGGACACAGAAGAACTTCTCCATAGAGTTTCCAAGGCTGTAAATCTTTAGAGAAGCAGATGGCCACATCTTCCTCCCTCAAGCAGGTAGTGGATTCCTACCGCCAACTTTTCAGTTAGTAACTGAGTGCTTAACTACTGTGCTACCAGGCCTCCTCTTTAGAAGGAGGCATAAATCAATATCTTCATAACCTTAAGGCAGGCAGAAATGCCCATTAACTATAGACCATTAACTATAAAAGGTAAAAAAAATGATAAATTGTACTAAATTAAAATTAATAATCTCTATTCATCAAAAAAACATTAAAGGAGTAGAAGTGCAAGCCACAGAATAGAAGGAGGTGTATGCAATATATATGTTAGGGATTCATGTTCAGAATATTCAAAGAACTCCTATGAATAAATAAATAAACAAGCAAACAAATAAGTAAACAAGCAAGCATATAGCCCAATTGAAAAGCGGGCAAAAGACTTGACAGTAACATCACAAAAGAATATATCCAAATGGTCATTGTGTTAGTTATCTATTGCTGTGTAACAAATTACCCTAAAAATGTAGCAACTTGAAACAATACGCACTTATTATCTTACATTTATTTATCTCGCATCTTGTGGGTCAGGAATCTGAGTACAAGTAGTCCCCAGGTTACCAATGTCCGACTTACGTACAGCCCGTAGTGACGAACTAACTTTTGTAAAGCTTATTATATTAAAAATTCGAGGTACATATGATGGTTCATAATAACAAACAGGCACTACTTTGAGACACACATCAAAACATTATTATTATTGTTGTATTATTATGTTAAAGATGTTTTAGTGTATCTGGAAGTGTTTCTTTAATGCTTTTTTATGCACAGAAAGGCACACTATATACTAAGACAAACATGTGACTAACTGACAGATACAAAGCATACTTAATTGTTCTGACTTACATACAAGTTTGACTTTAAGCCAGACTTAGGAATGGGGACTGCCTGTATTTAGCGGGGTCCTCTGACTTTGAGTCTCTCAAAAGGCTGCAGTCATTTTAAGACTCAACTAAAAATGGATCTGCTTCCAAGTTCACTAAGTGGCTGTTGGCAGGATTCACTTTCTCACTGGCCGTTGGACTAGAGACCTCAGTTCCTTGTCGCATGGACTCTTCCATAGGGCAGGTCGCAGCACAGCAGCTGACTTTATGAGAGCGAGTAAGCAAGATGGCAAGAGTGCCAGCAAGTTGAAGCCATAAGTTTCATAAGTAACACGCCATCACTTTTGCTATAGTCTACTGGTTAGAAGCGAGTCACTAGGTCCAGCACACACATGGTGGGGTGGATTACACAAAGGCATAAAAAACAGGACAACTAGAACTCTCAAACAAACACAGTTGATAAGAATGTAAGTTGTTGCAACAATCTTGCTGGAAAATGGTTTGACAATATTTACTAAAGCTGAATATACACATAACCTCTGACGTAGCAACATCACTTATTTATAGATGCACAAAGAAAATGTAAACATATGTTCATCCAAATAAATGTAAAAAAAAAAAGACCACAGGAACACTTCATGACTGTTCATGATAGCAAAGCCAAACTAAAAGTCTATTAATAACAAAATGCATTTAAACAATTGTTCTATATTAGTACAATGAAATTCATTACAACAATGAAAACAAACAAATTACAACTACATTCAACAATGTAGATGAATCTCTCGTATATAATTTAAGTGAAATAAATAGACAGGTAAGAGGAAATACTGCATGATTCCATTTAGATAAAGTTCAAGCACAGACCAAACTAATCGATGGTGCTAAAAGTGAGATAAAGATTACCTTTGGGATAATGAATGGGAGGGGTGGTGAGGGAGCTTGTGGAGTTCTAGTCAAAATCCTTCAATGACTTCCTATGTCATTCAGAGGGAGACTTTAACTACAAGACTGTACATGATTTTCCCCACAACCTTCCTCTACTATCTCTCTGTCCTCATTTACTATTCCCCTTGCTCTCTACCCTAGCCTCCTTGAACACTACAATCATGCTGCTTCAAAGAACTTTCTCTTGCTGCTGCTATACCTGGAATCTTCTTCCCCTAGATTCTGAAATGTCTTGCATCCCCACCTTCTTCAGGATTTGTTCAAATGAGACCTTATCAGAGACGGCTTCCCTAACCACTCTATATAAAATTATCCTTAATCTGTTTTGTTTTTCTCTGTGGCAGTAATCGATATCTGATATATAATACATTCATGTGTTTGTTTAATAATATCTGTCAGATATCCACTAGAGTGTAAACTCCATAAGCATGGACTTTGTTTTCTTTATTGCTATTTCCTGAAATCTAGAGCAGTGCCTTCTATGTTGTTATGGATTAAATTGTGTCCCCCAAATGTGTATCAACTGGGCTAGACCATGACTCTCATTATTGTGTGGTTGTCCACCATTTGTGATCTGATGTGATTTTCCTATGTCTTGTAAATCCTAATCTCTGCCTGTGGTTAATGAGGCAAGATTACGTTATGTTAAAAAGGATTAGGGTAGTATGCAAAACGCTTACTCAGGTCACAGCCCTGATCCATGTAAGGGGAGTTTCCCTGGGGTGCAGCCTGCATTCCCTTTTATCTTACAAGAGATAAAAGGAGAGAGAAGTAAGCTGAGAGATGGAACCTCATGCCACCAAGAAAGGAGCACCTGGAGAAAAGCATATCCTTTGGACCCGGGGTCCCTGTGCTAAGAAGCTCCTAAACAAGGGGAAGATTAATAACAAAGACCTTTTCCCCAGAGCCAAGAGAGAGAGAAAGCCTTCTCCGGGAGCTGACACCCTGAATTTGGACTTCTAGCCTCCTAAACTGTGAGAGAATGAATTTCTCTTTGTTAAAACCATCCACTTGTGGTATTTCTGTTATAGCAGCACAAGATAACTAAGACACATGTAGTAGCCACTCTCTGAAAGATTGCTGAATTAATGGGGAGATGAAGAAGGATCAAAACCTGAGCCAAAATCAATGCAGAGAGGAACCAGGAAGACTCATGTGCCAGAGAGGCTGCTCATTAAGGTCAGGGATAAGAAAGGAGCTAGTAGTCTATGTTCAATATCTTAAGACCGAGAGTTACAGAGAAGGTAATATCCACTGATGCAGGTGTTAATATTCCATGAGTTCAGTCTGAGAAAGATGGCAACAGGGACCAATATCAGTACTTCTGGGTGGCAGTAGTTCTCCCCATAAGATATATATCTGAGTTTTGCATCAGGGTAGTCATAGACTATAGGAGAAGACACTACTCATTCTTTTTAAGTGCTTTTTTATGTCAACAGAGTCCACTCCCTCTGATAGATACTTAATGGAAAGGTTCATAGACAACTCAAAAAATAATAATAATAATTTACGTGAACAGAGAGCAATGAAATCAGTTACACAATCAGACTTTCAGGGAGCTTGTAGCACATCAAACAAATTATTTGATTGATTTTCGAATCCATTAGGGTAAGACTGCTGTTTGTTCATAACTACTGTTAAGATTATTGCTTTGGTAGATGAATTTATCTGCTGGAACTGGCAGCTTTTAATCAGTTCCTGCTATATTTGTCACAAACAGAAATAATATGACAAATGTTCCCAGTGAACACTTAGTTCATATTTCTTTTTATTGCATCTTCCTATTTGTCTTAGTTCTTTTGACTCCCAAGTTTATCTAATTCATATAAACAACCCATAGGCCCACATTAGCAGTCTTCCTTTATATTTTTCATTATTTGTACTCTGTGTAAATTTTGTTCTTCCTCATTGTCTCTATGGATTAATGACCACTTAAAATTTTAAATTGAAATGCGTTTTGTCATGAGTGTTCAAATCTTAAAAGAATGGTGAACCCGTTATAATATGAGCCAATACTTCGATGCCTACATCTTGTAGTAACATGATTCCATTCAATTAGGTTATTAGCACTTTATGATAGCATCTGTCTTCTAATTGCATTTTTAATGGAAGCAGGTCATGCATTTCATCATTTGGGAGAACCTAAGAGATGGCATAAATAGACATGTAGTGAATGTTACATTTTACCGGGATGGAACGTATCAGCATAAATATAACCAGAAGAAAACAACATTTCAAACCTGACCTGCAAACTTCTCTACAGGAAACCATAATATATATTTAGGTGTAACACAATAGTCATGCATTTACTTATGATCTAACACCTTACATATATTTCAAAGAGTGCCTAAATATATGTTTGTTTAATATAATCTTATATTTACAAATCAAAAAACATAACACGAAATAGCAGATTAATTTTCTTGTTAACGTATTAAATTCAAATAAACCCATATGTCATGAATCAATTATACATAAATAGGAAAAATAATCATCTTCAGGAAAAAGTAAGAATGAATCCCCAAGACTATGGCCCCCAGACACCCTGCTAACTCAGAACTGAAGCCACTCCCAAAGTCCATCTTTCAGCCAAAGATTAGACAGGCCTATAAAACAACCAATAACACACATGAAGAACGTAGTTCTTAGTTCAATCAAGTATATGAGACCAAATGGGCAACACCTGCCCAAAAGCAAAGACAAGAAGGCAGGAAGGGACAGGAAAACTGGACAAATGGACACGGAGAACCCAGGGTGGAAAATGAAAGGGGGAGAGTGCTGACATATTGCGGGAATTGCAACCAATGCTACAAAACAATTTGTGTATAGATTTTTGAATGAAAAACTAATTTACACTGTAAACTTTCACATAAAACACAATAAAATTAAAAACAAACAAACAACAACAACAAAAAGTAAGAACGAATGAGCCTCTACGTAGACAGCATTAGAAAATCAGTGTTGGTCTTGCTTATTCGTCCCTTTCCAAGTTATTGAACGTGTAAGACTACTAATGGGGACTAGGAAGCACAGGCATCCCAATTTTATTTTTCATTACTGAATTAATTTCAGATTTAGGCAAGCAATTCTCCAAGACAAGAAAACTCTTTGTTTTGTAAAATTAACACTGTATTCTTTCTGTCCATATGTTTTCTTCTCAAAAATAAATAAAATTTATTTTTTATCTTTTCTATCTTTATTTCTATGCTTTAATCACACATTCTTTATTTCACTTATTGAGAAGCTAATATATGCATCATCTTAGAATTTATTTTTTATGCCTGCCATGTTCCGCATGTCATTGTGCTACAAAGGAACTGCCCAAAGAGCTTTATTATAGGCCAGGAAAAAAACTTGTTTTTCCCTGAAGCACTCATTGTTTTCAAATTGCTATTCTTCCTTTCCCACCCTCACCCTGTATCTTACCATCCAAGGTCCGTATCTACTTCCAGCTAAGAAAATACAGGCAAACTATCTGCCTATGCTGTTGTGCACTAAGATATGAATGAATAAATGATTGGACCCCAATTCCTCCCTGGAAATTTTCTATTTAAAAGCCAAAAACAAAACAACATACCCATTGCCATCGAGTCGATTCTGACTCATGGCAACCCTATAAAGTTTCCAAGGAGTGGCTGGTGGATTCAAACTGCTGACCTTTTGGTTAGCTGCTGATCTCTTTAACCGCTGGGCCGTGAGGGCGCCATTTAAAAGCCAATGAGAGTTAAATCAAACACCTCTGCAATTTGATGTGCTTGCCAACAAAATGATAGTGAAGATAGGCAGGGCGATGGGGATTTGAGTGGACTCTGTCGTTCAGCATGATGAAATCCTATGTTGTGGGGTATACTGCACCACTTTTGTCGTTGGTCTCCTCACAGGCCAACTATGCTCCTTCAGTTAGAAAAAAACCCAGGGTAGAGCTGCAGGTATTAACAGTAAGTGCCTTTAGCTGGTAGATTTTAGCGCTGTGGGGATGTGATGAGAGAAAATAAACAGAATGTGCTACATAAAGGAAGAGAAGCAGTAATCATGGATTACATTATATTCCCCCCAACTCCAGTCTTCACAAGTAGGAATGAGTTATAGTTAAGTTAATGAATCATCAATATTATTCTGAGGAACCACCATCATCGTCATCCAAAGACATTGACTAAGTCCTCTGTGCAAATCCCTGGGTGGAAGGACAAAAAATAGAGAGATGGTATAGGTCTTCTAGGTACTTATTATTCAGATAGAGGGCAAAGCATATTTACAAAAGAATAAATAAGTAAGCAGTAACTAAATTACATACTATATAACCAGTTGCCATCAAGTTATTCCAACTTATGGCAGCCCCATATATGTCAGAGTAGAACTGTGCCCCATAGAGTTTACGGTGGCTGATCTTTCAGAAGTAGATTGCCAGGCTTTTCTTCCAAGGAATCTCTGGATAGACTTGAACCTCCAACTTTTTGGTTAGCAGCCAAGCATATTAACCATTTGCACTACCCAGGGACTCCATATATTATATAGTCTGGGTATTATTAATTCATAGAAATTTTGCAACAATGTACCTTAGAGCTTCTTCAGTCCAGCCCCCATTATTGAGTGAGTCAGAGAGGTTAAGTGACTTAAATTGGCACCCAAACTCCTGATAGTGACAATAAGGACTTGTAATAAATAAAGAAAGTAATTTGGTCAATATAAAGCTGAGATAGGAAAAGAGGTCACTATTTCTCTTTCAGTACATTCAGTATTTTATAATATCTAAAGTCAATGGCTGGGGCTGTGTTCGTCCTCTCAATACAATCTTTAGCAGAGTCAAAAGGAGTCCTCATTGCTGCTGTCACGCTTTATAATAATGAGCAACAGAAGCCATGGCCCATTTTACTGGTCAGAACATTCAGTCATCAGGCAACAAGGTTCTAAAATGATACACCTCTGTTATTTATTCTTCGCGCATTGAATGAGTTGGGGGAATTCTCAAATATTAGTTAGCAATTATGAAGAAAATCTGAGAAGAATTAAATGACTATCTTACTCAGCGGTGAAATGGGCAATCCTGATTATGAGAAATAAATATTATGCTCATATAAAAGTGAACACTATAGGAAGAAATAACCAGTTCTTGAAAAGATAAAAAGAACAGTGAGGCATGTATAAGAGTATCACAGAAATATTAAGAAAATCATTTTTCTTAGTGGCCATGGGCAAAACCAGAAAAAAAAAATGGCAAAAACAAATTTCCCAGGGAAGTAAATAAAAATTGCATTCTTTGTCGCAAATGTCAATTTTGTCACAATGAATATCTCCAAGTATATATACACCACCTCTAGAGTCACCCAGGTCACTCCCTTTGACCATCTTCAGGAAAGTTAAAAAAAGACTGACCTGTTAATAAGAATGGAAACTACCTCTTTAGAGGGACCAAAAGGAACCAAACAGATCTTCATTCATTAAGAAATGTTCAATGGCAATGTCCATACGTTACTAGCATGGGTAGTAGTGTCAGACAGATGCTGGAGAAATGAATAGAGGATGAAGTCACAAAACACTGTGGAAAATACGAGGTAATAAAAACTATCCAGCTTGCTTTTCTAATAGGTAAATCTTTTCAGGCAAATGTGGTGGGAATTTCAAGCAATAATATAAGTCTAGTAGAGTTTCTCACTAGGTATTAGCAAATCCCAAATATGTTTGATATTTGTACCACATAAAGTATTCCCGTATACAGAAACCCAGTGGAGATGGGGAGGGAGGAGGAGGAGAAAGTCTAATGAGTAATAAGTAATCAACTATCTTATTGAAAATAACTTGTGTTCCTTTAACTTAAGCCAGTGCTTGATTTATAGCTGGTAATTAATATGCATTTGTCGTAGAAAATAAGAAAAAATGGAGAAAATTTGCTTTCCTTACACAGAATAGAAGCTGATGAAATAAAACAAGAGAAGACGGTAATGGATTTAAGAATAAGGAAGAACTTACCCACTAATGCATAAAGCTCAGTATTAAGGTCATGAATGTTTAGAAGAAAAATTTGCTTGGGGAAGGGCAGGAAACAGGAGTATTCATCCAAATTTAGAATTACAGAAGCATTAAGATGGACAAAATTAAGCTTTTCTTTTGTAGGGCACGAGGGGAAATTATGACTTCGCTTGGGACTTTTCTTTTTTTAACTATACAAAGAAAATTATATACAAAGAAATTCAACCAGTCTCAGAAAGCTTTAACCACATCTCGATTAAACAGCATAAAGAACCTAGCTAGAAAAGAAAACAAGTATGTAAGCAACTTTGATCAAATTAAGATTTTTGTTTTTCAAAGTAGAATTAAAAAAAATAAAGAAATGGAGAAAATGATTTTGATTCTTGTCTTTTACGGCTTTGTTAACTTAACTTGAACCTTGTGTTCAGCTCATTTATTATGTAGGAGCTTCATTATTTTGGTGAAATATTGTAGCTATGAGTTTTTGTCTGTCCAATACATCTCCCATCTGCCGTTAACTGGGAACAACATGCTCCCTTTTTTTTAGGAACCCCTTTGTAATTCATATAAGTAATGGTACCTTCTTCTCGCCTAGCCAAGTAAGAGGCAGCTGGCATAGTACTGGCTTATCACAGCCTGTTCCTCTGGCCAGGAAGAGGTACATGACCTAAACCAGGTCTATCAGAATCAGGAATTTTTCAGAATTAATCTGACACTAAGGTGTTCAATAAGCACTGGCTAAATGAACGTTGGATAAATGAATGAATTAACTAGTGTGGAGACATGTCTCTTTCCTTTAGAGTCCTGATTCTAGGAGACGATAACCCTGACCTGTACCAGGCCCTTATTAATTTCATAGAAGAAGCTCATCATTAGTAGAAGATAATGATGCCAAGAGAAAAGGAACTCGTAAACAAGCATAACTAAGGGATGAATAGAGAGAATGTTCATGAAACCCTCCTGGAATTTCTGGTTTTATGAACTAATGAATTCCCTTTTTGCTGAAGTTGATTTCCGTTGAGTTTCTACAACTTGCACAAGAAAGTATCATGACAAATACAATCATATTTGGTAGTGCTTTAAAGACTCCCAGAGAAACTAGCAGAAATGGATAGTGCTTCAAAGACCCCCAGAGTACCTAGCAATCATTATCAATTTAAATAAAATGTTTAGCATCATAGTGTCGTTGTTAGTTGCCGTCAAGTCGATTCCAACTCATAGCAACCCCATGTGTGCAGAGTAGAACTACTCCATTGGGTTTTCAAGTGTGTAACCTTTCAGAAACAGGTAGCCAGGCCTATGTTCCAAGATGCCTCTGGATGGATTTGAACCATCAATTTTTCAGCTAGTAGACAAGCACTTAACCATTTGTGTCACCAAGGGACTCCATGGATTTAAATAAAATTCAAAATTACTATTGGAATACGCAGAAGATTTTGCTCACAGTCCATTTTCAATTCATAGTTGCTCCCACATTAAGTTTAATAATATTACTTTAGGAAAAAATAGATAATATTAAATCCATATATGCTGCATATGTTGCATAATATAGAAGACTTTAAAAAGGTAGATGTTTATTGTTTAATTTTCATGATTTAAGAATTTCATGTAATATTAGAAACATTTACAATTTATTAGTAACTCCTTATTGCATTTCTTTTTTTTTTTTTCTTATTGCTTTGGAAGGAGATTTTAAATTTACCATCAATTGATGAGTTTCATCTTATGGACGTTAAGTTTTGAATTAGAAGTTCAGATTCCTACAAAGCCACAAAAGAGAGTTTACTGCAGGCTGAGCTACAGAGTATAGCTGTAATTCCAGTGAAACTGATCTGCCTTATCAGCTTGGGGGATCATATCACAACTGTAAACTCTGCTTTCAAGTGTAGATGATGGATGGGTAAAACATACCTCAATGGTAATTCAACATTCATCCAACAAATATTTATTGAGTACTCACCATGATAGAGGTGTTGTTCTAGGTACTAAAGATAAAACCATGAAGAAGGTGGAAAGGACCCTGATATTGTGAGCTTTATATTCTAATGGAAGAGAAACAATAAAGTAAAGAAATAAATGAGGTAATTTCAGATAGTGGTAACAAATGTGCATAGAATAAAAAGGGCATTGCATTAGAGAATGACTGGGTTAGGGAAAGCCACTCTGGGGAGAAGATGTTTTAACTAAAATCTGAGCGAAAGCAGCTAGTCAACTGAAAATCTTGGAGACAAGCATTCTAAGCAGAGAGAACTTCAGTGCAAATGCTTTGAAGAGGCTGCATGTTTGAAACGCATGAAAAGCAGATGGATATCTAACACAGCTGGAGTGTGGAGAGCAAGAGGGAGGTGGTCAGAGATGAGGTCAGAGAACTAAGAAGGGATATCAGAGGGCGCTGGTAGGCTCGGGAATGATTTTAAAAACCATAGGAAGCTATTGAATATTTCTGGGTGGCACGAAGGGTTTGAATTTGACTATTAACCTAACGGTTGTCTGTTTAAACCCGCCCAGAGGTGCTGTGGGAGAAAGCCTGACATTCTGCTTTGGTAAAGATTACAGCCAAGAAAACCCTATGGAGCAGTGCTACTCTGTAACACATGGGGCCACCATGAGTCAGAATTGACTCAGTGGCAACAGGTTTGCTTTGCTTTTTGGGGTTTTGGGAAGCTATCAAAGAGTTTTAAACAGGGGAATGACACATCTGATGTCCCACTCAGAAACATCACTCTTGCTGTTTTGTTAGGCTGGGCTATAGGACTCAAGATTAGAATTAGCAAGACCAGTAGGAGGTTATTGGAAGAGTCCAGGTGAAGCACGATGGTAGCTTGGACTGAAAGCATCAAATGGAGAGAAGTGGAATGATTCGGGATATGTTTGCAAGTAGAGAGACCGTATGATTTATATGAGGCAGCTGAAGGACAAAGAGGAATTGACAAATCTCATAACTACATCTGACATGAGCATTAAGACTGGTTCAATCTGACAAACTGACAAACTGGTTTTATTTACTTTAGGTAATATGGTGCACTTACCAAATCTCGAAGTTAAACTAACCTGTAAAATTTACTCTCATTATCAGGACACTAAACCCTGGTAGCATAGTGGTTAAGTGCTACGGCTGCTAACCAAAAGGTCAGCAATTCGAATCCACTAGGCACTCCTTGGAAACTCTATGGGGCAGTTCTACTCTGTCCTTTGGGGTCGCTGTGAGTTGGAATCAACTCAACAGCAATAGATTTTGGTTTTTAAGCATCATAAAGTAAAAATGATTAAGCCAACCAAAATAATTAAGAATGCAATTTATGTTATGATCTATTTTCCTTTGAAAGAAAAATAATCACCTACAAAAGAGGTTTATTGCTAGAGAGAAGATTACGGGAGTTTGAATGTGTTTGAGGTCTTTAAGTTGGTGACCTTATACAACTTACACAAAAATCCCGTTGTAAATTCCTTCAGACTTTCTGTATCACTTAGTAGGGTCTTTAACTATTATCCCTCTTTTTTGTGTAAGTGTATGCTTTTTTACATACTCTACATCACATTTTTTGGCTTACAAAAGGGCTCAATAAACATTTCTCAGTATATGAATTAATTCCTATATAAAAATGCATCCCTCATCTTCATCTCTTCATAGCTTACTCACTCTTCCAGTAAAATACAGCTTTGAGTCCTCCATAAGCCTTCTCTGATGCCTCCTTGGTCCTCCCAGGGCATTTCATCCTCCTCACATTCATTGATTGACTTATTCTCTTTACTTAGCATGGTAGGTACTAGACCACATTGACAAGAAAAGCAGTCCCCCCATCATTGATACAACTTCATGATCCATTTTCTAAAAGTTAAAATCTCAACTAACAAAAAGATTCTTAATGTTTTATTCCCCTGGGCAAACACTGAAATCTTTTCATAAATCTTGAATATTTTATTCTCCTGAATAAAACCCTTTAATAGACCCTTAATATTTTACTAGACAACACTTTGTGACCAGTATATTATCAGTATTCCTTTCAAATAGCCTTAAGTTCCCTAAAGGAGCCTGGGTGGCACAAGCAGTTTATGATCGACTACTAACTTAAAGGTTGGAAGTTCTAACCCACCCAGCTGCTCCATGGAATAAAGGACTGGCAATCTGCTTCCATAAAGATTACAGCCAAGAAAACCCTATGGAGCAGTTCTCTGTAATACATGGGGTCGCCATGAGTCAGAGGCTGACTCAGTGGTAGCTTACAACAAAAACTAAGCTCCTGAGGAATGATAACATCCACCTTTCCTCTGTTGCTGACCATTCACCATATCCCATCTTCCCTACCTAAGTGCATGGGGCACTTCCTGTTTAAGTGCATGGGGCACTTCCTGTCTAGCACTTGGCTGCTGAGTTACTCTCCTCCTTCCTTCTTGCAAGGCAGTTCTATCAACAGCAAAATCGTCCTTCTAAATTTTGAGTCTGTGGTCTTTTTCTCATAATATCTCATCTTTCCTAGTAAACTATAAGCTCCTAGACCAGTGCTAGTAACTACCACAAAGTGTTTAGCAAATATTTTCTTAATAAATTATCACATATATTAATTAATAAGCAGATGAGTGAATGAATAAATGAAGAGCTGCTTTGATCGCTCAGATCTGACTTTGAGGGCAGCCTCATTTGGGCTATTTTTTTAAAAAAACTTTCCATCTACTCAGATTTGCATTAGAAAGCCCCCTTTGTACAAACACTCCAGGGCAACTGTGCAAAATCACTTTGAAAGCAAATGCCATCAAATATTAATAAGATAAGCCAAGGGAAATAAGCTTGAAGTTTGTCCCAGATGAAATGAGCATTTTCCCCATAGTATGAATACATACAGGAATTAAAAACTCCACCCAGAGAAGCATGTGGGTGGCAAAGCTAACTGGGAAAAGCAGAGTGAGTGAGACAGGCTGGTAAGGTTAAATGAATGGAAACTCTCTGAAATGGTGAACAAGGACCTTGGAAATTGCTGTAATGTTTCCCAATTGATTTTCTTCCCAAAATACACCAGAACCAGTTGCTGTTGAGTCAACTCTGACTCATGGCAACCCAGTGTGCATCTGAGTAAAAGTGTGTTTCATAGGGTTTTCAGTGGCTGATTTTTTGGAAGTAGATCACCAGGTCTTTCTTCAAGGTGCTTTTGGGTGGACTCAACCCTCCAACCTTTCAGTTAATAGATGAGCACTTTAATAGTTTGCATCAACCAGAGACTCCTCACAAAGTATACATACAACCATATCTAATCTAAGGGAGAAATCAATTTAAAGTTACATACTAGTAATCCTACAATCACATTGTAACCTTCAAAAATAACTAAAACAGTGCAGGATCTCTACTGCAGGGTCTGGAAAGGCTTTGCATATGCTGACCAAGAAAGAAACAGGAAGGATGTCTGGGAATGACTGACTGGAATGGAAGAAAAGGGGTCCCACAAAGCTGAATCTCAAATGACAGTTTCCAATAAATTGCAAAATGTATTTTATTGGATCAAGAGACTATATATAGCAAAAATAGCCAATTACTCATTAAATAAGGGCCATGCGTCCTGGCTGTTCCTGTTCAGCATCCTCTTGCTACAAATATGAGGGCCATAATCAGCTCTAGGACTGATCTTACACACAGACTATGTGTGGTAGTAACAAGAGCACCGGGTTAAGACTCAGAAGAGCTGGATCTTAGTTCTAGTTCTGCAACCTATTGGGCAATTGGCCTTGGCCAGATCACTCACTTCTCTGGGCCTCAGTTTACTCACCTAGAATAAAAACATCACTGATATTAATCCCACAGGACTATATGGATATATGTAAGGTATAAGCAGAACAAGCTATAGCCTAGAGATGTGTTGAGGTAGACCTTCTGCCACTCCAGCCTCTTCCCCACATGCTTAGATAAGTTTTGATGTTATGTAAATAAAGAAGTCTAACTTAGTTATAAACTTTTAAATTCTATGAAACATAATAAGGTGTAACAAACTGGTATTCCATTTTCCCTGAATATATCCAGTGAAGCCTCTCACCTGGCAGAGAGCCAGAGAAATGAAAGGACCAAGTGAACTCACCCTAAGGAAAGAAAATTGTGCACTGGGACAGAAATAAAAATTAGAATCAGTCTAAGAAAGAATGTCAAAATAAAGCTGGGATATGGTATAAAGTTGTTCCTCCTAGCTGGCAACAGCATATTAATCATGCAATATTGAGGTTTTGTGATCCCAGAAGACATATTGACACCTCTTGGCCAAAGAAGGAGCCAGCAATGCCCTGCTGTATAAGAGAAAACATGTTGTTTCAAAGCCAACTAGGTATTTATTGGGGGGGACAGAAATTATTTTGATTTTATGTCACCACAGGAATTTTTTCTTTATTTTCTTCCTCCCCAGCCACAGCAATTCTTGCCATCAAATTATTCCTCTGCAATCTAGAAAGATAATCATGGCAGTTCTAGTCCCTGGAAAGAAAAATGAAATAAGACACCAATTCAAGAATTAAAAATCAGATATTCTGAGCATCAACTGGCCTTCCAAATCCACTTGCTAATCATTGGATTAAAATTGCCAGAGAGAGCATCCTAATACAATATTGTCAGTTATTACCCATTGCCATCGAGTGGATTCGGACTCATAGCGACCCTATAGGACAGAGCAGAACTGCCTCATAGGGTTTCCAAGGAGCAGCTGGTGGATTCCAACTGCCGACATTTTGGTTAACTGCCGAGCTCTTAACTACTGTGCCGCGAGGGCTCTTGTCAGTTAATGGGTACAATCATTTATTTTTAAGTTTGATCTTTACTCTCATGTGTGTCAGACATGGCCATATGAACACATATCAAGGGCCCTTGATATGCCAGCACACTTGTCCGTAGCAGCAGGACAAGACTACTTACAGCACACGTACTAGACAAAGCTGCACTGCTATACCACTTGCTTGTCTTTAAATATTTATATTACTACTTGCCACATACAAAAACACATGACATATTTTACACATAAAAGCGGGTAACGCTAAAACATATAAATAACATGCATGTAAATACTGAAGCATAATAATGGGAAAAAAGTAATAAATCAAGGACCAACTTAAGAATTGCCATTGAGTAGATTCCAACTCATAGCAACCCCATAGGGTTTCCAAGGCTGTAAATCTCTACGGAAGCAGACTGCCACATCTTTCTCCTATGGAGCCGCTGGTGGTCTCAAACCAACCTTTCGGTTAGCAGTCAATCACTGTAATCACTGCACCACCAGAGTTCCTTAGAAATAGAGCATGCCACATCCTCTAACCTATTTGTTGGCTCCTCCCAAAATTCAGTTGCCTATGTTCACTTATACTGACTCAATACTGTGAATATTTTATGTATCGCTCTATTGTTTTTTAAAAAATAGTTTTCATCACACGTATGTGCACTTAACCATACATATTTTAGATTTCTTGTTTTGGAGTTTTATTAAAATTATATCATTCTATGTATTATTTTGTGATTTGTTTTTTCATTCATTAATATGTTTCTAAGATTCATCTATTTTTTTTTCCGTGTAGGTGTCATTTATTCTCATTGCTGAATAATATTTCATGGTAGATTATAACACAGTGTATTTAATTGCTATCCTCTTATCTGACATTTGGGATTTTTTTTATTTTTCTAATTAATTAACAGTGCTGCTATGAACATTCTTGCATATGTCTGTTAGGGCTACAGAGGCGAGAGTTTCTCCAGGGCACATACATGTGAGAAGAATTACTGGATCCTAGGTGATGTTCTAAATTTTTTCCTAAATTTTTGGTGCCGCTTTATACTACTTCTAACAAAGCAGGGGTGTTCTCACTGACTCACATACTTACCAAGACTGGCATTGTCGGCTTATTTCATTTTGCTTGTTAAGTAGTTTTAAGTGGCTCCTCAGTGAAGCCATAATTTGTATAATGATGTTGAGCTTCTTTCCAAATGTTTATTTATCATTTTAATTTCTTTTTTCTGGAAATTCTTGTGCATGTCCTTTGTCCCGTTTTCTAGTCAGTCGTTATTTGCTTAATGATTTACAGGAGTTTTTATAGAATCTGGATTCCAATCTTTTGTCAGTTGTATACATTGAAAATATTGTCTCCCAGATTCTGGCGTGGTCTTTTCACTTTCTTTATGATGTCTTTTAATCATCTGGGGATCTTTTAATGTAGTCATACTATCAATCTTTTCTTTTATGATTATTTCTATTTGTATTTTATTTAAGATAGTCTCCTATTTTGCTTCTAAAGTTTTTCTAGTTTTGCCTTTCACATTTCAGTCTTATATCAATCTAGAATTGATTTAGGGGTAAGATAGGAATCAATTTTTTTCTCATATGTTAACCAATTGTACCAGAATCACTTATTTCTACTGATCTGCATTGGCTTTCTCTTTTATATCTTTTTATTACATTTTCTATTTCAGCCTGATATGTAAAAATGCAATTGCTTTTAAAAAATGCATCTTACATCTAGCCACCTAGCTAAACTAAATTCTCTTACAATCCTAATGACTATCTGTGGATTGTTTAGGGTTTTCTATGCAGACAATCATATTATCTATATAATTTCAGTTTTATATACCATATTTTTATGCAAATAATACACACATTTTACATTTTTTTGCCAACTGTGCAACCTCCTTACCTGTTTTTTTCTTAAATATGTTATGCACATTATATGTGTGGGTGGGTTATTTATGTGGGCACATTATTTGTGAAAAAAATACATATTCCTTTCTGCAGTAGACTGAATAATTGTCTCCAAAAGATTTCGAACGAAGGAAGATTTGATAAATGTATTAGATGTGACTACAGAAGTAAGAGATTAGAGGGATGTGAGAAAGTAGTCTTGAGCCAATAAATGCACGTGACCTCTAGAGGCTGAAGCAGACAAGGAAACAGATGCTCCCCTCAGAGCCTCCAAGAAGAAACCAGTTCTGCCAACACCTTAACTGTAGTATAGTGAGATTGATTTTGCACTTCTGACTGCAAGAACTGTAAGATAATAAATTCCTGTTGTTTTAAGTCACTAAAATTTGTAATAATCTATTATTGTAACAATAGAAAACTAATACACTTTCCAAGCATTTTTATTTCTTTTTCTCGCCTTAATTCTTTGGCTAGAAATTCTTGCACAATGTGTCAGGTAATATTGTTGTTTTATTCTAACTACATGCTTTCCTAACAGATTCCTAAATACGATAGGAAGGAAAACCCATAATACCCTAGATATTTTCAGATTTATTGACTCTAATATCTTTCCAAAGAAGATTCCAAATTCTTGTCTAAAGGCTATATAGTTACAGCTGGAAAAAATGTTTCACATATTCCAGGTACACTACTTTTCATGGTAGCCAGCTAATTCTCATGTCTATAATAATGATCTCTGCTGTGTTAAGCACTTGGTCCATATATATCCCTTTCTTTACTTGTGATTGATTGATATCTTCTCTATGTCTAGAAAGGATTGTGGTATCAAAATTATTAGAATAGGAAAATTAAAAATAACAAAAGAGCATAACATTCTAAAAAGAATAGAAAATAGATGGACCAGGTGCTTGAAATGAGTAGTGCACACAGTTGGAATTCTGAAAAAACTTATTGTTTAGGAGGACTTAATTTACAAGTGAGAGACTGACTTGCCCATCAGTCATTTATAAGAACATCTTTTTAGGTATATAAATAGCCATAATTATTAATAGCATATGTTATCCTGAAGAAGTGGGAGTCTCAACTGTCAGCTGACACCAGCGTCAGAGAAACTTAGAGGATTTACATTAAAATATAGTCTTTCTCACATGATTAACAGTGTGATAATTTTAGTATGCAAACCTAAGCATTTATTCATCTAATACAAAGTTTAAACTAATTTTGATTATGATTTAACAGAAAGAGGGACAAAAAACTGTAGTTCATTCTTTTGTGCTTTTTATGCATTTTATACCATCATTCTTAAAGTCTTCTTGAAGAAAAAATATATATTATTTTTTCTATGATTGGGAATCTGTTGATTCACTCGAACAAGAACTGAACAACAGATAAATTATAAAAATTTTTAAAGGACAACTGTAATGCCTACTTCCTTAACCAAAAAAAAAAAAAAAAAACTCTAAACCCATTGCCATCGAGTGGATTCTAACTCATAGCAACCCTATGGACAGAGCAGAACTGTCCCACAGGGTTTCCAAGGCTATAAATCTTTATGGAAGCAGACTGTCACATCTTTCTCCCACCAACCTTTTGGTTAGCAGCCAAGTGCTTTAACCATGGCACCACCAGGGCTCCCCTCTCTAAGGAAGAGAACGCTAAAAAGATGATTGTATGGTGCTCCCTGAGATTTTGGAAAGTTTTGTTAAACAGTTTCAGATTTCTGAAATCCATGTCGTCTTTTTCTAGTCTGTGCCACAAGAACGAAATCCTTCCACTTTCATAGAGTTAATTTGGTGCTGCATACATTGGAAGCATACACACAAGGTAACCAGTAAGATTTCTTGCCCCAAGTGGAGGTGTCGTCTTGTCACAAGCTCCCAATCCAGTATTTGCTTTTCTCATAAGGTGTACATTCTTTCCACTGATTTGTTCCTGAAGAACCAGCTCATTCCACTGAGCTACCTTCTGTAAAGGAAAACATCAACACAAAGAAAATTCATTTTCCTAGCAAGTGTTTTTATGTATTGACCAAGCGCTGCTTTAACTAACCCTCTCCCTACCCCCACTTGCATTCCTGATGCACAAAATCAAAATGGAGGAAAGGACACAGAAAAGTTTCACCTTGAAGTGTTCCACCTACTCCTTTCTCAGGACTGGATGTAGAGTCATCAGTGGAAGGAATGAGGAGATTTTTCGGCAGACCCAGCATAGATTAAGGAAAACACTACCCAGTTTGAGTATCCTTCTAGGATCTGTTAGCTCAGTCTGGCTTTCGAGGCCCGAGATCTGGTGATCTAAACAAAGCAGAAAATAGGAGGTCAAGATTTGCCTGCTTAGGCTGACAAATGATGTAAGCCTTAGGAAAAAGTAATAACAATAGCAACACCCAACATTTATGAATCATATACTATGAACCAGACTGTTAGGATATTTCAGATGCTTTGTATATTCCAATTCTTACAGTCTTCATAACAATTCTATGAGTTAGGTACCAATAAGGAAATTGAGGAACATAGAGCTTAAGTAAAAAGCCCCAAATCACATAACTGTAAGATATGCTGCCTCTTAAAAGTTCTTGAGGTTTTCATATTGTCCAGCCAGTGCACCAGGACAGAGGACCATATAGGATTCAGTTAGAACCCTACCTGGATGTTGGCTACCAATTCCACTAATCTTGGTGGTGATAGCTAAGAGCCTGGATGGAACCCAAATCCAGTGAAGGAGAGAGCACTACTGCTATATGCAGAGCATTGCACATCTGAGAGGAATGTAAGAGTAGTATAATGCATGGTTGCTGCCCTCCAAAGTTTTACATCCTAAAGATAACCTTAGGCATTCACATGAAACAATTCAGTAGCACTTCAACCCAGTACCTATTTATTCCATTCAATTCAATAAACATCTGGTGAGTTCATTCTACTCCACAAACTGACTAAAGATGCACAAATCAGGGTCTGTACTCAAGAACAGGAACAATGACAAAAGTGTGAGCTCTGTTTCTACAATCTCAACGTTTATTGGGGGGAAAGTAGGCTTGTAAATTGCCAATTAATATTTCAATGTGGTCACAAAAAAAGACCAGACTTACTGGTCTGACAGAGACTAGAGAAACCCAAGAGCATGGCCCCCAGACACTCTTTTAACTCATTACTGAAGTCACTCCTGAGGGTCACTCTTGAGCTGAAGATTAGATGAGCCCATAAAACAAACAATACATGGAGCTCAACCATGTATATGAGAGTAAATGGGCACACCGGCCCAGGGGCAAGGACGAGAAGGCAGGAGGGGATAGGAAAGCTGGATGAATGGAAATGGGGAACCCAAGGTTGAGAAGAGGATGACACATCAAGGGGTTGGCAGTCAATGTCACAAAACAATATGTTTTGAATTATTTAATGAGAAACTAATTTGCTCTGTAAATCTTTATTGAAAACACAATTAAAAAAGAGTTTCAGTGTGGTCAGTGCACTTAAGCACTAGGTGCTCAAGAGGAAGATATTCTTTTTAGAAGACCAAAGCTTAAGCTCAATCTTAAAAGATCACTGTAAAGTATCTCTGTAATATTTCTATGAATGGAACACTTCTCATTTGAAAGCATGTTTTATTTTTATTCCTAAATGAACCCATTGTGTATGTTGCATTTCCTTGGTGCATTACAGATGTGAAAACCTAAGAGTATTGTCCATTCGTGCGCACAATTAAACTTCATATATGACAAGTCAGTCTAACTTGGAGCATGGCATTTGGAAAATCAATTTATTGAAAGACCAGCTGTCAGGGCAACTTACACATGTATCTTCAACTCAGTAACCTTCTGCTAGCTGATGCAAAAGCTCTATCAATGGCTAGATCAATGCTGCTAGTAAAGAGATTTCTCATGTTTTATCCATTGCAATGCCTTATTTTTACACACTTCAAGAATCTAAGGATATAGAGGTATATTGTGGGTGATGTTAATATATTTTAGAAATAAGGTCAAGATCCAAAATTTTGACATATGTATCAGCAGTGTTCCACTTCAGATTCATTAACTCTTTCAATATATCCTTACTGGACACACTCTCAGGGTGAGGCACCGTTTGGGCACAGAGGATACAGCAGTTAATAAAGCAAGCAAGATTCTAGTTTCAGGAAGCCTACATTCTAGTGGAGACTGACAATAAATATGTAAGAAATGAATAAATAAGCTCATTTTTAAGCAATGATAAGAGCTATAAAAAATAAATAAAACAGGGTAGTCAGAGAATGGCTTGAGTGCTGTAGAAGGAAGCTCTTTTAGCTAGGGTAGCTTCAAAAGCCCTCTCTGAAAACATGACATTTTATCTAAGACCAGAATGATGGAAAAGTATTAACCATGAAAGATCTCGTAAGAATAGTCCGGAAAGAAGGAACAGCAGTGCAGTCTCTGAGGCAGCGATGAGCTTGAAGTGCTTGAGGGACAGGAGAAAGCCAGAGTAGCTGGATAATATTGAAAAAAAATTATAGGGATCAGAGATGAAGCCAGGGAAGAAAGCTGTAGACAGATCGTGTAGGGTCTTACGAAATAAGAAGATTGGATTTTCTTTTTTTCCCAACTGACTTGGAAAGCCATTGAAGAGGTATAAAGAAGGTAATGACATGATTAGATTTAAATTTAAAAGATTGTTCTGCCTGCTATAAAGAAAATTGACCATCGGAGAAAAGAGTGAAAACAGAAAAATCAATTAAGAGGCAAGGGGAGGTACATAAACAAAAGATGATGGTGGCCCAGATTAGAGTTACAGAAGATGGTGAGAGGTGATCCCATTTGTGATGCACTTTAAAGTTAACACAAAAAATATTTATAAATTGGATGGGGTGTGCAAGGAAAGAGAAGAGTTAAGAATGACTCTTGGGGATGATAAACATAAGACCCAGAAAAATCTGAAGAGGAACTGGAAAGTATAAAAACATTCTCTTTTGTCATGTTAAGTTTGTGATGTCTATTAGATATCTAAATGCAAGTGTTTAAAAAAGCATCTAAAAGTATGATGCTGGAATTCAGAGGAAAAATGCAAAAAAGGAATTTAGACTTAGGAGTCATTATCATATGTTGTTGTTAGTCATCTTCGACTCAGGGCTCATGTACAACAGAAGGAAAGATTGCCCAGTCCTGTGCCCTCTTTGCAGTCACTGGTGGGCTGGAGTCCCTTGTTGCAGCCACTGTGTACTTTGAGTGCTTTCCATCCTAGGGAGCTCATCTTCCAGCACTATATTGACAATGTTCTGTTGTGATCCCTAGAGTTTTCACTAGCTTATTTTCAGAAGAAGATTGCCAGGCCTTTCTTCCTAGTCTCTTTTAGTCTGGAAGCTCTGCTGAAACCTGTCCTCCCTGGGTGACCTTGCTGATATTTGAAATACTGGTAGCATAGCTTCCAGCATCATAAAAACATGCAAGCCACCACAGTCTGACAAACTGACAGGCAGGTCATGGTATTATCATATAGGTAGCATTTAAATCCATCAGAATGAATGCCATCATAAAAGAAAAAGTATAGAGAAAGAAAAAGGGCTCATGCATAGACTGCAGCCTCCAACATTAAAGGATCTGGCAGAGGAGGAAGACATGGAAGGGAGATTGAGAAAGCATCCAGTGAGGTAGAAAGAAACCAAATAAATGTGGTGTCATGAAAACTGAGATAATTTCAAAAAGAAACAGTTCGTCAGTGCTGGCTACAAGGTCAAGAAACATGAGGACAGTTTATTGATGGCTCTTGAATATGATGAGTTTGAGAGCCCTGGTGATCTGGATAAGAACCATTTCAGAAATATGGTAACAATGAAAGCCTGACTATAGTAGTATTTTAATTAGCTATTGCTGGGTAAAAAACCACGACAAACTCAGTGCCTTGAAATAACAACTATTATGTCTCAAAAGTCTATGTGTCAACTGAGTGGCCTGCTAATCTGCCCTGCTAAACAGGTCTCAGCTGGGCTAGCTCACGTATCTGCAATCAACCAGCAGGTAGGCTAAGGATCAGCTGTTCTAGAATGACCTCAGACGGGAAGATGACTCATCTCTGCTCTGCAGGGTCTCTGGACCTTCCAAAGGCTGTTGTTGTTTGCCATGGAGTCAATTCTGACTCATAGCATCCCTACAGGACACAGTAGAACTGCCCATAGAGTTTCCTAGGCTGTAATCTTTACTGGAGCAGATTGCCAGGTCTTCTCTCTCACGAAGCTGTTGTGGGTTCAAACCGTGGACCTTTTGGTTAACCATTGCGCCACCAGGGTTCTATCGGAAACATTAACCCTGGCTTATTTTCAGAACGGTGGCAGAGTTCCAAGAAAGAGGGCAGAAGGTCACGAGGCCTCTGAAACCTTGGTTGAAAAGTGGCATACCATCATTTCCCCCACATTCTGTTGAAAAGAATAAGTCCAAGTCCACTCCAGAGTGTGTGGAAACTAGAAAGTTAGAGGACAAAGGGCATAGATACAGGGAGGCTATTAATTAGGATCCACAATGCAATTAAGTTACCCTAAGTGGACAACTGGGTTGAGAAGAGAGTAAGAGGACAGTGCATGGAAACAGCCACAACTATTTTGAAGAATTTTGCTGTAAAAGGTAACAGATACATGGGTCCCAGAACCAGAGATGCTATGGTGTCAAGGATTTTGTTTGTTTGTTGGATTTTTGTTTTTTCTAAGATGTGATATGAAACAGTGTGTTTATAGGCTGATCGAAATGTTTCATTAGACACAGAGAGAGAGAGAGTTCAGGAAAGAGGATACCTGTGGAAATAAAGTCCTTTACTAGATGGTAGGCTAAAATCGGAGATGCTGGCCTTATACAAGAGAAGGGATATTTCTTTGAGTGTACAAGGAAGGAAAGAAGAATATGTGCATGCCAAGTCTTTTGCCATCAAGTCAATTCCAACTCATAGCAACCCTATAGGACAGAGTAGAACTGCCCCATAGAGTTTCAAAGGAGAAGCTACTGGATTTGAACTGCTGCCCTTTTGGTTAGCAGCTGAGCTCTTAACCACTGTGCCACCAGGGCTCCTCCACGTGTTAAACTGGATATTAATTTTAAAGTTCTCAGAGATTAGGAGTGCTCTACCTGTTCAGGAAAATATTTAAAAAAAAAAAAAAAAAAGCATCTGCTTACAAATCAAAATTCCACAAAGGACTTTTCACAGCAGGCAACTTCTGCTGTGAAATAAAGCCATTGAGAAACAAAGACAACATAAGTTCAGAAGACGAATCACCTGGGATCAGTGTCTTGATTCCAGAAATCAAAATATTTCATAATGGCTTGCAAACCTATGGACAGACAGTTCTCTAGTGAAGTAAACTGTGTCCTTAGAGAAGTCACTGTCCAGCATAAAACACTGATATGAATCCATTTCACAAACTTGCATTATTATCGTACTCCTAGAATGTTACATTCTGAATGTGCAATATTGCATCCTTTATCTCATTAATCACTTTAGGAATTGAGAAAGCCGTTGAGATGGTTAAGATTGTGTGTCAACTTGGCTGGACCATGATTCTCAGTGGTTTGGTAGTCGTATAATGTTGTGATCACCCCCATGATGGATCTGCTATGAGAGGTCAATCAGCTGAAAGGAGTTTCTTTGGGTATGTGGCCTGCATAAAATATAGGTGGACATTCTGGCAAGACTCGTGGCTTTTTGCTGTCTCTGAATCCTGCAGCTGGCTCCTGTTGGTCTGACCTCTGGTTCTAGGGCCTTGAGCTAGCAGCTTAGCCGTGGTCTTGCTTGCCAATCTTGGGATTCGTCGATCTTCGTAGCCTGTGAGCAATAGCCCTGCTCTCTGACCTGCCAGTCTTGTCTTCCCCAGGCCCTGTGGTTAATGTGAATCAGCAGAAGCCTCCAGCCTGACCCACGGACTTGGGATGTTCCAGTATCTACAATCATGTGAGCTATTTCCTTGGTATAAATCTCTCTCTATATATATGTTCTATACACTTTACTAGTTTTGCTTCTCTAGAGAACCCAGCCTAAGACAGCCATTCCCTTAAAGATCACTTGAACTTACAAACCACAACATGCATGAAGAATTCATGAGCTCACTGTAGAGGCCCGTTGAACTAATGGCCTATGACTTGGGTCAAATGTCTTTGAGTGCCTAATACCATTTAGGCAAATTAGTTCAGACAGAGGTGGTTGGAGGAGAAAAACTTCACAAAGTTAAATGTGTAAAATATGAGTTTATTTTGCAGTTTTTACACATTTTTTCTCATTAAATTGCAGATTGAGAAGGAGTTATGCATGACTGGCAATGGGCTTGGTATGTACAAAAACTATTTCAAAATCAGAGATCCTCTTTCATTCAAACCAGGTTCTTACTTCACTGGGAACTCTAAATATTTAGAAACTGAACTTTTTACGTCAATTGGTAAGTCTTTATTTTCACATGAGTTGAAGCCAATATGAAATGACTTATAAGTCAAAACCAGAAGCTTCCTAATTTCAAAAGCCTTCCTGTAAATCATCCCTAAATATGATTTCAACCTAGACAGATTGCCTCAGGCAGTCTGGAAGGATCCTAATAGGCAGGGGCAGATTACCCAGTAAGCAAGGTATGTGCAGGCTTTCAGTAACCAAAGTATTAAAAAAAAAAAAAAAACCTGTTGCCAATGAGTCGATTCTGACTCATAGTGACCCTGTAGGACAGAGTAGAACTGTCCCATAGGGTTTCCAAGGAGTGACTGGGTGGATTCGAACTGCCAATCTTTTGGTTAGCAGCCAAGTGGTTAGCCACTGTGCCATCAGGGTTCCAAGTATACACAGGCTTAATTGTGTTTACTTACTAATCTGTAGTGCACAATTTCACATGAGTGTTTTGTGTGTGTGTGAAAAATGGGTGAAATTGTGTATTACAGATTACTAAGTCAGCACAAGTAACCCCATGTGTACCTTGCTTATTGGGTAATCTGTCCCTGCTAACAGGACAAGGTTATGGACAATTAAGCAGCTGGTGGAACTCTTTAAGGAGTTCTTGATTTCTATTTCCTAGTAAAGAAAATATTCCAAAATCAAAACTGTTCCAGTATTCTCCATCTGACTCTAGGAATGCCTAATTGAACCAAAGCCATCACACCGAGGGATGAGCAGGTAAAAGGAGAAATAGTAAGACAGTCATCACAAATAGAACATTCAAAGGTGAGGAACACACAAGCACAAGGAAAGCCATCTGGACAGACCAGAGGCAGAAAAGAAATAAAACAAGTTTAATTCACTTTGGTAAACATTTATTGAACATCTACCTTGAGTCAGACAAGGTTCAGAAATAGAGAAGAGGAAGAGGTACAGGGCAAGAGAGACATATAAATTATAATATCAATATAATGCGATGATAAGGCTAAATATGGGATTCAATGGGAGCCCAAAGGAGGGGTGCTTAATGGAGTCTGGGACTCCAGAGGAGGTATGCTGGAAAGTATATTACCTAAGCTATATCTTAAAGGGATGGATAGAAACTAGAAAAGTAAAATAGAAGAATTTAAGGAGAGAGAATAAGCCAAGCAAAGGTCCAAGGGCATGAAATATCATAATGTCTCTGGGGAAAGTACAAGTAGTAAAGCTAGAGTAGAGTAGTTAACAGATCAGGTTATGGAGAACGTGAATGTTAAGTCTACCCTTGATCCAGTAGATAAAGCAATCTTTGCGGATTTTTAACACAGATGTGACATGATTTGAAGGGCTCATGATGAGACTGAGACATCAGTGAGGAGTAATCTAAGAGTATATGAAAAGGAAGAGCCATATCCAAAAAAAAAAAAAACATAAAGTAAAATGGACAGTGTTTGGCAGATATTTGGAAATATAGACAGACATACAGAAAGCAGGGGGAGTAGGGAGGGTGATCATATCAGTAGATCTAACACCAACAGAAATAAGCCATGATCAAGAGCCTGAGGGATAAAGTAGCTTTCAGCCTTACCCTCAACCGAGGAAATTTTGACATCATTCTCCTTCAAGCAGAAGTCCACATGGAGATTACCCAGAGGTCTGTGAATAGAGTCCAAAGCAGATATACAGGCAGTCTGTACCATTGAGAACACCTAGGGCATTTTATTCATGGAAACATTAGGGGGCATATGAAATGAGTTACATCTTGGAGCATCTGAAGGAAAGATAAAAATGACATAAATCTGCTAGGATTATTTGAGGTGGTAGTTATGGTAAAAAAAAAAAAAAAAAAAAAAAACAGTTGCTATCCACCAATTCCCACTCATGGTGACCCCATGTGTACAGAGTAGAACTCCACTCCTGGGGTTTTCAGTGGCTGTGACCTTTCAGAAGATTGCCAGGCCTTTCTTCCAAGATGCTTTTGGGTGAGATCAAACTTCCAGACTTTCAGTCAGTAGTCAAATGCTTAACCGTTTGTGCCACCCAGGGACTCCCTTGGTAGTGACTGTAGCCATATCTATATCTACAGACTGTAGCTACCACTGAGGAAAGTGTGTAATCAATCAGTTGAAGTAACTTGTTCTTTGACTAAGTCAAAAGGGAAAAACCACTGATCTTCATAGGCACTCAGCTTTTGCTATCACCAAAATCAAATTAAAAATGTTTGACAACCTTAATTCTAATTTCTCCTCACAAATGAAACTCAATATTTGTGTGCTTCAACTCTTCCTTAAAGCTTTTTCACTGACCTTTGGTTACTTTAAGGAAGCTAATTTATTAAAACTGTTTAAGAAATTATTAGTTGAGAAAAGGGGATTTTAGGGTCAGAATTTTGATGATTCAAGAAGTATTGGGAATGCTAATAATTTAAAAATATTGAATAAGATATTTACTGTTGCTGTTCAAATATGATAAATCTCTATAAAGTGTAGCCTACAAATATATGAGTCAATATTTCATGAGATTCTCATTTATGAAAAAAAAAAAAAGTCCTGGGCTGTAAAAGAACCCAGTGCTTTTCCTGGATGACAGAACTGAGATAGCCAGCTTATTACATAAACTGAAATCTAGTATCTCTCTGGACAGCTTTAAAAAGATGTAGCTCAGACATAAATTTCAGCTATCCTGGGTAGCAGGATAAGCTAAATCTTTTTTTTTTTTTTAATTGTGAAATCTCTGCATCTATATTGTCATGTTAAGTATCAGTGGCCGAGTTGCTTTCCTGTCGTTGTTATAAAATCTAATCCCCAGTAATTGAAGAGACAACTGACTGCATCACAGCTGTAAGAACAGCTCTCTAATAGGAAAAGAAACAACACACAAAAGCTGAGATCAAATCCTTTTAATGGGCTTTCAACTTTCCCGGGAGGAGATCCATTCCAAGCATAAACACAATCTCCAGAGATAGTCTTTTTATGATGCTCTTAAATGTCTAATAGGTGTTCCACATCCGCTCTGAACTTGTGAACCCAATAGGGATTTAGAGGTTTCTGTAAGTGTAGTGCAGTATAGTATGTATGTAAGCATACAAGAGCGCGTGTGCACACACACACACACACAATGCAGGCATTGTCTTTGCACTATTGTTGCCAAAACCCAGCTGTATAGTATCTTCAGACCCTAAAAAAATTTATTTTCCATTCACAACCGAAAATAATAGCTACAAAGTGGATTAAGGTCACTCTACAAAATCAATAGCTATCTAACTTAACACAAAAAACATTCATGAACTGGATGGCATACTCTTCTGTAGTGTTGAATTTTTTAGTTAGATATGTATTTTATAGTCTTCATTTAACAACCCTACATAATAAACTTATTTCTCAATAGCATATTTTCTTCATAATGTTGATATAGAAAAAGCATTCCAATTTTGAAAGTGCAAGTTGGAATCCTTTGTTGGCCTGCAGGGACTAGTAATTTCACAACTTCCCACAGCATGTAAATTTTCATACTTAAATAAAAGCAAACCTCTATTTATGTAGCAAATATGGTCTTGGAAAGGTCTTTAAAGATGGAGTATTAAAATAAGTTACAATGTAGTAAATAACTGAGGAATTCGCTAGTTAAGTAAAACATATAGTAAATCCTTTTACATAGTTAATCCTTTGATAAATTGAAAAAAGGTCTTTTAATATATCTGTTATGTAAATTTAGACTTTGTGTATGAGATTTTCTTAAACTGGAGCAGACTGTTATACCTTCTTGCTGAGGAAAAAACAATTCTGATTGAATTAATTAAGACTGTGGTGATATTGCTCAATCATTTTAACACTGACTAGGTTGTTTAAAAAAATAGTAATTTATCCTATAATGGCTGAGCAGACTAGTCTCCATCTTCCCCACTTTGGTTACCTCAAATATCCATGTATCAACAACAATTTTTCTAGCTGGAAACAACAGAGCCCATTCCATCCAATTTATGCATAAAAAGAACATGTTAAAGGATGTAAGTAGCTCATTAAATCTCACTAAGGCTGGAGATATCCGTCTTACCAAGAAGAATATTCTGATTACACTGAAATAGAATGCTCCAGTAAAGGTCCCATTGCCACCACCATAGCCCTAGAGTCTGCACTGCCCACCCAGGGACCATACTCCTAAAATGTCTTGCTTCTGTGACCTCTGAAAGCTCCTTGTCTCCCCACCCTCACAGGAAATGAGTCTCTATGGTGTAACCTCCTCATGTCGCTCTCTTCTGAACTGAGTCTCCAATGGGTTCTCTCCAACTTGCATTCTAGCTTCAGTGGAAATTAGGAAGGCGTCTTCTGTCTTCTACCTGAAAATGATATAGCATAAGGTGAGAGATTTTAGGAGGGGTAGTCAGAGGTGCTAGGAAGACTATAGAGGTATTTATGGTTCAGAGGTAGAATTTTCACCTTCCATGCAGGAGACCCAGGTTCTATTCCCAGCCAATGCACCTCATGCACAGCCACTACCCATCTGTCAGTGGTGGCTTGCATGCTGCTATAATACTGAACAGGTTTCAGTAGAGCTTCCAGACTAAAACTGACTAAGGAGAAACGCTTGGAGATCTACTTTTGAGAATCAGCCAATGAAAACCCCATGGATCACAACTGTCTGATCCACAGCAATCATGGGAATGGTACAGGACTGGGAAGCATTTTGTTCTGTTGTGCATGGGGTCATCATGGGTTGGGGGTCAACTCACTGGGAGATAACAACAACAAAAGAAAGACCACAAATAAGATAAATATTCACTATCATCTCTGCTTATCATCAATATAATACATTCTCCCATGCCTAACATTCCAAGCAGTGACAACCACAAAAACATATGTTTATTTATAACGTAATATGACTATTCTTTTTTAAAATGAAATGCATTCACTGTCTCTCTGAAAGGGGGACACTCCACAAAGTCATTGGCTACACCATCCATCTCCAAATCCACACCCAATAGTCTGTAACAAATGGGTGAAGTTGAGAAATCAATCATCACTAGTAATGAACCCTATAAAAACTAATAAGGGAACCACAGAGAGAATTAGAGTTAAATTAGTTAAACATATAAATATATTCATAATAATAGCAAGGAAGAAGCCCTGGTGGTGCAGCAGTTAAGTTCTGGGCTGCTAACCAAAAGGTAGCAATTGGAACCCATCAGCTGCTCTGCTAGAGAAAGATGTGGCAGTCAGCTTTTGTAAGGATTACAGCCTTGGAAACCCAATAGGGGATTTCTACTCTGTCCTACAGGGTCTCTAGGAGTCTAAATTGACTTGATGGCAATGGATTAATAGCAAGGACAAAAGTAGCACTATATTAGTCATGAGGCTATATTGCTATTTACAATGTAATTTTTCTTTGCTCTCAGCCAGAACCTCAGGTAGTTGGATTTCTTTTCATCTGATGTGGGGATCAAAGTTTTATATCCATAGAGTTTAAGACTTTGGTGATTTTGCTCTACTTTTCAATGAACTTTTACCATGTGATGTGACAGAGCTAGAAGGCACTCCAGGGATCCAGTGGATTTGAATTAAACTTTTCTCTAACCCCAACTGTGTAACAACAGTATTTCCTCTTAGTAATCAGGATTATTTACCCTAGTCAATACAATAACTCCTCTTTTGTCTACTAATCTAGTCACTTGTGAAGCACTAAATGGCCAATTGGCAGTCTCAGCTTTCACCCTTTTTGTATACCATGATTAAAGCCTTCTTCCTTTAAGTATCAAGACGTATAACCAAGTGAGGTATTCAGCCTACAAGATAGCTCCCAATAATCCCTGCTTCTTGATATTAACATCCTTGTGTGGCCCCCTCCCACATTATCCCAGGTTGGTCCATATGACAATAGAATATGGCAGAACTATGGCAGCTTACTTCTGAGATTAGGTTATAAAAAACTGTGAGTTCTGCCTTAGGATCTCTCTTTCTTGAATCCTCCACTCTGAGGGAAGCCAGATGCCATGTCATGAGGAAACTGGGCTGCCTACAGAGAGGCCCAGGTAATGAGGAACTGAGGTTTCTACGCAACAGCAAGGACCTGATGTCTGCCAACAACCATGTGAGTCAGCTTGGAAGCTGAGCCTCCTCTGGTTGAGCCTTCAGTTGACTACAGCCCTGGTCAACAGCTTGACTGCAACCCCACGAGAAAGCCTGAGCAAGAACCACCTATATATGCCACTCCTAAATTTGTGAAACTTAGTGAATAATAAATGTTTCTTCTTTTAAGCCACTAAGTGTTGGCTTCATTTGTTACATAGCAACAGATAGCTACTACAACAAACAAAACTAAAAGTCCTAAAGACAAGAAGCAAAATTTTGAAGTGAGCCATTTTAGATATAATTGTGAGAAATGCTACTTCTTCTTCAACATCTTGTTTTCCTGACCTATGTATTTGGCTGCAGGGGAAAGAACAACATAAACTGGTTACTTTTCCAGAACATACACCATATTCTGTAGGATAGCACCCAGACTTGCTAGGTGTTATCTCTAAAGTTCACATCATCTTGAGTCTTTCATAAGCAAACTGTTTCTGAGTTATAGGATATATAATAAGACTACTGAATACCACTGCAAAATGAATTCCATGATCAGAAGCAATGCTGTGTGGGATAATATGTTAGTGAATAAAATATTGATCGTCACAGAAATTGTTGGCAGAAGCATGATGTGCAGGAAAGACAAACCCAAATTCAGAATAAATTCCAATAGAACTGATAGAACTGTTAACTGCCCACTCTGTGGCAGTGGTTAAGAGCTACAGCTGCTAACCAAAAGGTCAGCAGTTTATACCCACCAGCTGCTCCTTGGAAACCTTTTGAGACAGTTCTACTCTGTCCTACAGAGTTGCTATGAGTTGTAACCGACTCAAGGGCAACAGGGTTGGTTGGTTGTTTTTTTTTTTTTTTTTTTTGGTCTACGATCAAAGGGTCCAGTTAAATCCCCAGACTCTAGTTAGCTGGCTGGTCACCCTAGCTTAACAGTGGTATGCTGGTAACCCGGCCTTCAAAATGGAGAAAAAAATTTAAAAAGACCTGATTGGTGGCATTTGCCAGTGTTCATGGTATAAATAGTATCAACATAGCTTATTTGAAGAACCAATAGTTTAACAACTGACTCACAAAATTCCTAAATATTTAGCAATCAGCTTCCGTGAGTACAAGATTGTTGGCTGCTACTAGAAAATTGACCACTCGATAGTGATGTTAGTAAAAGAAGCTTTAGGAGCTTCTGAGCTCATGACTTTGCCACCATGACCACTTTATTTAATAGCTCATTGAGCAAGCACGGGTGCATCTGGGAAAAGGCTGTGGACAAATGGTCGTCATGCATACCTGATTATCAAGAGTGTCCTCATTAATGGGGGGCTTTTCTTGATATTCGGATATTCTCACACTATCTATTCTGAAAGAATCATCCACATAATTTTCTCCCAGATCTTCTTTTCACAAACACTTCCGTTTTATCCATTCAAAGCCCCTGGCTTATCTAGCCAAATAATTAGGACCTCCCATGAAGCATTGTAAATGCATACCTCAAGCATCTCTCCTGGACAGAATGAACGTGAGGCATACTAGTCAGCCTGTTACACACTTAGAGGATTTTTCTTCCTGCAAGACCTCAGAGCCACCTCAAAGTGAGGCTAAAATGTTGCAACAATACACTTTCAGCTGGTGCCAGCATAGTATTAATGAATCTACCTTTAATTTTTTGTTCTCTTCAGTCAAAAACCATAAGGAACAAAGATCACTGGCCAGGATGATAGAGAAGTGACAGCCAAGTGCGAGAATACATGCTAAAAATGTAAGCCACATACTAATGGGATTTACTTCACATCATGTTCAAATATACAGTGTTCTTTGTTTGCCTGAGAAAGTACTAGTTTATTCCAGTTATCCCAGTATAATTGTTAACAGTGTCTCTTTTACTCTCAAAAGTGTCCTGGATTGGATGTTAAATTATATTTTTTCCCTACGTATATACCACTTCCACTTGATAATAAAGAGCTGCTGGTCATACCTAATTTTTCTTCTTGGTGAATTGGATAGCCAACTTATCCAAGTTCATGATAATGAGCAGCTCAGTCATGGTAGGCACATGATTTAAACTCGACCAAGACCCATTAACAAAAAGTTATTTGTCAAAGAAGGCATAGCTTTACTCTAAAACTCTAGGTGTCTCTGCTGTGATTTTCCTAACAGTGATTTCCACAGGCAATCCAATCTGCCACAGATACTTTGAATACCATTGTAACTGCTAAATCATAAGAACTAAGTGGTAGAATAAATTACACTGTGGCCTGAGTCAAGCAAGAGCCTTCCCTTGATCTGGGTCCCTCTCAAATTTGGCAGTTTTTTGAGTGATAAGGTGAATTATTCAGAGCCTGTCTCCCAAATATGACATGCATTTCTCCAATATTCAAATAGGCCCACCAAACTTGCGCCTTTTTTTTTTTTTTTAAAGTGGTAGTAAGGCATGTAAAATGCGCAGCGTGTCTTTCACTTTGAAGGGAATATCTTGGCAGATCCCTTAATAGCAGATCCCTTTAAGGCAAATGGAACCCACCCACTGTATGATTCCATTCATATGAAAGTCCATAATAGAGAAATCTGTAGAGTCAGAAAATGGATTAATGATTGCTTAGGGCAAGAGGAGAGGTGGGGAATAAGTTATGGGTTTCTTTTTGAGGTGATAAAAATGTTTTAAAATTAACTGTGGTGATGATTGTACAAGTTTGTGAATATATTAAAACTCTTAAATTGTACACTTTAAAAGGGTGAATTACTTGGTATGTGAATCATACCTGAATAAAGCTGTTTAAAAAAGAAAGAAAATCGAGTTGGAGGCTCCTGTATTTTTGTGCAATTATCTGCCTCCCTCTGGCACTGCACACCAAGACAGTAGGACACCTGCTACTCCTGCTCCCCTAGCCCTCTCAATGTGCTGGCATCAATACAAAATACGTGATGTCCTGTGAAACAGGGAGAAAATCAGGTTCCCTGCAGACTACACGTGTCATGAGTCTAAAGAGTTAACATGGCACTGAGACAAGACAAGGACAATCTTTTGGTCTCCCTGTAAGGTAAAAGAAAACTGTTTCTGCTTTTCTCTGCATATTGAATAGACAAAAAGCAAGAATTGTATAGTGGATGCTACAGATTGTGTTAATTTGTTCCAGTAAGGAGATACCATCTGGAACAGCAACAGAAAATTAGAATCACTATCTGAATAAGCTGATGAAAATCATGCCACATTTTCCAAAATCAATATGCTTTCTAAATAGCCAAATAGGTAAGTTAAGTGAGGTTTCCATGATTAGCATTGGCTTAAAGTCAGTGTCCAAAGCCCTGGACACAGTAACCCTATTAAAAGAGTGCATGTTTGGGAAAGGTTAGATGGAAGATTTAAGTACAGTTTTATAATATTATTATAAGACTTTTCCTGAGTGTATCATGCCTCCCTTTTTGTCCAGACAGTCTGGTTTTGTTAACTGACTAAATTCTGGAAATTGAAGAATGTCCATGACTCTCTCTCTTTCATCATGGTCCAAACTAACCCTCTTTTTGACAGATCTAGATTGTTTGGTTAGGAATACTTGGGTGACGCAAACAGTTAAACACTACTAGTCAAAAGGTTGGCAGTTTAAACACACCTAAAGGCACCTCTGGAGCCAGGCCTCTGGAGACAGGCCTAGTGATCTGCTTCCAAAGGTAATAGCCTTGAAAACTCTACAGATCAGTTTTACTCTGCACACATGCGGTTACTGTAAGTCAGAATTGACTCAGAGAAACTTTAGTTGGTTGATTTTGGTATTTTTAGTTAAGGCAAGATTTTATTAGGCTATCCATTTTTTCTCTGCATTGATAATTACTGGTTATTGGAATGTTAAAGTTGGAACAAAGAAAAAGGATTGGTAGATGGAAAATATGGCTGTGGTAATAGACACAAAAGGGAGATCATGTGACAGAATTTTGCAAGAACAAGGGTTTCGCAGCTTATTCATTGCAAACACCTTTTTTCAACAACATAAATGGCTACTATACATATGGACCTTGCCAAATGGAATACACAGGAATCAAACTGACTACATCTGTGGAAAGAGAAGATGGAGAAACTCAATATCATCGGTCAGAACAAGACCAAGGGCCAACTGCAGAACAGGCCATCAATTGTTCGTATGCAAGTTCGAGTTGAAGCTGAGAAAATTAGAACAAGTTCATGAGAGCCCAAGTATGACCTTGAGCATGTCCCACCTGAATTTAGAGACCATCTCAAGAGTAGATTTGATGCATTGAACACTAATGACCTAAGACCAGACAAGTTGTGGGATGACATCAAGGACGTTACACATGAAGAAAGCGAAAGTTCATTAAAAAGACAGAAAAGAAAAAAAACAAGAAGACCAAAATGGACTTCAGAAAAGACTTTGAAACTTGCTTTTGAATGTAGAGTAGCTAAAGTGAACAGAAGAAATGATGAAGTAAAAGAGCTGAACAGAAGATTTCAAAGGGTGGCTTAAGAAGATAAAGCAAAGTATTATAATGAAATGTGCAAAGATCTGAAGTTGGAAAACCAAAATGGAAGAACATGCTCAGCATTTCTCAAGCTGAAAGAACTGAAGAAAAAATTCAAGCCTCAAGTTACAATATTGAAGGATTCTATGGGCAAAAAACTGAGCAACGCAGGAAGCATCAAAAGAAGATGGAAGGAATACAAAGAGTCACTGTACCAAAAAGAATTGGTCAACATTCAATCATTTCAGGAGGCAGCATATGATCAAGAACCTACGGTACTGAAAGAAGAAGTCCAAGATGAATGAAGGCATTGGCAAAAAACAAGTCTCCAGGAATTGATGGAAAACCAATTGAGATGTCTCAACAAATGGTTACAATGCTGGAAATGCTCACTAATCTATTTCAAGAAATTTGGAAGACAGCTACCTGACCATCTGACTGGAAGAGATCTATATTCACGCCCATTCCAAAGAAAGTTGATCCTAAAGAGTATGAACATTATTGAACAATATCATATGCAAGTAAAATTATGCTGAAGATAATTCAAAAGTTGTTGCAGCAGTATGTCATCAGGGAGCTTCCAGAAATTCAACCTAGATTCAGAAGAGGACATGGACCAAAGGATATCATTGCTGATGTCAGATGGGTCTTGGCTTAAAGCAGAGAATACCGGAAAGATGTTTACCTATGTTTTATTGACTATGCAAAGGCATTTGACTGTGTGGATCATAACAAATTATGGACAACATTTCAAAGAATGGGAATTCCAGAACATTAAATTGTGCTCTACAGAACCTGTACATAGACCAAGGGGCAGTTGTTCAAACAGAACGAGGGGATACTGCAAGTTTTCAAATTAGGAAAGGTGTGGGTCAGGGTTGTATTCTTTCACCATACTTATTCAATCTGAGAATTGACCTGTACTATACGAAGAAGAACACAGCATCAGGATTGGAGAAAGACTCATTAATAACCTGGTGGTGCAGTGGTTAAGAGCTACGGCTGCTAATCAAAAGGTTGGCAGTTCAAAATCAACAGCTGTTCCTTGGAAACCTCATGGGGCAGTTCTACTCTGTCCTATAGGGTCACTATGAGTCAGAATTGACTGGACAGCAATGGGTTTAGGTTTTTTGGGGGGGGGGTTATATATCAAGGATGTGGTGAAACCCATGTGAAATTGTTCACTACAGATTAGTAAGTAAACACAAGTAAATCCATGTGTACCTTGCATAATGTAAGCCCACGTGTACCTTGCTTACTAGTTAATTCGCCCCTACTTAGAAGTGAAAATGATAAAAGACTTTGTCTCATGTACTTTGGACATGTTATTGGGAGGGACTAGTCCCTGGAGAAGGACATTAGCAAAAAAGAGGAAGGCCTTCAATGACATGGATTGACACAGTAGCTGCAACAAAAGGCTCAAACATAGTTTTTACGATTGTGGGGATGGCACAGAACTGGGCAGTGTTTTGTTTGGTTGTACATGGGGTCACTGTGAATCAGAACCAACTCAATGGCACCTAACAACAACATCTATTTCAATGGTGGCACAGTGGTTAAAGCAATTGACTTCTAACTGAAAGGTCAGTGGTTCAAAACCACCAGAAGCTTTGCAGGAGAAAGATGTGGTAGTCTGCTTCCGTAATTTACAGCCTTCAAAACCATATGGGGTCATTATGAGTCAGAACTGACTCAATGTCAGTGGGTTTGGTTTTGGTTTTTGACCTTATAATTTGTTACTCAATCTCCAAATATACTAGCAGATTATGTAATTTTGATTATGACTCTACCTATGCTGTCTATTTTGGTAACCATGATCACCTCTGTCACCCTAGGACCCAACGTTTCCACCAAAATCAAAGAACCCATTTCAATGGCATTTATATGTTGTCCTTCATCTCAGCTCTATAGAGAATACCCATGACAATGCTTTCAAATAGTTTTGTGTGATCTCACAATGTTTGTTTGTTTGTTTCAATGCAGTAGTGAAGGATATGTTCTCAAGGCACATAGTTAGAGAGTGGGTGAATGAGTTGCAAGTGAAAAGTCACTCCAATGTTTCTTTTCTTATATTATAACAAGAAATTTCTAGCATTTCAAATTCATTTAATAAGTGAATTTCAGGTCATCACTGAGTCCTAAGCTTCTATATACTCACAAATCTAATCATGAGAAATGTTCTCCGATGTTCAGAATAGTCCATTAGATGTAGAGTATATGGTGTGGGTACCCATGCTATAAGTTTAACTTTATCAAAAATCATTTTCTTCTCTGCCTTATCTAGCATCTTTAGAATCCACTTCACATATATTCTTAGTGTTTTACTGTTAAAAATTAGAAAACATTATATTGATCCTTTTGATGTGGAATCTTTCTTCTAGATTTGACATTGAAATTGATCCAGTGGGGCACGCTGGAATACAACTATAGTCACTAGCTGCAGGCAATAAAGAATAATGGGGAAGGGGTGAAGGAGGATGGGCAACTCCCCACAAGGTCATTGCTTTGGGTGAATAGTTGCAGGATTTTCAAGCAAAGGAGGGCATTATCATACAGGTAGGGAATGAATGCTACCGATGGCAAAAGAGATCCGCAGAGATAGATATAAAATGTACTCTGAGCCATCCAAACCCCTCATACACTCCCATTAACTGTCCAGGTCCACTCTTTCTTGTTCAATAACTTTGATGAAAGAAAGACCTGATAAGACTATGAACTCAATTATGATATAATTCAGCAACAAAAATCAAATTGTGATTTAATTTTTAAACTATTCCAACTCTATAGCTATAAAAGTTAAGATATTCTATTGCACATTCATAGGAAGTAGCTTGATGTCTGACCGTGACTTGACTGAGAATTTAGTGCTTTGTGCAATGTTATTCTTTCTTTAAACTCTGCAACATAGTCAGACATCGTCTCCATTGTCTTAGCATCTACATGCCCTTCATACTGTTCAATTTTAGGGGTTAGTTGGTCCTCCAAAGCCTTGCCTTTAGTGGTTACATCATTTCAGACAACCATAGGTGGTAATTGTTTTTGATGAAAGAGAAATCTGATAGGGCTAAGAACTCTGACATTATCTAGCCCCTCCCTGCCTTGTCACCCAACCTAGACAGATAACCATTTCCTTGATGATCTGTTGTTTGCAACCACTCTTTGTTACCAAATTCTGTATCACTCTTAAGTTCTTAATAGAAAAAAAACAGCAGCTATTCTATTTTATTTAAGAAGAAAAGAATTGATCAAAGAAAATTAGAGAGCTCACAGAATCTCAGGAAGGGCCAGAGAATCAGCCTCAGAGACTCTGAAGCTAGGAAAAAAATAACAAAATCACACTACTGAGTTGTTATCAGGCACAATACCACCACTGCTGAACTCACGCCTAGCATTCTGCACCAAGGCACTAAATTCAGGATCTGTGTTATCGCTGCTCTAAAAGCTGGATGCCTCTCCGCCATAATCCACCCTCATCAGCAAGATGCATTCTGTGTTGATCCTCCTTCACATTCCCTTTTTTCCTAAAATGTACAATTTTATGTTATTTTGTTACTTGCCATCGAGTCATCTCTGACTCATGGTGACATTATGTAAAACAGGACAAACTGTTGCTTGGTCCTGTGCCATAATCATGATCATTGGTATGTTTGAGTCCATTGTTGCAGTCATTGTATAGTGCCTTCCAACCTAGGGTGCTCATCTTCCAGCACTATATCAGACAATATTCTGTTGTGATCCATAAGGCTTTCATTGGCTAATTTTTGGAAGTAGATAACCAGGCCTTTTGTCTTGCCTTTCTTAGTCTGGAAGATCTGCTGAAACTTATGCACCACGGATGACCCTGCTGATATTTGAAATACTGCTGGTATAGCTTCCAGCATCATAGCAACACTCAAGCCATAAGAGCAAGACAAACTGAGAGAAGAGTGATACATAATTTGATACCTTTTAAAAAGGAAAAAAAAAGTGCAAAATTACTAATACAAAATACATATGAAAGTAGCTGTTTAGCATTAGAAAAGAAATTACAAATTTAAAGAGATTGACAAATACCAAAAACTTCACCAAATCGGAAAAAATTAACAATGTTTTTATTAATTAATTGCCTCTACAATATCTTTTTCTTACATTTCCTAAGTTTTTGCCTACATTTTCCTAACATTTTTGGCCAGACACTATTTAAGTACATCTTCATGTAAAAATGATTTTGTGATATGATTTTTCTGTATAGAAATAGCAAGATAAGTTAGTCTTTACTCTAGAATGATTGATTAAAATTTGTGGGTGTTTTTGTTGTTTATTTGGCCAATTGCTGATAGTTTTGAAAAGTGCCTTTCAGCTTCACAATTCATTTTGAGTGATATCAGGTAAATTTTTAGTATTGGTTTTAAATTTGAAGAAACTTCTATCAAGTTTCTTTATATATGAACAGAAAGATTTGGAAAAAATTCCACAGACTAACTTTTGGTTCTGAGCATTTCAAATTTCATTTCTTCTGCTGTACCAATACACCTCCAATGGCAGGTGCCATCAAATAGGTCCATATGGCAGTCTGAACTCTGACCTTGTGTCCTATGTCATTTATCAGGTGAATTGGCTCCATGGGCCACAGGATTATTCTTGGAAACCATTGATATGCTGGAATGACTAACAATTAATTAACTAAACACATGAACAACCAACCAACCAAGCATTTCCCTAGAGTCAATTCCAACCCATGGAGAACCCATGTGTGTCATAGTCAAACTTTGCTCCATAGGGTTTTCAGTGGCTGATTTTTTGGAATTAGATCACCAGACGTTTCTTCTGAGGCACCTGTGAGTGGACTTGAACCTTCAACCTTTCTGTGAGCAGCCAAGCACATTAACTGCACTACTGAGGGACTTCAAGCTCTAGAAAACGGCCCAGAATGGTGATAGCCTCCCCACCGTAGCAGGTGCATGGAGCATTATGGTTGGCTACGTCTGTGCCACAGGTCCACCCCAGGAACCTGGTTGTTGTTGTTAGGTGCCGTAGAGTCATTTCTGACTCATAGCAACCCTATGTAAAACAAAACGAAACACTCCCTGGTCCTGTGCCATCCTCATAATCATTGCTATATTTCAGCCCATTGTTGCAGCCATTGTGTCAATCCAACTAGTTGAGGGTCTTCCTCTTTTTCACTGTCTGCTTTACCAAGCATGATGTCCTTCTCCAAGGACTAGTCCCTCTTGATACCACGTCCAAAGTACATGAGACAAAGTCTCACCATCTTAACTTCCAAGGAGCATTCTGGCTGTATTTCTTCCAAGACAGATTTGTTCTTTCTTCTGGCAGTCCATGGTATATTCAATATTCTTCTCCAACACCATAATTCAAATGCATCAATTCTTTGGTTTTCCTTATTCATTGTCCAGCATGCATACGAGGCAATTAAAAATACCATGGCTTGAGTCAGGGCACCTTAATCCTTAAAGTGACATCTTTACTTTTTAATACTTTAGGTCTTTTGCAGCAGATTTGCCCAATGCAATACTTCGTTTGATTTCTTGACTGCTGCTTCCATGGACACTGATTGCATATCCAAGTAAAATGAAATCCTTGACAACTTCAATCTTTTCTCAGTTTATCATGATGTTGTTTATTGGGCCAGTTGTGAGGATTTTTTTTTTTTTTATGTTGAGGTGCAATCCATACTGAAGGCTGTAGTCTTTGATCTCCATTAGTAAGTGCTTCAAGTCTTCTCCACTTTCAGCAAGCAAGGTGGTATCATCTGCATATCGCAGGTTGTTAATGAGTCTTCCTCCAATCCTGATGCCATGTTCTTCTTCATATAGTCCAGCTTCTTGGATTATTTGCTCAGCATACAGATTGAATAAATATGGTGAAATGATACAACCTTGATGCATGCCTTTCCTTATTTGAAACCACTCAGTATCTCCTGTTGTGTTTGAACGACTGCCTCTTGGTCTATGTACATGAGCATAATTAGTGTTCTGGTATTCCCATTCTTCACAATGTCATCCATAATTTGTTGTGATCCATAAAGTCAAATACCTTTGCATGGTCAATAAAACACAGGTAAACATCTTTCTGGTATTCTCTGCTTTCAGCCAGGATCCATCTTATATCCACGTCCTCTTCTGAATCTGGCTTGAATTTCTGGCATTGCCTTATCAGTGTACTGCTGCAACGGTTTTTGGATGATCTTCAGCAAAATTTTACTTGGGTGTGATATTAATGATATTGTTCAATAATTTCCACATTCTGTTGGATCACCTTTCCTAGGAAACTGGAGGACGGGTCAAATTCAAAATGAACTAAAGATGGAGAATAGAGGGGAGATAACTGCCATAGTTGATGTTAGACAAACACAAAAATTAAACTATACCACAAGAATGTGAATGTCATTGTACAAACGATCTAGAATTTTGATTTTGAAAATACGTCGATTTTAACTGATCAAGAAGATTGTTACTTTAATACCAAAGATTGGCTGTGTCGGTAATTAAGCTAATGACTCTAACCTTAAAACTTAACCTTTTATATTGTGCTTAGAAAGCCTGGGTAGTGCAAACAGTTAATGTACTCGGCTAATCATAGAAAAGTTGGCAGTTCTAGTCCACCCAGAAGTGCCTTGGAAGAAAGACCTGGTGATCTACTTCCAAAAATTCAGCCATTGAAAACCCTAAGGAGTACAGTTGTACTCTGACACACATTGGGTCATCATGAACCAGAACTGACTGGACAACAACTTGTATATACGTATATACTGTGCTTTGTGATGCTGATATGGGATTCTGCAATTTCTATTTTGCCAGCTAATCTCTGCTAGGTTCTGCCAAAAGACAGAGACTAAAAATAGAATAGGGAGAAAGAGACTTGCTCTTTCCTGTCGCTTCTTGTTTTTTTTATTTATGCTTCTGATTCTTGTGCAGCCTCTCTTTTCACCCCAGCAGCAGCAGCAAAATATTCCAGTGAAGTTAGGTGAGTCCAGTTTGCAGCTTTTCAATACTCACATGACCAGCATCACCAGGCAGGCCCTCATCCAAGGACTGAGTCTCAGATCCAGAGCACCCCCCAACCACCAACATTCTCAGTTATAATAATTCCAACTTCTTCCTCCTTCTCTCCCAGCTATTATGTGCAGTTGCTATCTCTGTAGTACTTTAGTGTTCCGTGTTTGACTTTTGGGTTCTCCAAAGCCTAGTTAACATTTCTTTATATGAAATTCTCTTTTACAAAAGCCAATGTGGTAACTGTTTCTGCAGTTGCTACTGCTATGATGTCTTAATGTTCCCTTTCTTATCTTTTCAGTTTTCCAATATCTAGTTAACGATTTTTTTTGTATTTAATTCTCTTGGTAGCAATATCAACAGAATTTGATATCGTCAACAAATGTGGCTATCCAGCAGAATGCAGAAATTACCAAAAAATGTCATTAATATCACATGCAAGTGGTTTCTATCTCCTGTCTGGATTCTGACTGATACATGGTTTCTACTACCCAAAATTAACTACATGAAATTAATGAAGGTGCAAAGTCACACTCCTTCCAACCAGCTAATTAGCTTCGGTGAGGTGTATCTTTAGTACTTGGATTCAAACCTTGTTTGCTTCTTTACTCCTTCTCCTCACTCTATTCACCTCTCAGACTCATTGTTCATTCTTTTATTTTACCCAATTGTGCTGGGATGGAAAAGAGTAGATGGGATACTAGGAAAACATAGATGACAAAATTTTATCACAGAATAGTGGGCAAAGCAGACACATAAACAAATCAAGACCATCCACAGTGATTATTGTGTGCAACTAATTCAGAGGACTTCATTTCAGAAGTAAAGTTCACATCCCTAATACAGCCAAAGGCTAACAACAGGTTTCTTTTCTCTACATAACAAGCTTTGGGGTCTCTCACTTAGGCTTCAGCTTTTTATTTATAGGTTAATCCCAATTTATTACTACTTGTCCTTGTCATAAGAAATATTAATTATTAACATCATATTAATAATAATAATATAATAATATTAATAATAATACCTAGTATTATTAACATAATGTTGCCTGTTACCATTTTTCAGTGAGAGTACAGTGGCTAATATAGTGTGATCCAGGATAGACTGCTCGAGAACATCCTGCCCCTGCTGCTTAAGCAAGTTATGTAAGCTCGCTCTTAAAATTTGGGGTCCCCAAGTGGTGCCAACAGTTAACACGCTTGGCTGCTAACTGAAATGTTGGAGGTTTGAGTTCACCAAGACATGCCTCAGAAGAAAAGCCTGGCAGTCGACTTCCAAAAAATCAGCCATTGAAAATCCTAAGGAATCACAGTCCTACTCTGACACACATGAGGTCTCCATGAATCGGAACTGACTCAACCATAATTGGCCATTATTATCTTATGCTGGTCTTTTTTTTTTTTTTT
>NW_004444080.1:2943711-2949490 GCF_000243295.1 Trichechus manatus latirostris | reverse complement strand
GCAGCTCCCGCCTGGCCAGAAATGGCTCCCAAGTCAAGAAAAGGAAAAGAAAACAGACAAACAATTCAAAACGAAGAAAAGCTCCAGGATCCCACCAGCACGGTAGCCCAGACCGGGAAGCAGCTCCACACTCGAATGGAGCTCCGCAGCCCCTCAGGACAAAGCAAAGATGGTGCACGGAGCCAGGCACTCGAGCGAAACGAGGGGGAGGCAGCGAGAGGCAAGTGAGAAATCAAAAGAAGCAGGAAAAAAAAGCAACACTAGCAGCAAACAAATGGCAGCCAGAGAGCTGCCCGCTTGGGTGTGTGGAATCCAAGCAGCGGCACCTCCCGGTCAAGAGACCGTGGCCGCAGGAAGCAGAGGAACAAACGAACAAAAGCCCCGGGATCCCACCAGCATGGCAGCCCGGACCGGGAACCAGCTGCACACTTGAATGGAGCCCCGCAGCCCCTCAGGAAGAAGCAAAGATGGAGCTCCAAGCCAGGCACTCGAGCAAAAGGAGGAGGGGGCGGCGAGAGGCAAGCAAGAAATCAATAGAAGCAAAAAAAAAAGCAACACCAGCAGCCAACAAATGGCACCCGGAGAGCCGCCTGCTTGGGTGTGTGGAATCCAAGCAGCTGGTGCCTCCTGGTCAAGAGACCATGGCCGCGGGAAGCAGAGGAACAAAAGAACAACAGCCCCGGGATCCCACCAGCGTGGCAGCCCAGACCGGGAAGCAGCTGTACACTCGAATGGAGCCCCACAGCCCCTCAGGAAGAAGCAAAGATGGAGCTCCGAGCCAGGCACTCAAGCAAAAGGAGGAGGGGGCAGCGAGAGGCAAGCAAGAAATCAAAAGACGCAGGGAAAAAAAAGAAAAGCAACACCAGCAGCCAACAAATGGCGCCCAGAGAGCCGCCCGCTTGGGTGTGTGGAATCCAAGCAGCCGGTGCTTCCCGGTCAAGAGACTGTGGTCACGGGAAGCAGAGGAGCCTGAGCCCGGGCGAAGAGGGGTGGGGGGTGGGAAAGCGCACACCGCAAATTACCGGCTGTTTTGTCTCCCACTGGATGCTCCGTGAGGCTGCTTTCTCGTACCCCCGTTTGCTGGTCTCCGATAGGAGTCCAAGATGGTGGATCCTCACTGCATTAGCTGGTAGGGGACCTCTGCACGAATCTGTCCTTGCTCTCCATTCTATTTCAGTATTCTCACTCCATTTGGTGCTTGGCTGAGTTCTTTATCTCTTCATTTGATGTTCTAGGGTTTCGGGTATGTTGCATTCTCTGTTTGGCTTAGTTTTTCGGATTTTTGCTGTAGAGGGACAGCGTGGTGCTTCTGCCTACAGCGCCATCTTGTCGGAACCTTCTATGCTGGTCTTTTTGATTTATTTTTCTGTTATTTCTTAAACATATGTGGCACATTATGTAAACTAACTACAGAGATTCTATCCACTTTGTTTAGTTTAGCGTGAATTTTTTTTTCTTATTAAATAAGGTACTTTTTATTTGTCCAACATTATATTACCCTGTCTGCATGGTTAAGGCCCTGGAACAACAGTAAGTCCTTGTGTTACCAATACATTTGATGCTTACATTTGGGGTCAGAGTAAACAACTCAATTCCTCCAGAATTCTTTGGGAATTATCTTTTGTTTTTCACTGTAACATATAGCCCTTTCTTAGAGATTCACTAGAGAGCTTATGAAGCATAGTGGCTTTGGAAAAAAACCAGAGTTCAAATCCTGGTTTTGCCACTTGTTGGCTCTTGTTCATATAGTAAGTTTCTTAAACTCTTTCAACTTTATCATTTGAAGATCAAAGTTTGTTATATGTAAAATGTCTGACAAAGATCTGCTCAATAAATAGTAACTCTTAATACTATTAGTAATGTATTACCAACATCATCAAAAATCATTTTTGCTATTTATTAGACATGCAGTTATGGTGAATGTCCTTTAAAGAGAAATTATAAATAATCCAATAAAGGAAAGGTGAAACTAACAGTTTTAGAGTATTACATTGGGTGGCTTTAAATCTCAAATAAAAGTGTCTGAGTTCACAGCAGTAATTGATGATCTTTATTCACAAAGGAAGAAAACAACATATTTCACTCATACCTCACTAGGTCTGAGTTATGAGGCATTCATTACTTTAAGAGTACCTCCCACCCTTCACTACCATCCATAAAGTGTTTTCTCACCTTGTACCCTTGACAATGTGAAAAGTGCAAATACAGCTTCCAAATACCACACTGCAATTAGGGTAATGATCTTTCCATGTACAGGGCATTGAACTGTTTCCCCCCACCGTCTCATTTCAACTGGCCAGGAAGGTCTGCCATTGGTGGGGTAGGGGTGCTACTGAAAGGCTCTTTCCTATGAAAGCAACGGGAAGAAATCATCTGTTGAAAACATGACTAAAAAATGAGTTTGTTTCTGTTTTACCAAAAATGTCAAATTCTTTCAGCAGTTTTTTTTTTAATTTGATTCCAAAGTAATATTAAACCATTTAAGACAGCACTGCATAATTCAAAAGAGACGAATGGATATGCTGCAGCAAGGAAATTGTATAATACTGTGACTTAATGTAATAGAAGTCAGCATTATCTGGATCTTTCTAATCATAATTTCAGCTGTTAAAGCACCAGGGACTCCTTCAACATAGCCCCTATATTCTGACTCAATTATATTATGTATTAAAACTAGTGTGTTACAGCATCTATTAGACTTGTCATTACCCTTGTGCCATACTCGATTGACCAAAGGGGCGAGGGAACCCTCTCTCCTAAGGAAGAAGAAACTAAAAGCAAATTCAGTGGAATGCATAATAGGTGCTACTTGGGAGAATGCTTTAGGTCTCAGTTCATTTCTTCTGAAGATGAACATTCCCACCAAAAGCATCAGAGTAAACATCACGCCTCATTACTCCTTTCCATTGTTCATACTGCATGCATATGGGTATAACGCTGATTAATGGAAAGAAATTACAATATTCAATAACTTTGAATAAACAACGAAGGAAGCAAACATTTGCTAGACTCCATGAATGAAAAAATTGTCTAATGAAGCATATGTGGGAGGATAATGTCTCCAGCTATCCTGGTGAAGGACAGTCTCCTTTTCTATGAATAGCTGAGATTGATATGAGATATATGGAACTATTCAACCCCATATATCACTCTGAAATGACAAAGCAAATAAATAACAATTGAGAAAATGATCTCTTCAGATATGTATCTCTTGGTAGGAATTTGATAATCTCAAGAAGCACATATATGAGTTATATGTATTAGCTCTTGTCTGGTATACCTTAAAAAAAAGTTTTGATTTTACCAATTATTTTCATTGAAACACCAGATTCACAGTATTTCTGACAGAATAACTTCTTAATATAATCAGTTTTGGTCTTCCAACAAAGCTTTGTCAAAAAAAAAAAAAAATAGATTACATAAATACATACATTTTTTATCCAGATGTTTTGTCATAACCTGAATCTCAAAATAACAAAAAAAGAAGAAACAACACCAATGTTGGTTTTCATAGACTGCAATAAAAGTAAAACATGTTACTTTTAATACAGTCAAAAATATTAAAGGCAATTTTTCATCCATGATCTCCAAACCCAGGCCCTACGCCAGCCCCAATAAATCAGAATCTTTAGGTATTGGCCAAATAAGCTTTCTTTTTAAAAATGTCTGACTTGATTTTGGTAATTGGTCAGTTACATATCAACCCATCCAGGATTGGAATCTAGTTATTTATCTGGGTTTTGTTTGTTTGTTTTTGAGAGAACAGTTAGTAGGCACCTGCTATCAGCTAGCAATTACTCCAGATATTGGGAACACAGATGATTACAACATAGTCACTGTACTAGAAAAGCTCACAATTTGAAGAATACAGACCTGAGATGTGGAATTAAGATAGAGCAATGCAGAGGGTATCAAAGATGTTCTGAAGAAAGGCACTTAATGCAGTCTACAGAGGTCAGGAGAAGCATCTTGGAAGTGATATTTGAGATGCATATTTACATATGGTTAGGAGATGGGGCCAAGATGGTGGAGTAGTCAGACACTTTCTGTGGTCCCTCTTACAGCAAAGACTGGAAAAAACAAGTGACTCGATTATATATGACAATCTAGGAGCCCTGAATATCAAAGGCAAAGTTGAGGAATCAGACTGAGTGGCAGGGGGAGGGAGAGATGGTTTGGAAGCAGCAAGGAATTGCCAGACCTGACTCAGTGAGAGCTGGAGCCCTTCAGGCTGGATCAGCTCGAGCATGCGATGAGGTAATCAGTGGCGCTCGGGAGGTGTTTTCCACATTGGGAGAGACCCAGCGGCATAGAGTCTACTCGGGCATCCAGAACAAGTGAAAAGCAGCCCTCAACTGGCAAAAGATAAGTACTTGCATCTGGCCTACTGCACAGATCAAAAAACATCTCCCTTTGGGAAAAAGCTCTCTCCCATTTATCTCCCTACTCCTTGCTCTGCACCGGGTCCAGGACGGCTTCAGTGATTGCCGAGTCCCCTGGCTGGAAGTTGGACCTGTCAAGTGCCCTGAGCCATTCTCCCAGGCTTGGAGAGGGAACAATTAACAAACAGGGAAAAAATAATACACCAGCTCCCCTAAGCCAGGAACTCAGGCTAGGCACAGCTCCCTTGCCTAGGCACAAGCATAAGAAGTCCACGGACTTTGAGTGCCTTTCACCACTGTATAGACCTGTGCGGGCCCATTTCAACAGGGCAGGCCTTCATTACCACAGTACAACAGGGTATATACCTGAAGTCTAACTTCAACTGTTTTAGCTGTGAAGTGGCAGGTTGACGACATTTGACATTGCTCTGCCCATTAAGCAGGGTCCTCACTTACACAAACCAGGGGCCTGAGGACTGGTGGCTCCACCCACAGCACATAGCCACCTGTGACTGGGGCCCAAGAATAAGTGGTGCACCCAGCCCTTACAGCCAACAGCGTTGGGTGCTCATAATCTGGCTGCAAAACCCACACACCTACATGCCCTAGGGAACATGGAGATGCTTTCCTCCCAGACACTCAGGGGAAGCCGTCAGCACCCTGCCTTGCTCAGCAAGTAACCCCCTACTACAGCCAGATACCTGTGCTACACCAATTACCCATGCCTGTTTAGGAATGTAGGTGAGAGCCTACACCACACACTTGGTGATCAGCTACCTGGACACCTGAGATGAATCCATACAGGAAAAGTAAAAGGATTCCTGGGCTCATATATTAGTAATAGAACAAACAACCTGGTGACAGGACGTTAGAGCTACAAAGTCGTCAATAATCAAACCAGCTTACACGAGCTGCCTATTTGGGCATATCGAAACAAAACAAAACAAGAAGCTAGGACACAGTAAACAAAAATAAAATAAATAAATATAATAACTTATTGATGGCTCAGAGACAACAGTCAATATCAAGTCACTTAAAAAGGCAGACCATGATGGCTTCAGCAAGCTCTCAAAATAAAGAATAAAGAAATTTTTTGGAGGAAGAGAATTTGTTGGAATTACCGGAGGCAGAATACAAAAGATTAATATACAGAACTCTTCAAGAGGTCAGGAAGGAGATCAGACAAAACGCAGACCAAGATAAGGACCACACAGACAGGAATTAAGGGAATTAAGAAGGTTATTCAAGAGCATAATGACAAATTTAATGGGCTGCAAGAATCCATAGAGAGACAGCAATCAGAAATCCAGAAGGTTAACAATAAAATTTCAGAATTAGACAACTCAATAGAAAGTCATAGGAGCAGAATTGAGGCAACGGAAGTCAGAATTAGTGAG
>NW_004444080.1:2941914-2943611 GCF_000243295.1 Trichechus manatus latirostris | reverse complement strand
TAACAATAAAATTTCAGAATTAGACAACTCAATAGAAAGTCATAGGAGCAGAATTGAGGCAACGGAAGTCAGAATTAGTGAGATTGAAGATAAAGCTCTTGACACCAACTTATTAGAGGAAAAATCAGATAAAAGAATTTTAAAAAATGAAGAAACCCTAAGAATTATGTGGGACTCTATCAAGAGAAATAACCTACAAGTGATTGGAGTACCAGAACAGGGGGAGATAACAGAAAATACAGAGAGAATTTTTGAAGATTTGTTGACAGAAAACTTCCCTGATATCATGAAAGATGAGAAGATATCTATGCAAGACGCTCTTTAAACCCCACAAAAGGTAAATGCAAAAAGAAGGTCACCAAGACATATTATAATCAAACTTGCCAAAACCAAACATAAAGAGAGAATTTTAAGAGCAGCTACAGATAAACGAAAAGTCATCTACAAAGGAGAGTCAATAAGACTAAGCTCAGACTACTCAGCAGAAACCATGCAGGCAAGAAGGCAATGTGATGACATGTATAAAGCCTTGAAGGAAAACAATTGCCAGCCAAGAATTACATATACAGCAAAACTGTCTCTCAAATATAATGGTGAAATTAGGACATTTCCAGATAACAGAAGTTTAGGGAATTTGCAAAAACCAAACCAAAATTACAAGAAATACTAAAGAGAGTCCTCCGGTTAGAAAATCTATAACATCAGTTAACAACACAAGACTAGAATACAGGACAGAGCAACCAGATATCGACTCAGATAGGGAAATCAAAAATACATCAAAGCTAAAACACTGAAAATAGAGAAACAGAGATATCAATATGTAAAAAAGGACAATATTAAAACAAAAAAGAGGAACTTAAAAAATGTAGACATAGATTTTTCATATGGAGAGGAAGTCAAGGCAATATAAGGTAATAAAAGACTGGCTTAAGCTTAGAAAAATAGGGGTAAATATTAAGGTAACCACAAGGGAAACTAACAATTCTACATACTAAAATAAAAAACAAGAAAAATATAAAGATTCAGCAAATACAAAAACAACAATGAAAAAGATGAAAAGAAAATACATACAGAAAAACGACTCAGCACAGAAAATTAAAAGGAACTAAGAAACTGTGAACAACATACAAAAAAGACATGAAAATGACAGCAGTACACTCATACCTATCAATAATTATGCTGACTGTAAATGGACTAAATGCACCAATGAAGAGACAGAGAGTGGTAGAATGGATAAAAAAACTCAATCCACCTCTATGCTGCCTACAAGAGACTCACCTTAGACTTAAAAACACAAACTAAAACCCAAAGGATGGAAAAAAATCTATCAAGCAAACAGCACTCAAAAAATAGCAGAAGTGGCAATATTAATCTCAGACAAAACAGATTTTGAAGTAATATCCACCACAAAGAATAAGGAGGGACACTATATAATGATTAAGGGATCAATACATCAGGAGGACATAACTGTAATAAATATTATGCACCCAATGAAAAAAAAATCAAACACATGGAAACTGAACAACACCTTGCTCAAAAAATACTGGGTTACAGAAGAAATTAAGGATGGAATAAAGAAATTCATAGAATCAAATGAGAATGAAAACACATCCTACCAGAACCTTTGTGGCACAGCAAAAGCATTGCTCAGAGGTCAGTTTATAGCAATAAATGCACACATCCAAAAAGAAGAAAGC
>NW_004444080.1:2936339-2940977 GCF_000243295.1 Trichechus manatus latirostris | reverse complement strand
AAACATACAAAAATCAGTTGGATTCCTCTACACCAACAAAGAGAACCACAAAGAGGAAATCACCAGATCAGCACCATTTACAATAGCTCCCTAGAAGATAAAATACTTAGGAATAAATTAACCAGAGATGTCAAAGGCCTATACAATGAAAACTACAAGACCCTACTGCAAGAAACCAAAAAAGACCTGCATAAGTGGAAAAATATACCTTGCTCATGGATAGGAAGACTCAACATTGTGACAATGTCAAGTCTACCCAAACTGATCTACAGATACAATGCAATCCCGATCCAAATTCCAACAGCATTTTTTAATGAGATAGAGAAACAAACCACCAACTTCATATGGAAAGGGAAGAGGCCCCAGATAAGGAAAGCACTACTGAAGAAGAAGAACAAAGTGGGAGGCCTCACATTACCTGAGTTTAGAAACTAATATACTGCCACGGTAGTCAAAACAGCCTGGTACTGGTACAACAAAGCTACACAGAACAATGGAACAGAATTGAGAATCTAGATGTAAATTCATCCACCTATGAGCAGCTGATATTTGACAAAGGCCCAAAGTCCATTAACTGGGGAAAAGACAGTCTCTTTAACAAATGATGCTGGCATAACTGGATAACCATCTGCAAAAAACTGGACCCATACCTCACACCATGCACAAAAACTAACTAAAAATGGAACAAAGACCTAAATATAAAATCAAAAATTATAAAGATCATGGAAGAAAAAATATAGACAATGCTAGGAGCCCTAATACATGGCAGAAACAGAATACAAACCATAAGTAACAATGTACAAACACTGGAAGAGAAACTAGATAACTGGGAGCTCCTAAAAATCAAACACTTATGCTCATCAAAGGTTTCACCAAAAGAGTAAAAAGGCAACCTACAGACTGGGAAAAAACTTTTGGCTATGACAAATCCGATCAGCGTCTAATGTCTAAAGTCTACAAGATACTGCAAAATCTCAACAACAAAAAGACAACCCAAGTAAAAATGGGCAAAGGATATGAATAGGTACTTCGCCAAAGAAGATATTCAGGGGCTAACAGACACATGAGGAAATGCTCACGATCATCAGCCATTAGAGAAATACAGAGCAAAACTACAATGAGATATCATCTTACTCCAGCAAGGATAGCATTAATCCAAAAAACACCAAGTAATCAATGTTGGAGAGGTTGTGGAGAGACTGGAACACTTATACACTGTTGGTGGGAATGTAAACTGGTACAACCACTTTGGAAATCGATTTGGCACTTCCTTAAAAAGCTAGAAATAGAAATAGTGTACGATTCAGAAATCTCCCTCCTTGGAATATATCCTAGAGAATTAAGAGCTGTCACAAGAATAGATATATGCACACCCATGTTCATTGCTGCAGTGTTCACTATAGCTAAAAGATGGAAACAACTAGGTGTCCATCAACAGATGAATGGATAAACAAATTATGGTATATACACACAATGGATCACTATGCAACAATAAAGAGCAACAATAAATCCATGAAATATAACATGGAGGAATATGGAAGGCATCATGCTGAGTGAATTTAGTCAGTCGCAAAAGGACAAATGTTGTATAAGACCGCTATTATAAGAACTGAAGAAAAGGTTTAAACACAGAAGAAAACATTATTTGATGGTTATGAAGGTAGGGAGGAAGGGAGAGGGGTATTCACTAACTAGAAAATAGACAAGAATTATCTTAGGTGAAGGGAAGGACAGCACATGCTAAGGGGAAGTCAACACAACTGGACTAAACCAAAGCTAAGTTTTCTGAATACAATCAAACACTTCGAGGGACAGAGTAGCAAGGGCAGGGGTCTAGGGACCATAGTTTCAAGGGATATCTAGGTCAATTGGCGTAACAAAGTTTATTAAGAAAATGTTCTGCATCCTACTTTGGTGGATAGTATCTGGGGCCTTAAAAGCTAGCGAGCAGCCATCTAAGATGCATCAATTGGTCTTAACCCACCTGGAGCAAAGAAGAATGAAGAATACCAAAGACACAAGGAAAATATTAGCCCAAGAGACTGAAAACAGAGACTGAAAACAGAGACTGCATCAGCCCAAGACCAGAAGAACTAGATGGTGTCTGGCTACCACCAATGACCACCCTGACAGGGAACACAACAGACAGTCCCTGATGGAGCAGGAGAAAAGTGGGGTGCAGAGCTCAAATTCTAGTAAAATGACCAGACTTAATGGTTTGATTGAGACTGGAGGGAGTCTGGAAGACATGGCCCCTGGACTCTCAGTTAGCCCAAAACGAAAACAATTCCCAAGGCCAACATTTCAGTCAAAGATTAGACTGGACTATGGGACATAAAATGATACTCGTGAAGTGTGCTTCTTAGCTCAAGTAGATACATGAAACTAAAATGAACAGTTCCTATCCGGAGGTGAGATGAGAAGGCAGAGAGGCACAGGAGCTGTTTGAATGGACACAAGAGATCTGGAGTGGAAAGGATGAGTGTGCTGTCACAGTATAGGGAGAGCAACTAGGGTCACATAAAAATGTATGTATAAATTTTTGTATGAGAGACTAACTTGAATTGTAAACTTTCACTTAAAGTACAATAAAATAAAAAAAAATAAATAAATATGGTTAGGAGTAAACCAAGCACAGAGAATTGGAAGGAAAATGGAGACAGTCTAAGTGAGGGCACAAAGGCAAGAAACAGGATAATCAGTGCAGACAACCACAAGGAGTTCACAGTTGATTCTACAGACCTGCTAAGTGAGGATCCAGACCAAACTTGAATACTTCCTATAATGTACCCTGACCCAAAGCATGAATTCCTCCCCATCCGTATTTTCTAGTTTACCTGAAAAGCAAAACAATAAAATCGTCACAGAAAGAAACATAAATAGCTGAATTCACTTAGAGTTCTAGGATATTTGGATTCGAAACAATAATGAACCTCTGATTGAAAAGCCCTATAACCAGAATCTACAAATATTTTCAGTGGAAGTATATCAGAGATTTTTAAGAACAAGAATACAATAGAACTCTTTGTAATAAGAATCATCCAGGTCAAGGGCTGAATTTTATTTGAACATTGTTTTGTCAAAATTCTTTTAGTTAAAATAAGAAAATCCACCCAAAGTGTTTTAAATTTAAAAAAAAAAAAAATAGAGCTCGAAAGTTACAGCTAGTTTAATAGAATGGCAAAGTCTAGAGTCTCCAAAAAATGTCATCAAAAGACACTGTCTCTATCCCATCCACCACTTAGCTCTACCATTCTTCGTGTTAGTTTCAATCTCAGTAATCTCCTTCCTATGTGGTGGCAACACGGTCACCAACAACTCCAGATTTCTATCCATTTAGCACATTCAGGGGACCTCTTTCAGGTACCTGAAGCAAATGCCATTAAAAAGGCTTCCAATGGTCACAGGAATCAAATACTTGACCTTGAATCAATCTTTGTGGCCAAGAGGATGCAGTGTTACGACAGGCCAGGCTTTTGTGATGTCTCCTCCCTTAAAGCCAAGTGAAGTCATAGGCGTCTGAAACACATAGAATAAGTATAAGGAAGAGGCAGTTAGTTCCCAAAATGGAAATCAGAATACTTTTATTATAAGAAAAAGGAATGTTTTGAAGGCAAAAATATCAGATATACACCACAAAAACAGAAATCAATTAATCTGACTAAGGAAGTAGAGGTAAGGAAACCCTCTTTCTCCTCTCAAAAAAATTTCCTTGGGAATTGTCCGTACCGTTACACATTGGGAAATGTTCAAATCAGAGGAAAAAATCTCTTATGCTATGACTGTTTATCTCTTCACACAATTATCATCACATCACCAGTACCATTATGCATAGGTACCAGCACAAAATGCAGAGTATTATCCAAAGTGTAACCCTGACTATTGACATTGGCCAAGCTGTGCTGGAACAGAACAAGAAATTATGCAGAAGTGTCCATTTTCTCACTTATACAAACCTTGGAGTAATACACCCAAAATATTTTTACTCATAACTCCATAGGCTGTTGAGACAATGGGGCAAGTCTCCTTTTAGAAACAAAGACAAGAAGGACACACAGTTAGTTCATACACATGAAGACAAAAACGCAACCTAAGCAGTGATAAATCTTCCCATTGTGCCTTCTCATCTTAGAGTGGAAGAACAGCTCAGTATTACCTCTAGGCAAAGTATGGTTTCCTTTCTGACATCTAATTAAATAAGGAAGCATTTATTATCTAGAGTAATTTTTATTTTTCTTGGTCAAGATACTTTCTAAAGAAAAAAATCAACTTTTTATTAAAGTTCTGGTTTTCTCACAAAGATAATAATTTTTACAGATGATTCATAACAAATTCTAAAGCAATCTTACAGAGATTACTCAATGTTGTTGAAAATCTATCAATACTTCATCAAAATTTAAAACTTCTACTCTCCAAAAGACACTGTTAAAATAATGAGAAGACGCCCCTCCTCAGGTTCCAACCCTGAGATCGGACATCAGGTCCTGTTGAAAACCTGGAAGAATCAACCCCTGGAAGATCAACTGGCCCCTCAGTGGGAGGGAGCTTTTGAAGTTCTCCTGACCACCGCTCATCTCTGATATTAGCAGGAGTAGCTGCGTGGGTGCATCACTGGAGAGTAAAAGCAGCCCCGCCAGA
>NW_004444080.1:2923289-2934647 GCF_000243295.1 Trichechus manatus latirostris | reverse complement strand
GGGTAAAGATGGTATCTCATTGCGGTTTTAATTTGCATTTCTCTAATGGCTAGTGATCGTGAGCATTTCCTCATGCAGCCACCATACTCTTGTATTCCAATTCAGGGCCTGAAGTTCAAGTTCAAAATCACTACAATGATTTTGACCTTTTTCCCTCTATCTTTCTATTTTTCCAGGAGACCTGGACAGAAAAGGTGCTGGTGATTCTACAGGCAAAGGGGACACTGACCCTGCAAGCTGGGGACACTCTGACCCTCCTGTGTGTAGTCTCAACCCTAACTCCGGTAGGTTCAGTTAAGTGGGCCATAGAAGAGCCCAAAACAGGAAGCTTAAGAATAGTGATTATTCTAGTTTGTTTTTATGTTCCTTGTTTCATGAGATCATTAACAAAAGGAATTACAAATACTCTTAAGGCTAGAGAAATTTTTACCCTGGTAAGTTGGGATGCTCCTTTTTCAAGCTTTGAGGACGAATGCCATCTAATTCACCAAGATGCAGCCAATTTTCACTCTAACTCACCCCACCGCTTATGGCCCCTAGTCAATATAGGGAGGTTTCTCACCCCAGCAGACACCCCTAACCAGCAGGAAGTAGTCAGAAAAGAAGCCACACCCTGTTCCCCAAGATTGAGAAACTTCCAATAAAAGAGGGTATCGGAAGCGGCTGCTTAGGCCCAGCTCACTATTATTACTCCCCGTTGCTAACCCCCACATTGTCTCTTGATCTTGTTTTTCCCTCCAGTTCCAGTCTCTACAAAAGGTTTAAGATTGGCCAATGCTCCTCCTTGGAGGGTGGAAAACAAGTGATGATGATCTAGGAATGACAAACTGAACAAAGCACCCATCTTGGGACAAGAAAACCAGGGTGTCACCAGATAACCCCCAGGAAAAGATTAATTCATCTCGGACATGACCACCTCAAGGAGGAGCTAACACATACTTCTAAGACCCATAATCCTGTCTCTGTAAAAAGCCTTCGGCCAATCTCCAGTTGGGGAGATAGGTTTTTTGGAGGAATCTATTCCCCTCTGTGTTTTATATACTGATATATAATACAACTTTTGCTGCTCACCTCAAAAAAAAATAAAATAAAATAAAATAATGAGAAGACAATCCTGAGGACAAGACAGGCTGTGAGGAAAAAATATATGCAAAGCATATATTTGATAAAACATTTGAATCCAGAATATACATGTATTGTTAAAAACTTTCAAAACTCAACAACAGGGGGAAAAAAACTAATACAAAAATGTGCAAAAGATTTGAACAGGAACTTCACCAAAGATGCTATATGGATAGCAAATAAGCACATGAAAGGATGATCAACTTCATTAGTCATTAGAGAAATGCAAATTGAAACTACAGTGAGATACTACTACACATCTATTAGAATGGCTAAAACTAAAAAGACTCACTGTACCAAGTTCTGGTGAGGACCTGAAAGAGCTAAAACTCTCAGACACTGCTGGTGGAACTATAAAATGGTACAACCATTTTGAAAAACAGCTTAGCAGTTTCTTAAAAAGTTAAAATTATTACATTTATCATAGGATCCAGTTATTTCACTTCTAGGTATTTACCTGAGAGAAATGAAAGCATATGTCCATACAAAGACTGGTACATAAATGTTTTTGGCAGCTTTACTTACAATATCCGAAAACTAGAAACAACCCGAATGTCCATCAGCAAGTGAATGGACAAACAAATGTCAGTATATTCATACAATGGAGTACTGCACAGCAATAAAAAGGAATTAACTATTGATACACGCTACAACATGAAGCAATCTCAAAATAACTATGCTGAGTGAAAAGAAGCCAGACAGAAAAAGAGTCATACTATATGATCTCATTAATATAAAATTCTAAGAAATTCAAACTAATTTATACTGACAGAAAGCAGTTGACTGGAGACTTACAGAAGGGGTAGGGATGGAGCAGGTGAAAGGGATTACAAAAGGGCAAAAGGAAACTTTTTAGGGTGATGGATTTGTTCGTTATCTTGATTGTGGTGATGGTTTCATAGTTGAATACATATTTTAAAATGTCACACATTGTACACTTTAAATATGTTCATTTTATTGTATCATATGTCAATAGGGCTGATAAAAAAAAAAAAATCCATCAATTTGAAAAGCTTCCAAGTAAAGGTACAGGATTAAGAAGCAAAAAGCCATGGCAATAATTGAAAATGAAAACTATCAGAAGACATGCAATCTAAGTATCCCATATAATAGATTAATAATAGAATAGAAGACAGATTAAGAACTATATATACAAGTATATTAGAATATGGTGATTCCTATATTTTTCCATATTTGGGGTAGCCAAAGATGCTTTGAAACTACCCAGGCCTACATCAAAGGAACCAAACTAAATCTGGAGAGCTGGACTACACATGAACTTCCATGGCGACAGTTGACAGGAAGGGGTCTATCTTGGACTGAGTACTATCGCCCCAAAATTCATGTCCACCCTAGACCTCAGTATGTGACCTTATTTGGAAATAAGAGTCTTCACAGGTGTAATTATTTAAGTTAAGATGAGTTCATACTGTAGTAGGAAGCCAAAACCAAATGCATTGCGGTCAAGTCGATTCTGACTCATAGCGACCCTATAGGACAGAGTAAAACCTCCACATAGGGTTTCCAAGGAGTGGCTGGTGGACTCGAACTGCCGATGTTTTGGTTAGCAGCAGTAGCTCTTAACCACTGTGCCACCAGGGCTCTAAGGGAGTACAGTGGGCCTTAAATCCAATGACTTATGCCCTTATAAGAAGGCCATGCAAAGATATAGACACACACAGAGGAAAGAAGGCCATTTGACAATGGAGTCAGAGATTGGAGTGATGCAGCTACACGGCACAGAATACCAGATTGCCGGCAGCCACCAGAAGCTAGGAAGAGACAAAGAGTTCTTGTCTAGACCCTTAAGAGGAAGCATCAACTTACCAACACTTACTTATTTTGTGAGGAAATAAATTTCTGCTGTTTTAAGTCACCCAGTGTGTGGTACTTTGTTACCATTACCCTAGGAAACTAAAACAGGGCCATCAGGACAAGCCAAAGTGATGTTTAAGGCTGACAGTCTTCTACCTCTTCCCCTATTCCTATGGGGAGAATATAAACCATAATTAAGCTATTAAATCAGGATGTTGAAGCTGGAGTCCCATGATGGGTACATGATGCTTCATTACACTAGTCACTCTACTTTTATACATGTTTGAAATTTTCCATAATAAAAATGTTTTAAAGATAGATATATTTTGGTTGAATCAAAAGATAGAGTATTATGTGGACTCTAAAGAGTATCTATTCAAAGAGCATTTAATAATCTGAAGAACAGCTCAAAATGAGATGTTAAGGGCAAAAGGCAGGAGAAAAATTAAGTATGTATTATAATCCAGATTATTAGTGTATGTGTTTATATAGAAGGAAATGAATCAAAATGTTCATAGCGGTGACCTCTATGGGAGGGGATTATGAGGGATAATTATTTTCTTTTTGTACCTCTATTTTTAAAATCATCTACAGCAAGTACATAATTTTAAAAATATATGACAGTTAAAATTTGTGTGTTGAATGCACATGTGTGTGTTCAAAAGGTTATATTACTAATCAGATGAGCTGATTTAAGTGTTCTCTATTCAAAGGTGAACGTAGAGAAAAAGAGACTTTTAGGGCTCTCTCCAGGCCTATTACGTCTCTCAAATCTGGCTGCACATTAGAATGACCTAGGTTGCTTTTAAAAAATACTCAAGCCTTAAAAAATATATCTGTATGAGACTAAAAGGTCAACAATTACTCTAAAACAAAGGTGAGAAGGCAAGGGGGGAAAGGAAACTAGAGTACCGGACATGGAACAACAAGAGCACAATTCATGAGAAGGCTGACACATTGTAAAAAATGCAACTAATGTCACTGAACAACTTGTGTAGAAATTGTCAAATGGGAACCTAATTTGCTGTGTAAACTTTCACCAAAAACACAATAAAATATCATTAAAAAAAAAAAAAAATACTAATCCCTGGCTCCCATCCAGAGTTTCTGATTTAATTGATCTTCAGTGAATCCCAGATAAGACTTTCTGTTTTTGTTTTGCTTCTCCCCAGGAGAATCTAATTTGAAGCTAGGGTTGAAAACTCATGTTCTATAGGTATGGATCGCTTATTACTTACCAAGTACTATGGGTTAGGGTGAAATGTATGTGGACATTCATTGACTTGAGGGAAGAGGCGTGATGGAGAACTATTGGGGATAGGGAGACAAAACAAAAGTCCATCATCATAAACTTTCTAACCAGAAGTAGAGGAAATCAGAACACAATTTGCAGAGATTCTACATGTATAAATACAGTCAAGGGAGAATTCAGCAATCTAAATTCTCCCTTGGTCATCTGCTAGAAGTTTATTTAATTAAATTCAGAGACTATAACAAATACTTGATTCAGCTTGCTGAAATTTCAGTTGCCCAGCTGTCAAAGAGTGCAGTACGCTGTAAGAATAGCTGAAAGTGGGTATGGTAGACACTACTGAATGGCTTACTCACCATCACCCCCAATACTGTAGAGTGTGTCTTCCTGGACATCGGAAAGCTAATGACTATATTTTCCAGACTTTTTTGCATCTAGACTTCTGTATGTGAAGAATCTCCCACCTAGAAGACATTTCTGCTTGAAATTTGAAGATATGAACAGCCATAATAAACGAAAGCCCATGAGATTTTTTTATGGCATGAGGCCTGTGGCATTTGGCAGTTGCAGCAGAGGTTCAGATACCTAATCCCTTGCTTTGTTGCAGATGGCAGTGGTGAGATTTCCACTTGAACAACTAGGTGTTGTGTATGGGCATTTCTCCAGCCTGGGTCACTTCTGGGTTTATAGTGTTAACCTGGTTCACTGGACCCCGAATGTGAGAAAAGTTCCCACATCAATGACAAGCAAAGAGCACCCATGGAAGATAAATCTCTCAATAATCAGTTGGACAAGATGACTCCCCTTTATAGATTTCAGTCAGCTGTTTTCCTTCGCCATCCCTATAGAATCCTCATTGGAATAGAGATCTCCTGGAATATGTTTCTGCCTTCCCTGTCTACCATATTTCTGTGAGGACTTACTGAATATCTTACTCAGTATCAGCATGTTGGAATCTCTGGGTGGCATAAATGGTTAAATGCTCAACTACTAACTGAAAGGTTGGAGATTAAAACCCACCCAAAGGCGCCTCTTTAGAAAGGCCCAGCGATCTGCTTCCAAAAGATCACAGCCTTGAAAACCCTATGGAGTGGAGTTCTACTCTGCACACATGGGGTTGCCATGAATCAGAATCAACTCAATGACAACTGGTTTTGTTTTGTTTTTGTTTTTGTTTTTATCATATTGTTAATGTCACTTATGAACAAGGAACTGATTTTACATTGAAATAAGTATGGTAATGGGCCAATGCTCACTGGATTACCTGGTAGAATGGTGAAATGGGCTACTGAAAATCCAAGATAGTTCCAGTTAGGAGACAACACTCTGCAAGTAGATGTTTGCCTACAGGAGGTTTGTCTTAGTTATCTAGGGCTGCTATAACAGAAATACTACAAGCAGATAGCTTTAACAAAGAGAAATTTATTCTCTCACAGTCTAGTAGGCTAGAAATCCAAATTCAGGACACCAGCTCCAGGGGAAGGCTTTCTCTGTCTGTTGTCTCTGGAAGAAGGTCCTTGTCATCAATTTTCCTCTGGTCTAGGAGTTTCTCTGCACAGGAACCCCAGGTCCAAAAGATGTGCTCTGCTCCCAGTGCTGCTTTCTTGGTGGTATGAGGTCCCCCTGTCTCTCTACTCACTTCTATCTTTCATATCTCAAAAGAGATTGGCTTAAAATACAACCTAATCCTGAAGATTGAGTCCTGCCTCATTAACATAACTGCCACTAACCCCACCTCATTAACTTCACAGAGGTAGGATTTAGAAAATCACATTGATGACAAAATGGTGGAAAATCACAAAATACTGGGAATCATGGACTAGCCAAGTTGGCACACATTTTTTGGGGAGACACAATTCAATCCATAACAAGGTTGTTTATTCTCTGAACCAGTATCCATTATACAATGGCATTTCTCCCCTGCCAGAATATACTAGTCTGAGAAACAAAGAATGAATTTAGAGCAGCACTTTCACAAATTTTTTGCTACCTGTTTCAGTGATTTCTAGGTCTGTTTGCATAGAGGTCTCAGTATTCAAGGGTGGAATTTCTCGTCAGGGGATGCAATGATTCCACTGAACTCTGTGCTGAGACTGCAGTCTGGCCAGTCTTCTCTCCTTATGTCCATGGAGTGATAGGCTAGAAGTTACTGTACTGGCTAAGATAATTGATGCTGATTATCAAGTGGAAATAAAATGGCTACTGTGCAATGGAGGAGGAAGGAGTAAATCTGGAACCAACAAGCTCATCTAGGGTGCCTCCTAGTACCACTCTTGTCTACTGGTAAAAGTTAGAAAAGCTATAGTCACCCAATATACAGAGTACATCAAGGGGTCAAATTCCTAAGGAATTAAGATTTTAGTTACACTTTCAACCCATAAAGGGTGACTGAAGGCAAAGAAATTAATGGATAAGGAAAGGGAAAGGAAAGGACTTCCCCTTCCCTTATCCATTAATTTTTTTTTCCTTCTCCATTCCCCTTACTATTTTATATAGGATGAGATGGTGGTAATAAACTTTCTAAATTTAGTCCATAGATAACAGTATATTGACAGAATAATGACTGAACTAGAGTATTTGTGAACATTACCCAGAGATGGATGCAGTGACTGGTAAAACTTTGAACCTTCCCTTTCGGGAGAAGGTCAGCCTTTCTTTAATCCTGAAAAGGTCCTCCTTTATATTCTTCTATATATTCTGAAAAGATGTATATGCACATACATATCTATATGTATGTGTATATATATATATATACATATTCTCCTATGTATTCTGAAAAGATATAGATATATACACACACATATACACATATATATGTGTACATATATATACATACATATATATATGTATCTTTCCCAAATATATAGGAGAAATATGTGTGTATATATGTATATAGACATAGTTATATATATAACCCGCTGCAAAAAGAACTAAACCCATTGCCATTGAGTCAATTCCAACTCATAGTGATCCTGTAAGGACAGAGTAGAACTGCCCCATAGGTTTTCCAAGGCTGTAAATCCTTATAGAAGCAGACTGCCCCATCTTTCTTCTGAAGAGCAGCTGGTAGGTTTGAAACACTGACACTTTGGTTAGCAGCTGAGGACTTTAACCACTGCACCACAAGAACTCCTTAGATATATATATAGATATAGACATAGACTAAGACATAAGCATAGATATATAGATTATAGATACATAGATACATAGATATATAGATATAGATAGATATATACTCACACACTCATATAGTTGGGGGAGAATATGATGTCCTTAGCTACCATTATTATGGGGAAGTTTAAGTCTTGGAAGAAGGATGTTAGGTGGCCCAAGGGGTAACTCAATACCACATCAGCAGCCTTATAGCATGCCTCCTTGTTCACTAGAGGTTGAAAAATTGAGTCCATGTTCCCTGCAGCAAGAATATACATTTGACTACACTCCACTGTCAGGCTCACCTTATGAAACTTTGAAGGTGGAGACAATAGTGTGAAGTCGGGCTACTCAGATCTGACAGACATGGTCAAGGTGGATTTTGGTTTCAGCAGCAGTTCTAGAGGAGATTTTGGTGAATGGATATAAAACAGCAGATGGCAGAAGCAAGATTTTCTTGATATATTTTGGAACCTGGAATTTCTTTTGGAATCCAATGATGTGTTTGGGCATTTCTTCTACTTGTGTCATTCTGTGTGACACAACCTTGGCTCAATGCATACCTAGAAATTGTATAAGCCAACTAGCACGTTGTAATAAAGCCTTCCCACTTAAATGACTGGAGTGAATTATACCATCTGTAACTAAGAAACACTGATTAATGCAAGGAGTTAGTGATGTGAATACAGCCAAAAATCCTATAAAACAAAACTGTGTTTATATAACATTTATAGTAATCTGATAGAACATGACCATGTTTATACACAATTCAGGTAATACCCATTGTCAAGTTGATTCTGACTCATGGAGAGTCCACATGTTACAGAGTAGAACTGCTCCATAGGGTTTCCTTGGCTGTAATCTTTACGAAAGCAGATCTCTAGTCCTTTGTTTTGCCGTGCAGCTGGGTAGATTCGAACCACAAACCTTTAGGTTAGTAGTCAAGCACAAACCATTTGCACCTCCCATATATATTTGTTATAGACAATGTGTGCATTAAATTTATATTAAATTTATGTTAATTAAGTAAGAATGCTTTCTTTGTCTAGAATTGTGAGGGAGGAAGTTTGCAAATTTGAAATTTTAAAAAGAAACAGACCTTTGTCCTTTACTGAAGGATGAAATGAGGAAAGCAACCAAGAGAAAGAAGCTGGGCAACCACATCTTAGTTCTTAACACATAAAAATTATAGGCTTTCTTAAATATAATAGCACAATCTAAGACCTCTTCCAAGAATTGCCTTGAGGACAGAAGGGGAGAAAGGATCTCATGACGCTTAGGTAGGAGAAAGAAGTACTCATGACGTCAGACAGGGAAGGTGAGACCTCTTGTTACTCAAAAAAGAGAAGAAAATGGACCTTTAAGTACTAAGTTAGTAAATGTCCAAAGAGCTATTTAAAAAAATGCTAATAACATAAGGTGCAAAGAAGTCACAGTATTTGTTATAAAATACTGAAGATCCTTAAATAGGTCAAAATTTTTTCCCATTGAATAAAATATTAAATATCTTTTTGTTAGTAGAAATTTAAAATTTTAGAATATGTGACATAAAGTTCTGCTACTTATGGAGGGGACTCTCTTCTTCAGAGTCTCTGGAAGAATAAGACAGACATGAGGGTCAGATGTTTTATGGTTAGGTGCGTGTACGGTTGGTTGAATAACTGTGCCCAATGAATGATATGCCATAATGTTTCGTCCTCTGCATTGTTCTTTTCAGTATATTCAACACTGACAAGAAAGTAGATATAGCTTGCAACCTTATTAAATTTTTACAGGACATAAATCTGTATGACAAACTCAGTATCCAAAAATACACAGTGAATTCAAGAAACAGTAAAGATGGACCATGTGTGCATAATAAAATTTAGGTTTTTTTTTTTTTTTTTTAAAAAGAGTTCCATAAATATAGGATAAAGAAGAGAGGAATGAAAAATATAATTACGTCAAAAAATCAGCTGTATGGTTGAAACTAAATTGAATATGAGTCAGCAGTGGGATAAGGAGTTCAAAAAATAATTGATGCAGTTTCAATTTGCGTGGCTAGAAGTAAGGAGGAAAAAGTAAGGTCACATTTCTTCTCTTTAATTGATTAAACCAATCTTGGAATTCTGTGCTCCATCTTAAGTATGACATTTTAAGAGAGATATTGAGAAAAACGGATGCATGGCCAGAGGAGGGCAACCGAGATTGTAAGAGGAGAGGAGCTGAGGTCACGGTATCTGTGCAATGCTTGAAAGAGCTGAGTCTGTCTGACCTGGGAAGATGAAGTTGCTTTAACGAATGTCCTTGTGGACACAAAATTAAACATATTCTATGAGGCTTCTAAAATCTAAAAACTGTACTACATAACAGCAGGATGGTTGTTGTTAGGTACCTTTGAGTAGGTTCCAACTCATGGCGACCCTTTAGGACAGAGCAGAACTGCTGCCTAGGATTTCTAGGAAGCAGCTGGTGAATTTGAACTGCCAACCTTTTGGTTTGCTGCCGAGCTCTTAACCACTGCACCATCAGGTGGGATGCAGCAGTGCTTTTTCTTGTAACATAAGGAAGAGCTTTATAACATATGGTGCTATCAGCAAAGGAAATGGGCCGATTCTTGAGATCCTAAATCCCCCGCCTGCATGACTGGAGTTATTCCAGTACAAAAGCAGACTGACTATTTGGGGGAATGCTATAGAGTAGAAAGTCAAGTAAAAAAGCCCATCCAACTCTAGATATGTGTGATTTTATTAGTTGCCATGTCATTGTTAATGAAGCCCTACAAATATTTCCTATGGAATAAAAACTCCGTATAGAATAAGAGAGAAAAAGAAAGAAAGAAAAACAAAACAAATGAAGTCTATGTGGTTCCTTCCATTCAACTAATATTTTACTGATGAATAATGCAAGAAATACAATGGGCTCAAACATAGTAATGATTGTGAGGATGGCACAGGACCCAGCAGTGCTTCGTTGTGCTGTACATAGGGTTGCTATCAGTCAGAACTGACTCCTCGGCACCTAGCAACAATGTAAAAACAGTATTCTTTGTTCATCTTTACTTATGTCAACTGTATTTTAATGAGAACTGCCTCATTTACTTCACTATAATCCTCTGCTAACCCTTCAGGTTGGGTTAATGACACTTCCCAAAATGAACAACTCCACTTTTTTGAGCCACAATCATTCAACCCAATTCAAATCTTTAAAGCCTTTTCTCTCAGCTGTTTCTGACTCTAAGTAATTTCTCTAATTCTCAAATTAATCCTCATTAGTAGAAGACTCCTCTTTGAGGACACCAAAGTACCTTTCCTTATCATGACAGTCCATTTAAACAGGGCTACTTCTAATAGGAGGTTTTTATTAAAAGAATTTTACAGAGTTCCGGCAAAATGGTGCTCTAGGCAGAAGCACCACGCCGTCCCTCCACAGCAAAGATCCGAAAAACTAAGCCAAACAGACAATACAAAAATCCTGAAACCCTAAAACATCAAATGAAGAGATAAAGAACTCAGCCAAGCACCAAATGGAGTGAGAAAACTGACAGAGAACGGAGAGCAAGGAGAGATTCATGCAGAGGACCCCTACCAGCTAATGCAGCGCAGATCCACCATCTTGGACTCCTATCGGAGACCAGCAAACGGGGGTATGAGAAAGCAGCCTCACAGAGCATCCAGCAGGAGACAAAACAACTGGTAATTTGCGGTCTGCACTTTCCCACCCCCCACCCCTCTTCGCCCTGGCTCAGCTTCCTATGCTTCCCGCGGCCACAGTCTCTTGACCGGGAAGCGCCGGCTGTGTGGATTCCACACACCCAAGCGGGCGGCTCTCTGGCTGCCAGTTGTTGGCTCCTAGTGTTGCTTTTTTTTCTCCTTCTTTTGATTTCTCACTTGCCTCTTGCCACCTCCCCCTCCTTTCACTCGAGTGTCTAGCTCCGTGCACCACATTTGCTTCTTCCTGAGGGGTTGCAGAGCGCCTGCAATTTGTGATATACGCTTTCCCACTGTCCACCCTTCTTCACCCACACTCGGCCTCCT